>NC_092756.1:14037377-14350866 GCF_047496795.1 Chiloscyllium punctatum
TTCATTAAACAGTTACATGCAGAAACACACTCATCAACCTCGAAAACCACCCTGTCTGCTGTAATTAAACAGATATTTACAGAAATATCCAGACAAGCCTCCACCACCACACTGTCTCCTGTCATTAAAAAGATACACACAAAAACACACACACACCACCCGCCACCACAACCCTGTTTCCTGCCATTAAACAGATATACATAGAAATACACACACAACCACTTTGTTTTCTGCCATTAAGCAAATATGCACAGAAACACACGCACAACCATCAACCGCCACCATGTCTCCTGCCATGAAACAGATGAACTCAGAAACAAACACATATCAACCACCACCACCAACTTGTCTCCTGCAATTAAACAGATATACACAGAAACGCACACATAGAGAACCCTCCACCACTACTCTGCTTGCTGCCATAAATCAATTATACGCAGAAACACACACGACCTTCCACTACCATTCTGTCTCCTGCCATGAAACAGCGATACACAGAAACACACATACGACACTACAACAAGTTGTTTTCTACCATTGATCACATGTACACCGAAACACACACAAATCTCCACTACCTCCCCGTATCCTGAAATTCAATAGATATATACAGAAACACACGCACTCAACCGTCCACTACCACACTGTCACCTGCCATTAAGCCGATGTATGCAGAAGCACTGACACACAACCCTCCACCAACACCTTATTTCATGCCATTAATTAGATATACACACAAATACGCACACTACACTCCACCACCGCCCTGTCTCCTGCCACTAAATAGATATACATATAAACACACACATATATACAGAACCCTCCATCACCACTCTGTTTGCTGCCATTAATCAGATATACATATAAACACACACACAACCCTCCACCATCACACACTCTCCAGCGATTAAACAGATATAAACAGAAACACAAACACATCTAAACACCATCACCCTGTCTCCTGCCTTTAAACAGACATGCACAGAAAAACATACACACAACCCTCCACCACAACCCTGGCTCCTGCCATTAAACAGAAATACGTAGAAATACACAAACACACAACTGTTAACCACCACATGTTTTCTGCCATTAAACAGATATAAACAGAAACGCACTCACAGACACAAAACCGCCGAACAACATCATGTTGTCTGCCATTAAACAGATATACTCAGAAACACATGCACAACCTTCAACCGCCACCATGCCTCCTGCCATGTAACAGATATAATCAGAAACAAACACATACCACCCTCCACCACCAGCCTGTTTTCTGCAATTAAACAGATATACACAGAAACACATACATCAGCATCGACCACCACCCTCTCTCCTGCCAGTAAACAGATATACACAGAAACACATACACCAGCATCGACCACCACCCTCTCTCCTGCCAGTAAACAGATATACACAGAAACACACATACAGCCTTCAACGAACACCCTGCCTACTGACCTTAAACAGATATACACAGAAACACACAAACATGCACGACCCTCCACCACCACCCAGTCTCCTGCCAGTAAGCACATAGACACAGAAACACAGACACTCTACCCTCCAACAACACCCTGTCTCCTGCCATTGAATAGATATACGCAGAAACACACACACAACAAAAGAAAACATACAGACAATGACACACACACTAAACTGTCTCGTGCCATTAAGCACATATGCACAGAAATGCACACGCACACTCACTCAAACCTCCTTCACCACCCTGTCTCCTGTCATCAAACAGTTACCCACGGAAACACACACACACACAATCTTCCACAAACACCCTGCCTACTGCCTTTAAACAGATATACACAAAAACGCACATACGTGCACAACCCTTCACCACCACCCTGTATCCTGCCATTGAATAGATATACGCAGAAACACACACACACACACACAATCTTCCATGAACAACGTGCCTCCCGACATTAAGCAGATATATGCAGGAACACACAGACAACCGTCTATGACCACCTTGTCTCCTGCCATTGAACAGATATACACAGAAACACACACCACCACCCTGTGTCCTGCCATTACAAACATATACACAGAAACACACACACAACCCTCCACCACCACCCTGTTCTCCTGCCATTGAGCAGATATACACAGAAATACACACGCACAACGCTCTACCACCACCCTGTCTCCAGCCCTTAAATAGATATACACTGACTCTCACACACCCCTCCACGATAACCCTATCTCCTGCCATTAAAAGAGATACATAGAACCACACAGACACAACCCTCCACCACCACCCTATACTCTTTTCATTGAGCAGATATGCACAGAAATACACACGCAACCTTCGACTACCACCAGTCAGTCTCCTGACATTAAACAGATATGTACAGAAAACACACACAATCCTGCACCCCCACCCGATCACCGACCATTAATCAGACATACGCAGACAACCCTCCATCAACACTCTGTTTCCAGGCATTAAACAGGTATATACAGAATTGGCTGGCTGACAGAAAGCAGAGAGTGGCTGTAGATGGAATGTATTCTGCCTGGTCGACAGTGTTAAATGGGGTCTCGCAGGGCTCTGTACTTGGGCCTCTGCTCTTTGTGGTGTTTATAAATGACTTGGCTGAGGAGGTTGAGGGGTAGGTTTGTAAATTTGCAGATGTCACAAAGTTTGGAGGTGTCGTTGATACTATAGAGGGCTATGCAGTCTGCAGCGCGACATAGAATGCAGAGCTGGACTGAGAAATGGCAGATTGTGTTCAACCTGGATAAATGCGAGGTGATGCATTTTGAATGGTGGAACTCGAATGCTGAATATAGAATTAAAGACAGGATTCTTGGCAGTGTGAGCAACAGAGGGATCTTGGTGTGCAAGTACATATATTCCTCAAAGTTGCCACACAAGTGGATAGGGTTGTTAAGAAAGCATATGATGCTTTGGCCTTCATTAACAGGGAGATAGAGTTTAAGAGCCGTGAGGTTTTGCTGCAGCTCTACAAGTCCCTGGTGAGGCAATACTTGGAATATTGTGTACAGTTCTGGTCGTCCTACTATAGGAAAGATACAGAGGCTTGGAAAAGGGTGCAAAGAAGGTTACCAGGATGCTGCTTGGACTGGAGGGCTTGCTTTATGTAGAATGGTTGAATAGGCTCGGACGTTTCTCTCTGGAGGGAAGGAGGAAGAGAGGTGACCAGACAGAGGTGTACAAAATAATGAGAGGAACTGATAGTGTCAATAGCCAGAGAATTTTCCCCACGGCAGGAAGGCTGGTATTAGAACTCATAGTTTGAAAATATTAGGAGGAAGGTATAAAGGAGATGTCAGAGTTAGGTTTTTTTACGCAGTTGTGAAAGCATGGAATGCGTTATCACTGGTAGTGGTGGAAGCAGAGTCATTGGGGACATTTAAGCGACTGCTGGACATGTACATGCATAGCAGTGAGTTGAGGGGTGCGTAGATTGTTACTATATTTTCCATTAGGATTAAATCTCGGCACAAAACGGTGTATCAAAGGGCCTGTTGTGTGCTGTAAGATCTTTGTTCTATGTTCTCTGACAAGGGTGAGTCCACCTCTGACAAACTAATGCCAACTGCAAAAAATGTTTACAGACTTCATTGAGTTGCAAAGTTGTCAGCTTTATAATTACGTTTGGGTCATTGTTGATTTTCTTTTCCTTGACGGGTTGAAGCTTACCGCACTTCCAACGCTACTGCTAAAACTGTTGTAAATATTTTACTCAAGGAGATTATTACCTGCTTTGGTATTTGCTTTTGTCTACGTTCTGACAATGCCCCCCATTTTATTGGAGATTTTAATGAGGAATTATGCTCTCATGTTGGGATCCACCACCAACTTCATTGTGCTTATTGCCCACAGGCTGCAGGGTTCGTGGATCATGGTGACGAGAGCCAGAAAACTAAACTTACCAAATGGACTTCTGATACAGTTCTTTCCTGGGTTAGGTTGGTGCGTCGAGTATTGGTCCACCTATAAGAAACTCCTGTAGGGAAAACACGCTTGTCCCCAGCCGAAACCATCCGAGGTCGAGCTTCCTCTCGAACCTATCTTATTTATGGCCTCCTCCCGTATTCCTTTCAAACACATGACTGAGGATATGTCCTCCGGTGTTCTTTCTTTGTCCAAAGTTTTGGGAGATCTTCACTCTAAGGTCGGTGCTGCTCCCCTCCCTCAACAATATCCCAATTGTGAATTTCCCAACTCTTTTATTGTCATCATGATTTGAACAAGCTGCAGCCTCCAATCTCAATGGCAAGGGCCCTTCCATGGTCTCCACACCAGCCTGACTGCTGTAATGGTCACCGTGCATTGCGCCTGGGTTCACCTTCATCACTCCAAGGTCATTAGATGAGCCCCTTCCGGGGTCAGTGGAAGTGGGGGGTTGGATTGTGGTGGTGGTGATGATGGAGTTGGAGACGATGGGGAACTGGAAAACAAACTGCAATCAGTTGATAACAAACTCGACTACTATGATATAGCTGCATGTTTAGAATCATAATTCTTCTAATGTTTTACACACCATAATCCTTAATGCAGAACGACCATTAAGATGAAGATCGAACTTAGTCTGTTATGTGGACTCATTGTCGCGGACATTATTGCTGAAGAGGGGTCTGTTTACCCGTGTGATCCTGAGCAACGAGAAACTGTGTACCGTTTAAGCTGAAAATATGTCTTTACATGCCCGCGAAACTGATTCCTTAGATGCAAAGAATGTTACCAAGAATAACTGCCGCAATGGTCAACTGCACCAAGAAGATCAGACAGTTCATTTACAGAACAAGTCTCAATGGGCTTTACCCTGTCAAGGGTTGATTTCAGTTGTGCTTTCGGTGTTTCTGGTAAGCGTTGCCTCTACTCCAAGAGGCCTAAATCGGCCCGTCGCAATAGAGAAAGGGGGGGATCTCGTCCTTCACTAACAATTTGCTTTTGCAAAGTCATCATCAAATATTCAGCCAGCATGAAGTGGTGCGTTACGTCCTCACATCAGTAAAGGACTCTTTGACCCCTTTCCCCCTCCTGAATACAAACTAGAGAGTATGGAATACCTGTTAGGTATTTATCAGATATAATCTTTCCTTTGATTATTACTTATCCCCACCTGCTAGCTTGTGGAATTCCTTTAATAAGTCCGGGGAAGCCTATCGAATTTATTACAACTGTACAGGATGGGGAAGCACTTAAGTGAATGTGACTGTTTATTCCATGTGCCTTTGTCCAATGTACCAACTGCTACTGCTTCCCTGTGGTGCCTTGCATCTCATGCATATGCCGACTGGAGGAGTGTGTCTCTGTTATTGTGGATATTCAGGCTCTTTGTGGTATTTAATGGCTTTGTGGTATTTAGTGGTATTTAATATGAGACCCCTAACAGCACCTCCATCTTCTCAATTGTGGGATGGAATGAACCAATCTGGGACAGTAATCACATCTCTTACTGAAAACCCCAGCACTTTTTATTGAATATCTTTCACCCTAAAAGCCTAGTGCGACCATATTTTGCAGCTATGAACTAACTGTACTTTCAGGGTAGTCACAAAGATAGGCCTGCTTCATATTGGGAAGCCCCTCCGTTATCTAAACTAAACCTGGATATTATTTTTGTCAGCCAACAAAAGCGACGAACTTCATTGTTCTTAATGAAATAGGTAATTCCTGTGCTGTAGCTGATAGGGCAGTTTTCATAACTACTGTTCCATGCCCAACTACCTGGGAATGGGGCTGGGGTTTCCCTACGAAACGTTCAGTTTGACCTGTATTCTGCGCGCATTGGAGGGGTGGTAAGGCTTTGGGTAATAGTAAAGTCCCGCTTCTGGCTGACACATTTCTCAGTACCAGAACATTCTTCTCAAACTTCTTTGCACTCGCTTCAGGTTAACAGGATGATCAAAATTGAACACAATGCTCCAAGTGTGGCCTCACCAACGACTTACAGAATGGTAGCATAATGTCCCAACTCCTATACTCCATGCTTTGTACGATGAAGGCCAGCATGCTAAATGCCTTCTTTAACGCCCTTTCTACCCGTGACGCCTCTTCCCGTGAAATATGGACTTGTGATCCAAGTTCCCTCTGTTCCACAACACTCCTCAGAACCTGACCCTTTACTGTATAAGTCCTATCCCTGTTTTACTTTCCAAAGTGTAAAACCTCCCACTTATCTGTATTTAATTGCATTTGCCAATCCTCTGCTCACTTCAGATTAAAATCCCTCTATTATTTCTGATAATGTTCATCGCTATCAAAGATACCTCATAATTGAATCATTCATAAATATAGTAACCTTCTTGGGAGTACTTGGAGTATGTTGTGCAGTTTTGTGCTCCTTATCTCAGAAGAGATGTACTGGCCTTGGAATGTGCTCAGAGGAGTTTCACGATAATGGTCCCAGGAATGAAAAGCTTGACATATGAGTAAACTTTGAGGACACTGGATCTTTACTCAATGGATTTTAGAAGGATGAGAGGACATCTAATTGAAATATATGGAACAGTATGGACAGAATAGATGTTGTGAAGATGTTTCCATTGGTAAAATAGACTAGGACTGGAGGGCACAGCCTGAGAGTAAACGGAACAGCTTTTAAAACGGAGATAAAGAGAAACTTCTTCAACTAGGGAGTGGTGAATCCAAGGAATTCAATGCCACAGAAGGCTGTGGAGGCCAGGTTAATGAGTATATATAAGACTGAGATGGACAGGTTCTTGATTGTCAAGGGGATCAAGGGTTATGGCGAGAAAGCAGAAGAATGGTGTTAAGACACTCATGAACCATGACTGAATAGTGGAGCAGACTCGATGGGCTGAATATTTCAATTTCTGTTCCTATGTCTTATGGCCCTCATCCTGCCTTGTATATTCACATTCTGAACATTTATGTAAATAACATAAAACAAAGGTCTCAGCAGTGACACCTGTGGCACTAGTTACAGACCTCCAGTCTGAGAAACAATCTTCAACCATCACCCGCTGCTTCTTACCATCGAGCCAATTTTGATTCCAATTAGCTAGCTCTTTCTGGATCGTATGTCACCTAAACCCACTGACTACCCTGCCGTATGGGACCTTGTCAATAGTCTTACTAAAGTCCATATACAGATAATCAATTTTCCTACCCATTTGTATTCTCACGGTTATCTCTTTGAAAAAATTTAAAAGATTTGTCAGGCATGATATCCCGCACATTAATCCATGCTGACTATTTCTAATCAGACCTTGAATTTCCAAATGTTGGTTCATCCTGTCTCTCATTATCGTCTCCAACAACTTGCCGAACACTGATGTTCCACTCACGCACTTAGAGCTCCCTGGTTGTCTTTGCTACCTTTCTTAAACAATGGAACCACTCCAGTGGCAAACGATGAAGCAAAAATCTGTGCAAGGGCCTGTACAATTTTTTTCCCTAGCCTCCCATAACATCCGACGATGGACATGTTCTTGCCCAGGGGATTTCTTCACCTTATTGTGATTTAAGGCAGCAAATACCTCCACTCTGGTAATATGCATGCAGATCAAAACATTCCCACTTGATTTCCTTATTTCGTTCGTATGCATCATTTGCTCCTGATTAACCATGGAAGAGAAATATTCATTTAACAATTCCCCCCCACCTCTTGGTGATTCCACACAAGGACAGCCATGCTCATCAGTAAGGGGACCTATTCTATCCTGAGTCACGCTTCTACTCTTAATATGGCTAGAGAAACTGTTGGGATTATCTTTCTCGTTTTCTGAGCGATCCATGTCCTGTCCTTACTTTGGGCTTCTGATTCCCCTCTTAAGGGTGCTTCTGCACGTTGTCATCTAAGGATTGACTTAAGCCCGATATCTTAAACCCAATGTATGCCTTCTTAATGTCCTTACCAGATCCTCAATATCCCTCGCCATCCAAGGATCATGTTCCCCCTCAACCACCGTCTATCTAATGAAAATAATCCTTATTTGTTCAATCTCCCTTCATGGCTGGCACCCTACATACCAGGCAACATCCTGGTGAACCTCCTCTGCACCCTCTCCAAAGCATCCATATCATTTTGCTAGTGTGGCGACAAGACTGTATGCAGTGTTCCAAATGTGGCTGAACTAAAGTCTCATACAACTGTAATACGACCTGCAATCTCTTATATTCAATACCCGATCCAATGAAGCAAAACATGCCGTATACCTTCTTCACCACTCTACTGATCTGCCTTGACACCTTCAGGGAACAATGGAACTGAACACGTAGATGTCTCTGTACATCAATTTTCCCCAATACATTTCTATTTACTGTATCGTTCGCTCTTGAAATGGATCGTACAAAATGCATCGCCTCACATTTGTCCAAATTGAACTCCATCTGTCATTTCTCTGCCCATCTCCCCAATCTATCTATATTCTGCTGTATTCTCGGACCATCCCCGTCACTGTTTGCTACTCCACCAATCTTGTGTCATCTGCAAACTTGCTAATGAAACAAGCTACACCTTCCTGCAAATCATTTATGTATACCACAAAAACCAATGTCGCAGCAAGGGCCGCTGTGGGACACTAATCGTCACAGATCTCCATTTTGAGAACGTCCCTTCCATTATTACTCTCTGTCTCCTGTTGCCTAACCAGTTTCCTATCCATCGAGATAGAACACCCATGCAACTTCACCTTCTTCATCAACTTACCATGGGGAAATTTATCGAATGCCTTACTAAAGTCCATCTGTATGACATATATATCCCTTCCCTCATCAATCAACATTGTCACTTCTTCAAACAACTCTATTAAGTTTGTAAGCCATTACCGTACCTGCAGAAAACCATGCTACCTCGCAGGGAGAAGTCATTGTATTCTAAATGGGTATATATGCTATCCCTAAGTATCTTCTACTGTAGCTTCCCTACCACTGATGTCAGGCTCACGGGTCTGTAATTTCCTGGATTATTCCTTAAACAAGGAGACACCTTTAGCAATCGCCCATTCCCCAGGAACCACCCCCGTGTTCATGGACGCTGCTACAATATCTGTTAAAGCCTTAGCTATTTCCTCTCTCGCTTCCCTCAGTAACCTTGGGAAGATCTCAACCAGACCTGGGGACTTGTGCTTCTTGATGTCTTTTGGAAATCACACCACTTCCTCCCTCCTTCTGCAGACTTGACAAAGAGTAATCAAAGATCTATCCCTAACCTCAACATCCACCCAGCCCCTCTCCTTGGTGAATATCGATGCAAAGTACTCATTAAGAATCTCTCCCGATTTTTCTGCCTCCAAGCATATCTTTCCTGCTTTGTCCTTGAATGGGCCCTTTCTCTAGCTACACTCTTTCTCGTTATATGTGACCAAAAAGCTTTAAGGTTTTCCTTAATCCTGCTGGCTAAGGATATCTCATGAACCCTTTTCACCCTCTTAATTCCTCACTTCAGATTGGTCCTACATTCACAATAGTCTTCCAAGGCCTCATATATCTTCATTGACCTAGATATTATGTACACATTATTTTTCCTTTTAGCTAGTGTCACAATATCACTTGTCATCCTAACCTTGTTTCCTAACCTTGCCATTTCTATCCATAATCTTCACAGGAACATATCTCTTCGGAAAACTAATTAACCTCTCCTCAAAAGCCTTCCACATACCATTTGCGGATCACCCTTATAACAGCTGGTCCCAATCGACGTTCCCCAACTCTTGCCGAATTTTGCTTTGGTTGGCTTTCCCCCAGTTTAGATCTCTTCCTTTAGGACCACTCTCATCTTTCTCCATGACTATTGCAAAACTAAAGGAATTGTGATCATTATTCCCAAAGTAATCCCCCACTGTAGCTTGCACCGCCTGGACGGGCTCAGTTCCCAACACCAGGTCTGACATGACCGCTCCCGAGTTGAACTATTTCTACACTACTCGAGAAAATGCTCCTGGATGGTCCTACAAATTCTGCTCCATCTAGACCTCTAACACTGAGTGAATCCCAGTCAATGTTGGGAAAAATAAACTCTCCTATCACCACCATCCAGGTGTTCCCACATCTTTCTGTGATCTATCTACACATTTGTACCTTGATCGGTGTCGGGAGGCCTGTAGTACAATCCCAGCATTGTTACTGCACCCTTTCTCTTTCTGAGCTCTGCCCATATTGCCTCACTGCTCGAATCTTCCATGGGGCACTCCGTCAGCACTGCTCTGATATCTTCTTTGACCAGTGATGTTTGTCATCCACCCCTTTTACCTTCTTCTCTACCCCGCCTGGAGCATGAATATCCTGGGATATTTAGTTGTCAATCACGCCATTCCCTCAACCAAGTCTCAGTAACAACAATAACATTATATTGCCAGGTACTATTCCAAGCCCTAAGTTCACCTGCCTTACCTACTATACTTCTTGCATTAAAACGACAAGTTCCTCTGTGTTCATCCTCCGCTTCCTGCCTCCTCTTGCCCTCAGTCATGCTGATTTCATTATCTCGTTACTTAGGCTTTAGTTACTACCTCCTTTCTGTTCAGTAAACAAATTTGTTACCCGATACCCTGCCACATTACTTTAAACCCTTCCCAACAGCATTAGCAAATGCACTCCATCGAACATTGGCTCCAGTCCTGCCCAGATGCAAACCGTCCAATTTGTAACAGTCTCACCTCCCCCAGAACCGGTCCCAATATCCCAAAAATCGGAACCCCTCCCTTCTGCACCATCTCTCAAGCCACACATTCTTCCTGATTATTCGATCATTCCGACGCTGACTAGCACTTGACACTGGTAGCAATCCACCGAGGTCCTACTTTGTTAAGTTGGTTCCTAACTCCCTAACCTTTTCTTGTAGGACCTCATGCTGACGGCACATGAATGTGGGGAGTGATCATTCAGGCACATAAAATATGAGGGATGCTATATTAGACTGATGAATGGACTCTGTAACTCCAAATGATAATGATCTTGTTCATGTTGATCATGATTTTTTAGAATGTCCTGCGCATTGTAACCTGCACGCCGTACTATGTCCAAGTTTATTTTTCACCCGATGATCTGTGTGTCCTTGCTTCCTGTCATCTGCCTGTACTGCTCATAAATAAATCTTTCACTGGAGTTAGACACATGTGACAATAAATCTAATAAATTAATCATTTCTCACCCTAACAGTGTCTCTTTTAGAAATATGTGATAGTCGATAACCCTCACGTTTCAGCACAATCGTCAGGTCCTTTTGAAAAACAACCCTTCTCAACCTTGTACTATTTAATCAATACAAAATGACATGCATGCTGTTTATTTCTCATATCCAACTCATTTCTATGCCTTGCAAATTGTTGTGATTCAAACACTGAAACTTGTGATACCCCATGAGTAACTGACTTCAGTCCATAAAAGTGCAAGAAGCACTGTATTTCTTCCACTGACCAATTCTCAATCCATGTGGTATATGAAGATCACCCCGACTGCAAGTTACCAATGTTCTCCAACTTCCTGTGCTCACTTGTTAGTAACAATGTAAAAACAGTATTCTGCAAATTCAAATACACCACTCGCACTCTTTCTCTCTTGTGGATGTATAAACTAACACAAACTCCACAGTTTTCTCAACGATTGTTTCCGGTTTCTAAGCCTAAGCTGACTGTACCAAGTCACCTCATGATTTCCCAAGTGTCGAGTTATAAATTTCTCATAAAAGGTTCGAATATTTTCCTCAGACCTAACATCAAGGTACCCTTTTTTTCCCGTTTCCCTCCCACTCCGGTTTTAAATATTTAGAATTACAATAATTACTTTCCAGTCTGCAGGAACGATAAATTCCAGAGTCTAACGGAATTTGGAGGGTAATCAATGCTTCTTACTTGTCGTTACAACGTTAAAAAGACATTTGAATAAGGACATGAACAGGAAAGATTGTACGGATATGGGCCATGCGCAGGCAGGTGGGATTAAGTTAGTTTGGAATTGGAATAGTCAGCATGGACTGGTTGCACCGAAGCGTCTGTTTCTGTCCTGTATATCTCTTTAACTCATTCACTAGCTGCAATGTCACTCCCCTGAAAACTCGGATGGAACTCATTTGGTGCAGTAATTTGCCAACCTTCAATTCAATTAGATTTTGAGAAAGTTCACTTTAATAATTCTAATCATGCTCTTATTTTCACCAGTCAATGTGTCCCATATTATTTCTAGAAGATTTTAGGTACCTTTCATTAAGGAGACAGGACGAAGGTATCACCCTCAGCAGCACGCAGAGATTGATTCCGTCACTGTGTGAATACCTCGGAACACTGCAATTGGGAGATGATTTACGTGACACCCACTCCTGCTCAGAAAGTTCCACAATCAAGACAGTTCAATGAAACTGTCACTTCCTGGTCACTGACAGCATAGTCCTGTCCCTCGTTTGAGGTTACAGGTTATACTGAAAGTCATTTTAGAATCAAACTGTCTTCAATCTTTGCACCTGGCAAAAGTCCAAGTCGAGGTAAGAAATAGTTTGTGATCAAAATATGTGTAACGAGAAGAGTTGCCAGAAGAGAATTGTAACTGGAAAGATGTGGATGTTAGTTTATTGAGAAACAGTGTTGAGGCAGAAGCGAAGACTGGGGATATTGTGAAGGTGGGAGTGGACAGGTTTTGTGGGAGACGGAATATTAAGATATAAATCAGTTCAGGATAAAATGGGGTAATCGAGGGTATGAACACTTTAGTTTCTCCTCAGATGGTTGTATGTGAGGGATATGAAATTCATGGTATAGAAATGGAAATTGTGATTGAAAGCGAAGACAATATTTTGGATCTTTGCCAAATATACACTATAGAGAAAACGATGACATTCACAACGGGTTAGAGAATTAGTAAATGGGCAGAGATCGACTCACTAGGAACACCAACAATAGCGAGGATGTGGTAGTAACCTTAATCGTCATCATTACACAGCTTCAATCGAGATGTTGTTACTACACTGAAGTCTCCTCCACCACAACAACTTCCAATTTAAAAACTGCTTCTGGGCACAACTGTCCTGAACATACACAAGAAATACGGATTTCCCTGGATTTTACTCTCACAGCTCTACAGGTTAATTGTTTATCGTTTACACAAGGCAATTCTATAATCTGTTTGTAAATATGCAAAGATCTTATTGCACAATTTGCATGCCTTTTCCATTTGAGATTTTTTGTAGCCTTCGCGCAAAAGGAAGTGTTTTGTTTAAAATTGACCTGTTTATTGGGATTCAAGGTTCAGACACAGTAAGTATTTTTCATGGGTTAATAAACAGAAAGGAATAGAAGACAGTGGCTGTGGAGACTGATGAGGAGCAAAGTGACATCCCCACCAGTCCCCAATGTCTTCTTGACAGACAGATTAAAATAAAATGCAGTGAAAGAAACAGAATATATTCGGAAGAATGAATGGCAAGTGACAATGTAAACAAAACAGAATCATCTCAAATGGAATGGCTGAACAGTGATTGGTGTGTGTGTGTATATGTCTGTGTGTCTCTGCGTGTGTGTGTCTGTGTGTGTGAGTGTGTCTGTGTGTGTGTGCGTGCGGCTCTGTGTCTGTGTGTGTGTCTGCGTGTGTATGTCTCTGTGTGTGTTTGAGTGTGCAGATAGATAAGATTGTTCATATATGTGCAACATATTCAGAATGAACAAGAGAGACAGACTTAACAAAAATGATGCATGTGAAGTACAAAATTTATAAAATATTAATGTTATTTACTCTTCAGCTGAGATGTTTTGTTCCCCTTCTCTCAACGTACCGTCTGCCTCCTGCCCCTTTCTGGCATTCCCTGATCTAATGTTTCATTCTTATTGGATGGCTGTTATAAATTCATACTTCTGGTGCTCCAACTTGTTTCAGTTAATCCATTTTCTACCAGGAAACATATGCTGGGTTCTGTCAACAGTTGGTGCCTGTCATATTGATGGAGATAAAAGTTCTGGCATCAAATCCAGGTTTTCAACAGATTAATCTGTTGCACATATACTGTGTAAAGAACCGCTGCACACAGGAATTGTCAAACCAAATAGGGAAGCACATCTAATTCTATCAATTATGTAGACGTCTCTATTTTTACATCTCCACGTCTATATTTTCTCTCTGTGTCTTTGTCTTTCAGTCTAGTTAATGAATCCTCCAAACGTTCTTCGTGTCCCATGTCTCAAGCCTTCCTCCTTCAGTTTACATCTATTGCTCACTTTTGGATGAGATGGCTTATAATTGAGTAAAGTAACTAAAAAGACATGAGGGTGGCGTTGGCCACAGTTAGTTGGATGAGGAGCTGAGCCCGGAAATATGGTGAAGCAGCAATGACAGGAGTTTCTGGAGATAATTCAGCAGCATGACAGAAATTCATCCCAAGTAAGAACAAAGATATTCAGCAGAAGACAAGGCAGCCGTGTGTGATAACGAACTCAGGTACAGCATAAATTTTTTTTAAAAATGCGCAAAATGTGGTGAAGATTATAGACGATTACGAAGCTTATAAATTCCAGCACGGATAATTAAGAATAGCAAATGGCAGCAGAGAGTGAAATATGATATTATGCTTCTTAATCATGTAAAAGAACATTGAAAGAGATTTTTAGACATATAACAAGGAAGACAGGGAATAAAGAACAAACAAAGGAATGCTGGAAAATAAAACTTGAATAGTTATGGGAAGCAATGGAATGGCTGAGGAATTGAATGCATTGCAATAGTCTTCACGGTGGAAGACACCAGCAAAATGTCAGAACTTCAAGACAGTCAGAGGGTAGAGGTGAGTATAGTGACCACCAGTAAGGAGAAGGAGCTGGAGAAGGTGAAGTTGGATCAATCAGCGAGACCAGTTGGAGAACAGCCCGTAGTTCTAAAGAGATGCCGAAGGTGATTGTGGAGGCATTGCTGGTGATCTTTCTCGAAGGAGAGAGGGACACAGAAGACAGGAAATTACCAATGGCCAGGAAAGTTGAAACTGTTATATAAAAGCACTTAATGGATCCTTACGTTTATGAATAGATGCGTGGAGTATAAGGACAAGGAAGTTCTGAAGTACATTAGACATGGTGTCATTAAGCTTCAGCATAACAAGACTTACATTTACAATGCTATTGCGAACAGCAGACTTGAAAGTACGGTTAAAACAAAGGAAATCATTTCGAAAGAGACAGGAGCATTCGTGACAAAGAGACTGTTTCCTTGACCCTGTAGTGAGAATGTTGAGATAAGCTTGTCAGTAAACAGCTAAAATAAAATAAAACGTATAAAATGCACAACAAAATATGTTGCTGCGGATATAGAAATACACATGAAGCTGAAAAAGCAGAGTAGGTCAGACAGCATCCTAGGAACAGGAAAGTCAACGTTTCAGGCTGAAAGACTTCATCAGGTTTGGGCTGGAGAAGGGGAGCCGGGAAGTAAATAGAGGGAGGGACGTGGGGCTGAGGGAAGCGTAGATGGGTTGACGCAAAGGGATGCAAGTAGGGGGATAATGTGATTGGCCAGTGGGAAGAGTACAGTGGATATGCGAATAGGAAGACGGACAGCTTAGGTCAGGTCAGGGAAGGGGAACATGAAATAAGACTTTGGGTGGAGAGATTTCGAAGCCAGTGAAGTCAATATTGCGACCAGTGAACTGTACGCTCTCTAGCTGAAAGATCAGATTGTATTCCCTAGTTTCTATTTGGCCTCACTCTGACAGTGGAGGAGGCCAAAGATGGACCTGTCGCTGGATAAGCAAGGGTGGGGCGGAGCGATGTGAGCGAGTAATTGAAATGAATGGTAACTGGAATGTAGGGTTGGTTAAAGCGTGCAGAGAGCAGATGCTCCATGACTATGTCCCCAAAACTCCCTTTGGTCTCCCTGATAGAGAGGAGACCACATCGGGAGTTGGAGACGTGCTTGGTGGTGCAGGATCAGGCTCTGTATGGAGCACCAGTGCTCTGAACACAACAACCAACCCGACTTTCCATTTACCTTCCATTTTAATTCCCGCTCCAACTCATCTGGGGACATGCTCATCCTTAAGGAGAAAGTGAGGACTGCAGATGCTGGAGATCAGAGCTGAAAATGTGTTGCTGGAAAGGTGCAGCAGGTCAGGCAGCATCCAAGGAAAAGGAGAATTGACGTTTCGGGCATAAGCCCTTCTGCAGGAATCCCTGAGGAAGGGATGATGCCTGAAAAGTCGATTCTCCTGTTCCTTGGATGCTGCCTGACCTGCTGCGCTTTTCCAGCAACACATTTTTAGCACATGTTCATCCTTAGCCTGTCCACTGTCAGAGGAACACCACCTGAGAGTTTACCTTTGAAGCTGATAGCCCAATGGCCTCAATATTGACTCCAGAAGCCTCAAAATCCCTCCTCACGCAGCCTTACCCCATGTCCCTTCTCCCTGACCAGACCCACCTGTCCATCTTCTCACTCACATATCCGCTCCACCCTTCCACTGACCAATCACAGTAACCTCATACCTGCATGCATACACCACCATCATGCCACCCATTCGCCCTTCCATATCCCATCACTCCATTTCTGGGCTCCTCTCCACCTCACCATTCCTGACGAAAGGTCCAATATCAAAATATTGCCTTTTTGCTCCTCTGATTCTGTCTGGTCTTCTGTGTTTCTCCAGCTCCAAGTTTATTAACTCTGGCCTCTCGCACTTGTAGTGCTTACTCTCTCCAAGTTGTGGCACAACGTAGTCTACATATAAGAGGAAATACACTTGGACATTTGAAAAGATCGTTAACTTTTTCCGAATTTCTGAGCAACCCAACACACACCTTCCAGAAGAAGCAACATTTCACTTGTAATCTTTCAATCCAATCTCCTGTCATTGCTGCTCACAATTCAGTCCCCTTTAAATTGGGGAGACCAAACAGAGACTGCATTGAGGAACACTCCCACTCCATCTGTTGGAAGAGTCCTGACCGTCTCATTGTTTCCCATTTCAATAACCAACCTTGCTCTCATGGAAATATTTCAGTACTGGGCAGCTGCAATGTTCCAATGAAGCACAACCCAGGCTCGAGTAACACCTCACATTTCACTTTGGTACGTTACAGCCTGTAGGAGTAGGTATTCAATTCCATAACTTCACAGCATGACACCTTTATGGCTGTTCTCAAATCTTCATGCATTCCTTCTCTTGTTCTCCCAATGAACTTGCCCTGTTTATGAATCGTTTGTCTTGCACTCAATTAAGGAAAAGAATTCCCCCCTTTACAATCTAACGTATACTTATTTTACATTTGATTCTCTTTTACCACAAACAAAAGTCCATTCGTCAGTGGCATTGCGCCTCACACTGTTTCCCGTCACGTCTCCACTACCTCTGGCAAGGGATTAAAAGCCCTTTTTCCAATCCTTTTCTGTTCTGAAGAAGTGTCACACTGGACTTGAAACGCTAACTCTGGTTCTCTGTCACTGTGGATGCTGCAGACCCGCTGTGTTTCTCCAGAAATGAACAAAACACATTTTCAATTAAACAATTAACTGTTGAAACCGGAAATCTGAAACCAGAACAAAAAAAAGAATCTGTGAGCCTTGAAGAATGATCACTGGAACCAATCATTAACTCTACTTTCACTCCACAGATGCTGCCAGACCTGCTTAACTTGCCCAGCAATTCCTGTTTTTCAACACGTTTCAAAGATGTGTGTCAATGTTGCTCAAACCCTCTGTCCAACCTGGAGCGCCATATACCGGGATGTGAAAGATAACACAAGATGCACAAATTCATTGGTTCTGAAACAATGTTAGGCTGGTATCACTGACACTACAGAGCTCTTACTCTCAGGGAGAGAAACAGCGGGAGATGTATTCACTCTAAACACAGAAGGTTGCACATACTGGAAAGGAAAGGATTCAGATGAATATATTAAACGTGATGAGGAATGAGACAAACTGTAAGTGTGACACCATGGAGAGACCCTCAGTGGAATGAGAATATAAAATTGGACGTGTACCACATCAGAAACCAGAGTAGGTCACTGAGTACATGGCTGATGGGTGAATGGGTCTCGGTGTGAACTGGGGAACAGGCAGCAGAACTGTATGAGAGATATTGCAGCTCAAACCGTATATTCCATGTGGTGCTGTAGACCACAGCAACAGCCGAAGCAGAATTATATAAAACTATAATCTAACTTTTTGCCCGGGATAATCCTTTAGTCTACAATTATCATCAAGCTGACCTATGGTTCAGTAACGAATGTGAGTAAACATGTCAGGGTCAGAACCATGTGCACCTAAAATTGATGAGAATCCATTAAAGCGACCACACTTGACTGGTTACATTCCAAACAGCAGAACTAACATGTGATAGAGAGGACGCAATGATCCCAAGACGAACAGATCAGATCGTTGCTCAGCAGTCCTGCCACAACCAGTCATAAATGGCTTAATCAACTCACTGCAGGACAGGGTCATACACATGTTCCCATCCAAAATAATGGAACAGCCCTGCACATCAGGGCAATAGACAAGGATTCGTATCTACACTATACTCAGGCAGAAGTGTTGAGTTTATGATTCAACTCACCTTGTCAGGATGCTCACAAAATCACAGATGACAGTTTTAAAACAATTTTATTCGCTCTATGCGACATGAAGAAACAACTGACCACAGTAGGTAGGACGTAGGCAATGTACGACAAGCCGTGTCCCTGGGGAAGCTATTTCATTCCATTTCCAATTCTGACATCTATCTGACAATGTGGAAAATTACTATGACAAGTCTATTAAGAGGAAAATAATTACAGTACGACCAATATAACCCCCTCAACTCCATTACAACAGTCAAATGGGTGGGAGGTCTTTTTTGACAGAGCCGGGAAGCAGCACAAAAATTACCTGCTCAGTTTGGTTTCCGATAGGTCCCCATGTGGAACTGGTGCTGTTGTGGAAATATCACTGGATTACTAACCCCGACCAAACAAATGCTCTAGCAGCTGGTGGAAGTTAAAAGCAATAAATAAAATGTCGAGGTCTAAAATTTGGTGTCAGCAACAATGACCGTGAAGCCAATGTCGATTGTAAACACCAATTTGCTTCTCCAATGTACTTTCAGGATGTGAATCTCCCGTGCTTTCCTGGTCTGGCCTAAACGTGACTCCAGACACACAGTCACGTGATAAACTCTTCAATGGTCTCTGAAACAGCCAATCAAGACACTCAATTGTATCAAACTGCTCCGAGTTCTTAAAGACAGATCACCAGCACCAGCCTCGATATCGGAAAAGGGAATGGGAAACACAGTCCTGTCGACCCTGCAGAGGCCTCCTTCCTAACATCTGAGAGCTTGTGACAATATTTACAGAGCATTCCCACAGACTGCACAGAAACCTCAGGAAAAAGAGTATGTCATTCAACACCGTGAGCCTCCACGTTCTCATCATGGCCGAGGACCTCCTCAATGCATTTCTCCTACAGCAGACTGAGATATATTGCAATTGATTCATTCAACCAAATATTTGAGATGTTTGCGAATAGCTAGGATCCAAGGACATATTCCTGAGATAACCCACGAGCCTTCGTCTCCAATAAAATGATCCTTTTTTTCCAGTGTTTCCGGTCAAAGGGCTGCTTTGCTGGAGCTTGTGTACTCTTACATGCTTCCTTTTTCTTATTTTCTCCCCCACTTTTCTCTCTGTAACTTACTGACCTCAAGCTGGACCCAGGGTTTGAACTCAAGCTGAGCGCAGTGCGGAGGAGAGTGAGTCCTTACTTACTTTTCCGGAGCAAGCACAGGACCTGCAATTGACAGCTGAGGCTACATCAGCAGAGGCAACGTGGGTGAGATCGGGCCCAGCAGCAAACGGTGATTCCTGAGGATTAGAGGCTTGTTGCTGATTGGGTCCTGCACTGGTGATAATGAAGCGGATAGTGGAAGGCCATCACGGTAACATCAATGATGTGGGTCTAGCAGTAAGAAACATGTTTCTGACATTGGAACGGTATTACACAGGGGGCAACGATCCGGTGATGGAGGAGTATCTGCCCAGTGGCAAAGCTGGTACCTGAGGATTAGCATCTGCAATGTTGCTGGGATCTGGTGTCGATGGTGATGTAGCGGTCATGGAGGAATTGGTTTGCAGCGGTGGTCGATGGTGAGGAGCTGGCTCAAAATGCATCAGCTCTCTTCAAGCTGTATCCTTTTTTATACAATTTTCTTCAATTAATCAAAATGGCACCACTTTGTGGCAACACGTGGACGCTTTTCACTGTATTTTATTATATTTATCCTGTAAAATACACCTGGTCATAAAATCAAAATCAAAAAACGTTTACTCACTCTTTCCTGCCAGCTGTCCCTTTCTGAAACCATGTCCAAATATTCGCCATAATCTCATAAGATTTGATTTTGCACACTGGGCTTGAGACTTCAGCTAAAATCTTTCTGAAAATCGACCTCGTAATCTTACCCTTCCCAATCACCTCTCCCTCAGCCTTCTGTGATCCAAAGTAAACAACCCGAGATTACCCAGCCTCTCTCCATAGCTGATATGCTCCATCCCAGGGAACATCCTGGTGAATCTCCTCTGCACCCCTCCAAAATAATTACATCCTTCCTGTAATCAGGTTCCTAGAACTACACACAATAATCCATCTAGGCCTAACCATAGACTTTATAGCTCTGACAATGTATATGTTGATGAATGAAGGCTGCGCCTACGGTTCCCGCTGCCTTCTTAACTAATCTATTAACCTCACTCACAAAGTGTTTTGTTGGAAAAGCACAGCAGATCAACCAGCATCCGAGAAGCAGGAAAGTCGATGTTTCGAGAATAAGCTCTTCAACAAGAATGTGACCCATCATTCCTGATGAAAATTTATATTCGAAACGTCGGCTCTCCTGCTCCTTGGATGCTGCCCGACCGACTGCTTTTCCAGAACTACACTTTGTTATTGTGATCTGAAACATCTGCAGTCCTCACTTTTTCCCTAACTTGTTAACCTATGCAGTCACATTCAGGGATCTATGGAGAAACACCCTCTGAGCTTCCTAGTGAGCTGCCATTCACTGTATACCCCGATTTTTGGTTCCTTCTTCCAAAGTACATCACCTAATATTTATCAGTGTTACTATCCATCTGACCATCTGACCATTCCATGTGTATCTTCTTGGAACATAAGGCCTTCCTCCTCACTGCCAACCATCCGGCTAATCTTTGTATCAAATACAAACTTAATTATCACACTCCCCCATCCCCCTACACATTCACATCTGGATCATTTATGAATGCCATAAATAATAAGGGACCCAGCGTAGATCCCTGTGGTACACCAGGGGACACTGGTCTCCAGTCACACAAACAGACTTTTGCATCCATCCTCTGTCTCCTGCCAATAAGGCAATGTTTGATGTGACTCACCAAGTTACCCTTTATATCATGACTTTTTTTAAACATCAGTTTCCCATATGGCCTTTGTCAAAGGCCTTACTGAAAAACCATATAATCAACAAGCTCGAAAATATACAATAACATTCATTTGGTATGACTTCCCTCTGATGATGTCATGCAGACTATCCTTAATTAATCCTTGCCTCCACAAATAGAGATCAATTTTCTCGATTCCTATTTTCTCCAGTACTTGCCCTAACACTGATATAATACTTACTGGTTTACAGTTCACCGTTCTATTTTCACTATCCTTCCTGGAATGTGGGACCACATTAGTTGTTCTCCAGTCATCTGGCAGCTCCAACTTCCATGTGGCCAGATTCGACTTAGAAATTTGAGTCAGGGCCTTTTGTCCTTTGTCTCCAACAGCAGCCTGTGATGCAACTCATCCAGACCTGGCAATCAGTGCAATTATGAACCAGCAATAGCCTCCGATCTCTGCTCACATCTTATATCAGTCTGTTTAAGAGCTTCCCAATTCATCTTCTTGAATTCTGTCCCTGCAATATCCTTTTCCGAAGTAAAACAGATATAGAGCTCTCATGTAGCAATCGATCAATGTCCTCCAGCTTCACACACAGAGTGCTCGCTTGGTCTCTAATGGGCCCTCGTTGTTTTCTGGTTATTCTGTTCTGATTGATGTACGTGGAGAACATCTTGGGATTCTCCCTAACCTTGCCTGGCAACACATCTCCCTGCCCCTGTGTCAGTCCGTTTCTCCGTGTGAACTTTCTAAGCTTCACTGCGTTATCCTTTCATTTTGGCAATCACTGGAGAACACAAACTGAGTTTCTCCATCAGTTAATCTTGCCTCTAATAAGATAGGCATGAAAGTAACTGTTTAGTTTCTCTGTAATTACCTAGTTCTCTGCAAGGAATTATCTTGTGTGTATATTCCCCATTCCACGAGTGTCCTTGCCTTCACTTTCCCATCAAGTATCGAGAGAAGCGTTTGATCATCCTTATGCTTCTTGTTCGTTTGCATTCTTTTTAAAATTTCCTTCTCAGTTCATTGGCCCTCAAATGTCTCTGAACCCATGGCTTACAACAATATCTGGAATTTTTGAGCTGCTTCCTTTGATCTAATGCAACCTTTAACTTCTTTTGTTAACTATTGTTAAGTCACCTTACCCCCTTTGCTGTTTGAACTGTGGTGGACATGTGTATATTGTACATTTTAAGGTGTTTATTTAAACAATAACCATTGCCTGTCTTCCAGTAAATCCTTTTCATGTACGTCTCCAGTTCAATGAAGCTAATTTGCGCCTCATATTTTCGTGATTTTCTTGACTCAGGTTTATGACCACAATTTTAAAAAAAACTGTTTTGTATTCAGATGTCATATAAAATTAAGTAAATTATAATTACTATTACCGAAACCTCCATTTCAGCAGGGTTTTCAATTAGCTCTTCCGATCACATAACATCAATGTCAAAACAGCCTGACCTCCACCTCAGTGCTCAACATACTGTTAAATGAAACCATCTCAAATACGCTCATGAAATCCCTTTACCCTGCATTATTATTCACGTGGGTTAACGCAGTTTAGATTTAGCTTGAAATTGTTCATTATTACTGTGGTACGCATAGACCTGGGTATCTAATTTCCTGTTTTATAACATACCCAAATTATGTATTACAACTTTCACTTTCATATATAACTCCCATCAATCTTTGCTTCTCCTTGCTGTTTCCAAGCTTCACCTTACCAGATTCTGTGGAATCTGACTGATGTGGCCTCTGGGGAGATTAATGGTAGGTTCATATTAGATATTTGGTGAAGCCTATTTGGACGTTGAGATCATCTCGTCACGTTATTCATTCTTCCCAAGTGTTATTATGACATTTTCACCAGATCTCCCGTTATGCTGGTGGAGTAGAGAAGGACAATGATCTTTCAACAATTCTATGCATTCCCCCAGACAGCTGAGACTGCTTTAAACTGCGTGGGAACTTTACATCAGGTTGGTAAAGTGTTGCTGATGTTGTACACGATCATAATCAGATCACATCTGGAGTCGTGTGTCCAGCCTTCACCTCCTCATTGAAGAATGGATATTGTTTTGTTGGAAGCAGTTCAGAGATGGTTCCCTCAACTGATTTCTGCAATCAAGTGGTTAACTTATAAGGAAAGGATGATCAGTTTGATCCAATATGCATTATAGTTTACAAAATGAAAGATGATTTTTTTTTGCATAGAACACTGGAAAGAGTCTGCAACAGAAGCCAATTACACAGCCCATTCCATTTCTCCAGCCTGTTACACAGGAACAGCAGAAGGATATTCAGGCCTTCGAACTTGTTACACCAGAACAGGAAGAAATAATTCAGCCACTAGAGCCTATAGAGTTACATGAGGATGTCAGTCAGCTCCTCAAGTCTATAACACTGCACGCAGAATAGACATTGAGGCACCAGTATCCTGTTATGCAGTAACACGATCAGTCCATTCAGCCTCCTCAAGTCTCTAACACAGGAACTGGAAGAGATTGGTACACTAGAATAGCATGACGCCATTCAGCACGAGAATTAAAGAAGGAGATAAAATTATTTGAGACTTGTTATGGAAAGGTGGAGGTAATTGACCCATGTGTCTGTTGTGTGGCAACAGGAGGAGACAAATCACTCGTTCGAACCCATTTCAGGGATGCAGGAGGATATTGTTCAGTATCTCGAGCCTGTTGTGAAGGAATATGAAGAGACCCTTCAGCCCCTCAAAATGTTATACAGCAACAGGTAGATTCCACAATCCCTCAGGCTTCTGACATATTATCTGGAGGAGAAGCAGATCTTGAATCTGTAGATCAGGACATTCCGGCCATCGAGACTATAATGTAGGAACACCATGGGGAGATTCAGCCCATTGAGCGTAGAAACCAGGAACTGAGTGAATCCATTCAGACACTCATGACTATTACACAACGATTGGAGCAGATCTTTTAAAGCTTTGTGCCTGTTACACAGGAACATGGGAAAGGGAACGTAGAGTTTACAAAAAGGGTTGGAATTAGGATAAGCACCTTCACTTGCCAATAAAAGGTTGTGAACATAGTGTTGGGAATTAAAGGAAATTGTGAGAATCCATTATTAATTAATTAACAACAGGTAGATTTGCAAAGTTAAACCAAATACATCAGAATCAGCATTATTTTTAAAGAATTTGTTTGGTCGAGTTCTTAAAGGATGTGACAAGCAAAGTAGACAATTGCGATCCTGGAGAAGGAAAGTACCTGAGCATTGCAAAGGGACTGATTAAACGCTGCCCAAAATATTAAGCTGTAAAATAAGAGGACATGGGTTTGGGAAGAGGTCATTCGCCTGGATAGAGGGCTGGTGAGCCAACAAAATGCAGGAGATTGAATAGTTGTTTCGTTAATGGTTGGCGACTTTTGGGGTCCCATAGAGTTCAGACCACATGATCCGAAAATTTACCATCTATTGTATCATTTGGATGAGAGTTGAAAAGTATGGTGCTGGAAAGGCGCTGCAGGCCAGGCAGCATCCGAAGAGCAGAAGAATCGACGTTTCGGGAATGTAGATTTCTCCAGCTTCCTCATTTCCCCTCCTCCCAACTTATCTCAGTCACAAACCCCGGATGAAGCACCGCCCTCTTGACCTGCAATCTTCTTCCCGAACTCTCCGCCACCACCACCTCCCCGGCCTATCACCCTCACCCTCACGTCCTTCCACCTAGTATTCCCAGCGCCCCTGCCCCAAACTTCGCCCCCCCCCCCGCCTTTTATCTCAGCCCGCTTGGCACAGCAGCCTCATTCCTGAAGAAGGGCTTATGCCCGAAAAGCCGATTCTCCTGCTCCTCGGATGCTGCTCCTGACCTGCTGCGCCTTTCCAGATCAACACTTTTCAACCCTGGTCTCCAGCAGCTGCAGTCCTCACTTCCTCACTTGGATGAGAGGAGAGAAAACACTGAAACGACATTTTCAGCTGACACTAAAACAAGTGGAAAAGTAGGGTGATGTAATGAAGATGTAGAACATTTACAAATGGACATGAACAATTTAGATGAGTGTATGCCACCTCTGGCAACTAAAATTTAATGTGGATAGTATGGGATTAACCATTTTGGTCAGAGGAATCGAACATGTTATGGACATGGAGAGCAACTTCAGAGTGCTCATGTGTAAAGGCATCTGGGTGTCCTTGTGCATACCACAGAAAACTTACATGGAGGTACAGCAGGGAATGAGAAAGGCAAGTGCAATTTCAACATTTACTTGTAAAAGAATAGAGTATAAAGGGATGGAGGAATTACTGCAATTGTGCAAGGTATTAGGGAGACTTTAACTCACATACTGTGTTCAGGTTTGGTGCCGTGATTGCAGAAGGTATGTAGTTACAATGAAGTTACTGATCAATTAATTAGATTGATTGCAGAGATGATCTCTTTTTTCTTTTAAAGAGAATTTGAGCAGTTCAGACCGATACTGTCTGGTGTTCAGAAGACTGAGAGGAGACCTCATTGAGGTCTGGAGCATGTTAAAGGTGATTCACCATGTCGGTGTCGAATGGACATTTCCTATTATGGGGCAAACGAGAACAAGAGATCATAGTTTTAGGATTAGGCAGAGCAGATTTAAAACAGGGGTGAGGAAAACTTACTTATCTCAAAGGTTGTGACTCTGTGTAATTCACTACCCCAGATTGCAGGGGATGCTGGGACATTGATTACATAAAGGGGTATGAGAGTGGGCAGGAACGTTGGACTGAGACCACGATGATGTCAACCATGATTGTATTCAATGGCGGAACAGACTCACGGGGCTGGATTGCTGAGTGATGATCCTCGTTCTTATTCAGCCCTTCAACGTTATTACACAAGAATGGGGGAGGACTAGTTATCAGACAGGAAGCAGGCACTCCGGATAAATCTGTCTTAATCAGTTCCACAGAACATGACCAGTGTTGACACACAGTGCCCAGTGCAGGGTCCTCAACTGTTTACAATAGATATCAATGATCAAGATGATAGAACCGAAGTGCTGCTACTAATTTTGGTGATGACACTAAGATAAGCAAAACATTAAGTTTTCAAGAGAATGTGGAGAGTCTGCAAATTGATATGAAAGGTAAAGTCAATGACTAATACTTTGTCAGGTGGAATATAACAGAATATATAACCTGCCAGCTTTTTCAGGAAGAATGGAAGGCAATATGTTTCTGAAATGCAGAGGGATTACACGACATAGTGATACAATGTGCATTGGAGAGTTCACTCTGACCCATTCAGACATGGGAAGTGTTGCTCCATCTTCCTGATGGTCTGCTCCCTGGCATTCCCAGTTGACCCATTGCTCTCAGTACATACGGGATACTTTGATGTGGTTAGTTGGCAGTGGGGAGTGGTCAGGGGAAGGTGTTTTGCGCCGTTTACCAAGGGAACAGCCGTTATCCGAAAGGCTATCCTTTCTTTCCGAATGGAGACTCAAAGACGATGGGAATGGCTGACTGTTTCTGAATGAAGAGGCAGTGGCTGCTACCAGGGCAGTGGATATTCACCAACATGCTGTACAGTGCATGGGCACACTGTAACATTAATGAGGTTAGAGTTCCTTCAGTTCCTGTAGCTCTTCTCATTGACATGGGGACCCCAAAGAGCCATGTACATCGTCGGGAATCCTGCTTTACTGAGAAAACACGGATACGTTCAGCAATTCTCTGCTGAGAGAGAAAACACTCACCTCATTCAGCATATATATCCTCCTGCACCAAATGGTGACATTGATGCTGAGATATTGGGAGATGATGGATATGTCCCAGTACTGCCTGGAAAGTTCTGGATCATAGAAGCTGACTGAAACTGTGACCCTAACAGCCACTGGCAGCACCATCCTCCCCCCTGGTGTGAAGCTGCAGGTCGTGTTGAAGGAGGTGACACCCCGCTCTGTGCCCAGCTCCTGGTTCAGTCAGGGACCCCTCACACTCTGTTCCAGGGTTAAGTGGAGCATGGAAAGCTGGTCCTGGAAAACACCTGGTGGATCCAGCAGACCCCTTTCCCCACACACACTAACTCTGTAGTTTCGGAGCTTCCCCTCTCTGCAGCCTCTGCTTCATTTGTTGTTCATGTTACACACCCAGATACTGTAACTACAGTCCCCAGGCTCCACACAGAGTTGGTCCACCAAATCCTCAGGTCTCCCTGAATATCTGAGACAGCTCCAGCAAACCATCCCCAACCCCTCCACAACTTTTCAATAACAGGAGACAATCAGAAGCCCCGCAGCTACAAGTGTTATGGACCAGGCCAGACCACCTCAAAATATTTTAAACTGGCAGCCTCGATCTTAACTTTTCCTTATTTTAAGTGTAGATGTGAACTATGTGTTCCAGATGTGTTGCAACTTGCTCAGTGTGAAGCAAAATGCAATCCATTCAAAGATTCCTATTAAGACACAATCAAAGAGAAGAAAAACTTGGGATAGCTTCTCTACAGGAATATCTATGCAAACAATATATACGGTGCCTTCTACTAATTAACTGTGCTAATATAGGAACATCCCATAACCAAACCCCCGGCATAAAGGTAAATTCAAACACAAAATCGTATGTGCAGTTTTCTAATCCAGGAGGAAGCAACTAGAAGAGAGTTTTCAGAGAGAATAGCAGCTGGTGATCATGTATTGAAACGTCCACCCCTTCTGGGATCCCAAACAGCTTCTGAATGCTGCAGCTAAAAACAAAACGAGAAGACCTGGCCTGGGAGAGTTGGCCACCGCCTTACCATTGTTTCCAACGTTTTAATAAAACCTAAACACCTTCTCAGTTGTTTACTTAAGCTGTTTTCAGGCGGATGTTCGGCATCTCTGCCTTTCAGACCTCTTTTCAAGAAAACAAATCCAAGAGAAAATAACTTGTATAAAGTGACAGCATGGTCACAACTAACCGTTTGAAAAAAAAGGAACCAACAGTATACAAATAAGGCCTCATTTTACACCCATTATTCTGATTGGTTCAGTAGACTACTATATATATATTGCATTGACACGAAGCATGCAAACATTCACAACTCCATTCTATTTTAGTTAGTTTACTTCTGCCACAGAACGCTTCTGTTTTCCCTTCATCCAAGT
This sequence comes from Chiloscyllium punctatum, assembly GCF_047496795.1. Classification (NCBI taxonomy): domain Eukaryota; kingdom Metazoa; phylum Chordata; class Chondrichthyes; order Orectolobiformes; family Hemiscylliidae; genus Chiloscyllium; species Chiloscyllium punctatum. Next base: position 14,065,809 of record NC_092756.1, read on the forward strand.
CTCGACAACTTGTCAGCAAGTACAGTTTCTCGTCCTGTTACTTGTATAACTTCCAAATTGAACAGCAAAAATAATAACTCTATCTGAACAGATTGGAAGTTTTCTTCCTAAATTTTACTAAAAACCTTCAGGCGTTATGATCGCTATATGTATACTTGTCTCAGACATGTTATTGCCAATTTAAAAGCTGAATTATTGTAACGCCAACACCAAGCACAAGGCATGCTTCCTAGTTGTGAAATATTTCTGTTGATGGTTCCACTGGACACTCCAACCACACGTTACAGAATGGGGCACTTCTCATCTCCCTCATAGTCCTTCTCAATGACATATCTCCTCATATCTCAGCTTAAAAGATTTACATGTTTCTGTACCTCTTAATGCGGTAACCCCTTTACCTGCTACTCCTGGCATATGCCACGAAACCTTACGCACAGGTATACATTTTAAGGTCTTGCACATTCTTCTCAAGCCCTCCCAGTAGCTAAACTTTGATTTATGGACCAACTGAAAGCCATTAGCCATTTCAGATTCTAATCATGCCATTTCAACTCTCTGCTCTTCCACATGAGTTCTCACGACTACAGGAAGTGAGGTTTTTTTAACTCCTCCAAAGTAAGAATCTCTCAAAGAGTGTAATAATTGCTCTGGTTTTAATACCCTGACTCACCTTTCAAAATTACTTTGTTTGATCTTTTCAAAATCAATGTACGTTTAACCAGGGAACAATTTTACACTCGAAAACACTGTCTGTCGGCTTCCGGCACAAGCTCATATTCACTTCAGATGGCTTTCTTCACTTCCTCATACTGGCTAGATACCTGTTTCGATAGGGATGCTAATATCCCACTCCTTATACCTACCAGCTTTGTTTGGATCAAATAATCCTACATGGTCAATGGCCATTGCATTCGTGTAGCCACTTTCTCAAATGAAGTTGAAAAGAATTCTACATCATTCTGATCAAATTTAGGCAATGCCTGTACATATTTAAACAGTTCCCCATCAGGCCGTTGGCTGCCGTAGAGTTGCTCATCCTCACTATCCTCATTCAACCCACCGTCTACCTACATCTCCACCCTGCTAAGTCGACTTTCCTTTCAAGTTGCTAACTTTTGAAGTTGAACCTCTTTCGCTTTATTCTTTTCTGCTTTCTTTTTTTTTGCCTTTCTACTTCCTCCCCTCTTCTTTTAATTCTGCTTTTAATCTTATTTCAAACTGACTCAATTTCTTTTTGTGTTCAAGCTGCCTCATCTGCAATTGAATTCTAGCCATTTCCAAAGATTCTGATGGTGTTTCCACCAAACTTTAAATGACAAACTACAGCTGCAATTGTCACTCCTTTTCTCACAGAAAAACACAAACCCAACTCAAGCTTCTCTGCCAATTCTAAAAGCTTTGCTTTGCTCACCTTTTGTAAAATCTCCAACCTTACTTCTTCCAAACCCAGACTACTCTTAGAGACAGAAATAGACATTACTACCCAAAGCACTGTACAAACCAAACGAATTCAACACCCAGACCAAAAGACACTAACAACTATAAGACGCTGCTTTTGAGCCCAACAATCTCCCTGTGCACTTTCTCTCCGTCCCCACGTGGGTTTTCTCCAGGTGCTCCATTTTCCACCCACAGCCCAAAGAAATTCAGGTTAGGCGAAATGGCCATGTTAACTTGCCCGTACTGTTCAGTAATGTGCAGGTTAGTTGCACTAGTCAGGGGTAAATATGGAGTAATACGGGAGTGGAATGCATCGGGGTAGTTTACTCTACGAAGGATTGGTGTGGACTTGTTGAGTGAAATGGCCTGCTTCCACACTGTAGGGATTCTAATCCTGCACCCAATTTTGAATTATCGATTTCGAACAGGACAAGTGTCCCCAGACTGCCTTGACATACTTTAAGATTGTAGCCTGGATGCCAACCTAGTCTTAGGGTAGAACAGGCCCTAAAGCCCAACATGGCCACACTGACCCACCGAAGACCAAACCACCCAACCCCAATCGCCTACCCAATATTTTCCCCTAACTAAAGCACCTAACACTACGGGAAATTTAGCATGACCAATTCACCTGACCTGCGCATCTTTGGATGGTGGGAGGAAAACAGAGCACCCAGTGGAAACCATGCAGACACAGGTAGAATGTGCACACTGCACACAGTTATAAGCGGGAATTGCACCCGGGTCCCTGGTGCTGTGAGCCAGCAGTGCTAACCACTGCGCAACCATGTTACCCCACTATTTATAGTAAATGTAGATGTGAAATGGGTATTCCAGATGTGATGCGGCTGGTCAAACCACTCAACTGTAAGCAAAACACAATTTATTTAAACACTCAAATAAAAATACATACAAAAAGAAGAGGTGTTTAGAGTAATTTAACCACTGGAAACCTTAAGTGAAAAATAGATACAGTACCGTCTTCTAATGAAATATTCACATGTACTAACATTCCATAAACTCATCCCTTGGCAGAAAGACACATCCAAGGCCAATCAGACTTGCACGCAGTTCTCCAATCCACGAGGATACATCATCAAGACAGATTTCAGAGACAATAGCAGCGAGAGATCATTTATTGAAGCATCCAACCTATCTCCGACTGCAAGCAGCTGGTGACAGTTATAGCTCAGAAAAACTGGAAAGCCTGGTGTGTGAGAACTGGCCATTGTAATCAATATTTATATAAAAGAAAACCTAAACGCCGACTATGTTATTTACTTCAGCCACTTGCAGTAGGCAGTAAGATCTCTCTTTAAAGAAAAGGAGACAATAATCTTTTTTTTTATAGTGAAAACATTGTCAGAGATGTTAGATACCTAGTCCTTTACAATACTTCTCAAGTGGATTCTCCATGTTACTGACCACACGATCAACTCAGAGGGACAGACACAAAAGTCAGACGTTCAGTGGACAGGCACAAACCATCTTCCAAAGACTTGAGTCAAAAACGCTGAAACCCCGATCCAACATGGTGCACCACATGGGATACACCGGGAAGTGAACAACAGCCCGACACACACTCCCTTAAACATGGAACACCACATGGGACACACCGAGAAGTAAACATCCACCCGACATACACCCTCACTTCCGACATGGAACACCACATGGGACACACTGGGAAGTTAACAACACCCCAAGACACACGATTTCACTGTTTCTGAGCTTCACACTGTCAGCACTCGATACACTAGGGAGACGAAAATCAAGGCCATGGAAAAATGCAGAGGGACAGAGAGATTCACATTAAATACAGAAACAGACAGTTAAATGACTGAGAACATGTTGTGGAAATATGGAGAAAAAGACTGCATAGTGGGACTAACTGGAGGACTGGCCCCTTAGAGAGCAAAATTACAAGAATGAGAACATTGAATAAGGGTATTTTCCGATCAGCTGAAATGGTTTGTTACATCAAATTCTGAATTGTTTTCCCAGAACACTTCAAACAACATAAGCTGGGAAAAGGTGACAGACCAACATGAAGCGTTCTGCCGAAGATGCAAGTGCATTGCACAATAAACTAGTTTATCTGCCCAGCATGGGGAGTATTGCAAACCTTTACTATCACATGGGAACGGTACACAGATCAAATACACACAGCAGGGGAAGATTCCTATCTCCATTGGACCAGTATAATGTGTGTGTGCGTGTGTGTGTGTGTGTGTGTGTGTGTGTGTGTGTGTGTGTGTGTGTATGTGTGTGTGTGTGTGTGTGTGTGTGTGTGTGTGTGTTGGGGAAGTTGAATGTGAAACATCATTGTTTGAGAGAAAATGCACTTGAAGGAAACCAAGTTAAATATGAACCACTGGCAGGGATTTGGATAATCGACACAGAGAGACTGAGGGAAGCTTCATGGACAGATGAGTTAAACTGTTTGAGAATATTAAAATAAAGGCATTGCCACACACAATAGCGATATAGATCAACGTGCGCAGGAATGTCTGATTGATAGGATTTTGGGATGAGTTCGAAGTAAATTTGTTTCTGCAGGTTTCAACCCAAGAGTGACAGCAGCAGATTGTTGTCATCATTATGTCAGTGAAGTATATTCTGTCGCAGTGAGTAGTTAAAGTTAATAATGGTCAAGGCATGGTGTTAGAAATCAGCTCATGTCCAAATGGATCACCAAACTTGTGATTCATCTTTTTAAACCACCACCTACAAGTTCCCCTTCAAGCCACTCACTACCCTGACATGGAAATACACAGGAGTTGAGTCAAACCCCTGGAATTCCCTTCGTACCGGCATTATAGGTCAACCGACAACAAGTGGATTGCAGCAATTCAAGAAGGCAGCTCACCATCACCTGCTCACAGTCAAATAAGGATGGGCTATCAATGCGGGTCAGCCAGCAGTGCCCAATTCCCACAAATGAATGAAAAATTTTTTTGCCAAGGATGAGATGGAGTACCAGGAAGGAAATGACGTTTGTAAACATAATAGAGGTCAATGACCTCCACGGTCACAAAATTTGAATAACAAGGACAGTGAGACAATGGTTCACATCTGAAACTGAGTAGGTCAACATAGAGACCTATCAGTAACACTACCAGAAGCAAGGAGGGAGACAGTAATTGAACAAGTTCACTGCTGCAGTTAGTCGTGATCTACAGAGTCTCTGGAATATCTGGATTCAGAGTCTCAACATGAACAATAATAGTGGCAAGAAGTGAAGAATATATGAAAGAACAGGAATGCAGTCATAACTAATTTATAGAAGAAATATCTGGACAATGAGACTTACCAGGCACACCAACGATAGAAAGGAGAGGATAATAAAAACATTGAATAATGCGAAGAGCATAATCGATCCGTGAATATAATGACAACCTATCATATTATGTAGAAAGAAACCAAACATAATAGGATAAAGTCCTGTCCATTGCTGGAACATTCCAGTTCAACCTTCTCAGAGTTGGTTCCATTGTTGGAACATTCCAGTCTAATGTTCTCAGATTCGGTTCCATTGTTGGAACATTCCAGTCTAATGCTCTCAGATTCTTATGCATTGTTGTAACATTCAAATCTAATATTCTCACATTCTGATCTCTCCTCCACCACCTCTCTGGAGCTGCTGATCCCTGTGGGTGATGCTCCGACTCATACTCTGGCATAACATATTGAATGGAGCCCATTTATCATTAGTAGATGGAAAACATACACCGGGATTATTATTGCCCATGGAGAGTGACATTAATCACAGTCACTGAACAAACAGGTTCAGCTAACCCTTTCCTTATAGAACATTTTATATCACAATAAAAGGGAATATTTAATGAGTCTGGAGGGAATGGATGAGGGTTACCGACCGACGGACTATAGACCTTTCTTTTTTTTACTTTTTCCTTGTATGTGAGAGTATTGCCAGAGCACTGCAGGGCTGTATATGTCCCACTCTATCAATAAAGGAGACAAGGATAAAATAACAGATGAGCTACACAACATGTCTGGTGGGAGCTTTTCTGGATACATTAGCTGAAGGGTGAAAGTGAGGATTGCAGAACATGGAGATCAAAGTCGAGAATGTGGTGCTGCAAAAGCACAGGTGAAGCATCAGAAGAGCATCGACATTTCTTGTGTTAAGCTCTTCATCAGGAATGAGGCTTGTGACCCAAGGGTATTGAGAGACAAATGGAAAGGAGATGGGATTGGGGGAGGGTAGCTGAGAATTTGACAAGTAAATAAAGTTGCGTTTGATTGTGATATGTTGGAGAGGAGGGTGGAGTGGATAGGTGGGAATGAATATGGACAGGTAAGACAGTTCATGGGGGCTGTGCTGAGTTGGAAGGTTGGATCTGGGATAACATGTGTGGAAGGAAAATGAGGAAACTGGTGAAATCCACACGGATCCCATGTTATTTCAGGGTCCCAAGGCAGAAGATGAGTCTATCTTCCTCCAGGCGTCGGGTGGTTAAGATTTGGTGATGGAGGAAGCCCAGGACCTGCATGTTTATGGCGAAGTGGGAGGGGGATGCAAAGTGTTCAGGCACGGGGTGGTGGGGTTGGTTGGTGTGGGTACAGCAGCAAAGTTCTCTGAGGTGTTCCACACATTGGCATCCTGTCTCCCCAAGGTAGAGGAGACAACATTTGGAGCAACCGATGCAGTAGGTGACTTGTGTAAGTGCAGGTAAAAGTCTGATGGATGTGGAAGGATCCTTTGGGGCTCGGATGGAAATGAGGGGGAGGTGAGGGTGCAGGTTTTACAGTTCTTGTGGTGGCAGGGGAAGGTGCCAGGCATGGAGGATGGGCTGGTGGGTGGCGTGGACCTGACAAGGGAGTCGTGCCGGGAATATTCTTTACAGAATACAGGTAAGGGCAGGGAGGGAAATATATCCCTGTTGGTGGAGTCTGATTGTAGGTGGTGCAAATCGGGGAGGATAATACCTTGTATCTGGAGGTTTGATGGGGTGGAAGATGAGGAAGAGGGGTATTCTTTCCCTGTTGCGTTTGGAGGGGTGAGATACGAATGCAGATGTGTCGGAAGTGGATGAGATGCTCTGGATGGCATCATCGAATATATGGGAGGGGAAATTGCTGTCGTGAAGAAGGAGGCCATCTGGATATACACTGCGTTCAGAGTGTGGTGCTGGAAAAGCACTGCAGGTCAGCCAGCATCTGAGAAGCAGGAAAATTCGACATTTCGGGCAAAAGCCCTTCATCAGGAATCAGGCTTTTGCCTGATACATCGATTTTCCTGCTCTTCGGATGCTGCCTCACCTGCTGTGCTTTTCCAGCACCACACTCTTGACACTAATCTGCAGCATCTGCAATGCTCACTGTCACTAAAACGCTATGTTCAGCCATTTCTGCAAGAGAGTCATTAATTCTGCTCTCATTGCTTTAGGAAAAAAAATGTTGTTGTATTACAGGCTGGGCTGTTTTCCATGGAGCGCCGGAGGCTGAGGGCTGACCTTACAGAGATTTACAAAATTACGAGGGGCATAGATAGGATATATAGACAAAGTATTTTCCCTGGGGTCGGGGAGTCCAGAACGGGAGGGTATAGGTATAGGGTGAAAGGGGAATGATATAAAAAAGACCTAAGGAGCAACTTTTTCACGCAGAGGGTGGTGTGTGTATGGAATGATCTGCCAGGGGAGACTCATACAATTGCATCATTTAAGTGGAATTTGGATGAGTAAATGAATAGGAAGGGTTTGGAGGGATATGGGCCGGGTGCTGGCAGGTGGGACTAGATTGGGTTGTGGTATCTGGTCGGCATGGACAGGTTGGTCCGAAGGATATGTTTCCATGTCGTACATCTCTATGATTCTAGAAGTATGTTGATGGTTTTGGAGGCCGGGACGGGTGATGTTGAGCAACAGTGATAGTATGAATAGGCTGAGGCTATATTACCTTGACCGTTGACTCTGAGAAATTACCTTACTGAGGTTTATAGAAGTGAATCCTGATGCTCCAATTTGAGCAATGCCAAAGGACAGGGAAACAGACAGAACAGTTATTCACAGAAAACTGGACAATTACTCATGGTATAACTTACTGAACTATAGAGTTAGATGAAGAATGGGACTGGCTGGAGGAGATAGAATTTGGAGGGTCCAATCACATGATTGAGAACAAAAATAAAGGCATTGCCATATCCAGTGAAATGGTTCGTTATATCACATTCTCACAGAACCAGACTAGACACCATAAACCCAGATGAGTATGTGTTCAGCATGGAGTACTGTGCAGACCGGGATGGTGCCCTGTGCAATACAACCCACAATCTACCCAGAGTGGAAAGGTATGCAGATCACAGCAGTGCATTCATGTATAAACCCAGATGAGATATTTGACCTGGGTGTGTAACTGTGTCTATCATACCAGTACATTTCTCAGAACACTGCGTTGGATCGCAGCCCAGTGTGGGTTAACTTGCAGCCCATGCTAGAAGTGACAGGATGTGCATCTACCGTCACATACCCAGCTCTATATTTACACTGTGCCATGATAAGGGGTGTTGTGGGTGTGAGAATCATGGCCAGGGAGAGATCACCTTGGAATCAGTTCCAATATCCCTAAATGGGAGGGGTTTGGTGTTTAGACAGAGACCGCGAGATTCAAAGCCAATGTCATGGAAGGATGTGCTCATAGGTTCCAGAATGCTGAAATGTCGATATTCCAATCGTTTTCTGCAACATAAGCCAGTGTTTCCAGGAATGATGGGCAAATGGGATTTTGGTGTGAGGTCAGATGATGGAGAGTTTTGGATGAACCTTTGTTGTGCAGCTTTGTAACTGGGAATAGGACCAGCAAAATCATCGACTCATTGCGCTGAAGCTAACAATAATTTGTCTCAGTGACACTTTCTTTGAGTGTGACAGGGATCGTCTGCACGAAGCAGAACTAATTTCATGGTGTTATCTTATCGAACTCGTCTGATCCCATGGTGACCCCACATTCAATGCCAGTGCAATTCTCCCACCCATCATGACAGTAGGTAATCACGATCGCCCGAATGCCCCTAGATATTCCACGATCCCTGGCACTGGTGCCAGCTTTAAAAGGCCAATGGCACATAGTTGAGCTTTCTCAGTTCGGAGCAGCCCTGCACAATTTACCCTGAGCATGGCAGATAAGGGGCAATTACACCACGGTTTGTCGACAGGGGCACGGAGGTCCTGGTGGATGGGCCAGTACAGATGGGGATCATTCTCTTCCCAGAGGGTGCCACACCACCAGACACACCGAGCATAGTCTACCTCCCCACCCAGCTCACTACAGTATCTGCGGTCTGATGAAATGTCCAGCAACACAGGGCAAGCATCAATAACCTTCCACGCCTGTCAGGATAAGGGTCAACGTATTCTGTCTGCTCTCTCCCACTCACTTTGAATCTGTTATAGCACCTACCCTGAACAAGGCTCATGCTCCAACACTTTCACTCCGATATGCAGCACCTTCCCCGACCCCCACTCTCTCTCTCTGTCTCTGTCACTCTCTACACTCCACCCCCTACATTAATAACACTGCATGGATACTACTGACTCCCTCCGGACACCTCACCATTCAGACCCCTCCACCAGCACTAACAACTGGACCACCCACTCCTGCCATCACCCCTTCAGTCCCTTCCTCCCATTCCAGGAGAAATAGCCTGGAATCAGACAGAAAGGGCCAAGCTGCGTGGTGGAGTGCCCGATATCCATTCCCTCACCGACCATTCTGCTGCCATGTGGGGAGGACGCTGGTACGAGCTGGAGAGGACGGGGACGATTCGAGTGGGAGATTCTGAAACATCCACATCCCACCAACCGAGTAAGGAGCAATGTTCAGTGAAGTGCAATTCTCACTTTAAACCCACTGGCAGTTCCGTTCCGTTGCCCCGGGCACAACTTAGAAGCCGTGGCCCTGTGACCATCTCCCTTTTGTGTCGAACTGGTACAAATGGAATCCCCATGGTCTCGGTGGGAAGGAGGGTGGGCGCACAACATATCGTCACCACCACGTCCCAGGAAACGAGCACGGAGGCTCCCTCCTACACCTCCTCCTGCAAACAGTTCAGATACTGAAACTAATCTGTGAGATTTACTGTTCTCCCCACTTGTACTGACATCTTCAATACTCTGTGCTCATTTACACCCAGGGCCTTCTGTTCCTGCACCCCTTTTATAACTGTACAGCCTGTTTTATACTGTATTTCAATGTCCTTCCTACCGAAGTGCATCGCTTCACACTGGTCTGCATTAATCCTCATCTGCCATAAACCTGAAAACCACACTAATGTGTCACTGTCCTGTTGGAGTTCCACCCTGTCCATCACAAACTTTATAATTCTTCCAGGTTTAGTATTTGCATATTTTGAAATTGTCCTACAGTCACACGCCACTCAGAAATACCGATTCACTCACTAATGTGAGCAAGTGCAATATTCACACACTCCCTGAGGTCAGACTTCAATACTGACACACATCAGACAAAGCAAGTGAAATGCTGACAAGGTCACCCTGGAGCAAGAGAAATACCGACAGACATTTCATGTCTGTATTAGTTTCTGCGTATTAATGAGTTTCTCTAAATCTCTGTATCAGTGTGCGTCAGTGTGGGACGAGTCTGGTGCTTACAGTGATGTAATATCCACCTGACACGAGTTCTGAGGAAGGGTCACTCGACCTAAAACGTTAACTTTCATTTCTGTCCACAGACGCTGCCAGACCTGCTGAGCTTTATGTTGCTGTCAGTCTCTGCTGGTCTCCCCACACCACTGTACAGCTTGGAGTGGAGGGTAAAAAGCATCAGGGATTCAGTTTACGAGGAACAGAGGGAGGGCAGCAGCTCACAGCATCATCAACAAGCACACATACACACAAACACACAGAGAGACACAGGCACACAGACACACAGACACTCAGAGAAATAGACACATGACATGTGCAGAGAGATAGATACACACAGATGGGCACACAGATATACTTATAAGCACACACAAATAGACAAGCGCGGACAGAAATGCGCAGATACATGCTTGGACATACAAACACACTTGGAGTCAGAGAGTTACACTGAGTGTTTTTAAACAGACCTATCGGCCCGTACGTCCATGCGGGTGATAATCTCAAACTAAACCAGTCCCACCTGCATGCACTTGGACCATATTTTCCCAAACCTTCTCTTATACTTGTACTTAATCCAATGTCTTTTAAACGTTGTAACTTTACCCACATCCATCACTTCTCAGGACGTTCGTTCCATACACGCACCAAATGATGTGGAATCACAACGCACTTCATCGGCACTGATCAGGTGCACATGAGAACTCTGTGGGAAGCTTGGGAAGTAAGTGCTAGAAATTTTGACGAAATGTACTTATCATCAACAGCCGCAGGTGAGGTGCAGGAAGACATAAGGTTGAGTTACGTGGTGTCATTATTAAACAAACTGGGATGGAAAAGGCAGGGAACAACAGACCGTTGAGCATGACATCGGTGGTGGGCAAGATGTTAGAGAGAATCCTGAGGGACAGGATGTACATGTATTTGGAAAGGCAAGGACTGATTAGAGATAGTCAACATGGCTTTGTGCGTGCGAAACCATGTTTCACAAACGTGATTATGTTTGCTTGAAGAAGTAATAAAAACGATTAATGAGAGCAGAGCAGTGCACGTGATCTGTATGGAATTCAGTAAAGCGTCTGACAAAGATCCCCATGGTAGACTGGTTAGCAAAGTTAGATCTCATATAATACAAGGATAACGACGATTTGGATACAGGCTCGAAGATAGAAGACAGAAGGTGGTGGTGGTGGGTTGCTTTTCACACTGGAGGCCTGTGACCAGTGGAGTGCTACAAAGGTGGGTGCTGGGTCCACTGCTATTTGTCGTTTATATAAATGATTTGGATATGAACATAGGAGGTATGATTAATAAGTTTATAGATGACACCAAAATTGAAGGTGCAGTGGACAGAGAAAAAGGTTACCCCAGAGTATAGCGGGATCTTGATCAGATGAACCAATGGGCTGAGGGGTGGCAGGTAGAGATTAATTTAGATGAATGTGAAATACTGCATTTGGAAAGGAAAATCATGGCTTGGCTTATACATTTAATGGTAAGTTCCTGGGGAGTGTTGCTAAAGAAAGAAACGTTGGGGTGCAGGTTCATAGTATTTTGAAAGTGGAATCGCAGGTTTATAGGATAGTGAAGAAGGTGTTTGATATGCTTGCTGTTGTTGGTCAGTGCATTGAGTATAAGAGTCGGGAAGTCATATTGCAGCTGTAGTGAACATTGGTTAGGCCACTATTGAATACTTCGTGCAATTACGGTATGGATATAGAGGAAGGATATATGAAACCTGAAAGGATTCAGAAAAGATTTACAAACATATTGCCAGAGTTGGAGGTTTTGAGATTTATGGAGCGGCCGAATAGGCCAGGGTTTCTTTTGCCCCTGGAGCACCAGCGGTTGAAAGGTGATCTTAGAGTAGTACGGTCCAAAGCTGGAGGGCAGAGTTTGAATGTGAAAGGGGAAAGACTTAAAAGGGATCTAATGGGTAATGGTTTCAAATAGACGGTACTGTGCATGTGACGAGCTGCCAAAGGAAGTTGTGGAGGCTGGGACAATTACAATATTAAAAAGGCATCTGCATGGGCAAATGAATAAGAAACATCTAGGAGATATGAGCCAAATGCTAGCAAATGAAACTACGTTAATTAAGGACATCTGGTCGGCAGGGATGAGTTGGATAGAAGAGTGTGTTTCCATGCTGGACAGCTCTGTGACACTATATCTTCTGTAAACTTTTCTCCTGTCATCTTCAAATTACCCGGTAGCCTTGAAATCCACGACCTAAGGGAAGGACACCTGCCATTCAACATTATCCATACCCCTCATTGTTTTATAAATCTCTATAAGGTTGATAACATCTCAAACCTCTCCACTGTAGTGGAAAAGCTCCCAGTCCAACAAGACGGTCCTTATAACAGAAACACTCCATTCCCAGCAATAGCCTGGTAAATCCTTTTTGAAACCTCTCCAGTTTAATAATGTCCAAAATGTAACTGGGTGACGAGAACTACACACAGTACTTCAGGAGAATGTCATGCACAACCTGAAGGTAATGTTCCACCTGCCGTACGCAAAGGTCTGAGAAATGAAGGCCAACAAGGTAATCACACTGCCTACACATGATGCAAACTACAAAGAAATATACCAGAACCCGAGATCTCTCTTTTCTACAAAACTATCAATGGCCCAACATTTTTTTGTAGATGTCCTCTCCTTGTTTGTTTTACCAAATTCCGATACTTTGCATTCATTGAAATTATAATCCATCTACCACTCCTCAGCACAGTGAGTGATAGTACCGGGGAGGAAGTGCTGGACAGTAATCAGCTGCCTTGGATCATTTCGTGGTTTTAAGAAGAGGGCAGTCACACGTTAGAGGTGGAAAAGAGTGATTGGTGTTTTTGATCCATAAAGTATGCTCTTTCTTCGTCTCTGGTGTTCAGTGATCAGCATCTATTCCAGATCCTTTATAGTGCAGAGTGTGTCTGCAGGATGTCTTTCCCTCATATTGCAGATATCAGATAAGATGGAAATCATAGCCAAGCAATTAACCATCTTCATAGTTTATCTCGAAGGCAGAGCACATAAACTCAACATCCAATATTTGAGGTGAGTAACTTTCATCTGTTGAACAAAGCAATTATTTTAACGATGTAATTCAGGAAAAGTGAATCAAATTTTAATTAATCCACAACGAGCTGAAAGCTAACATTTAAAATGTGACCCAAAATCTGGGCATGGTTTAAGTCTTGTGCAGTGAGTAACACCAATGCCTTTGAACCAGAGCTCTGTGTTATATTCCAATACCTGAACCTGCATGGTAATGTCTCTTACTCTGGACCAGAAGGTCTGGATTCAAGCCCTGCTTGTCACGGAGGTATGTCACAGTATGTCAAAACTGGCTGATGAACAAACACACAGGAGAATAATGTTGCAGCTTTAGGGATTATTGCCAAGTGGTGGTAGTGTGCCTACCGCTGAGCCCAAAAGTCGAGATTAAAATCCCACAGAAGTGTTTCATAATGTGGCTGAACAAGTTGTTAAAATGATTTTAGAATTGTGATCTGATGAATAAGGAAGAAGAGTCTGTATTGACTTTCAGAATTTCGGTCCAGAATGACTGAGAACACAGACATTCGCGTCGATTGGAGTCACATTTGCTCATTCGAGAGGATTATAAAATCATGAAGGCCGTGGAATGGGTGAATAGTTCAGGGACTTTACGCCAGGGTAGGGAAGTCCACAACTAGAGGATGTAGATTTAAGGTGAGATGGACAAGACCTAAAAGGGACCTAAGGGAACCATTTTCACACAGTGTGCGGTATGCGTATGCAATGAGCTCCCAGACGAAGTTGTGGAGGATGGTATAATTGCAACATTCAAAAGTCATCTGGATGGGGACATGAATTTGAAGGGCTTAGAGGGATATGGTACAAATGCTGGAAAATGAAACTAAGTTAGTTCACGACATCGGGTTGCAACAAATGATTTTGACCAACGGGTCCGTTTCTATGCTATACATTTCTATGATTCAGTGATCCAATTAATCATGATCTCTTCGTAATCTTATGTAACCTTCTTCACCTTCCACTACATATATCTAATCTTGGTGTCATCTATAAACTTGCTCACCTTGCTTTGTATAATTTTCATCTCACTCATGGATATAAATGACAAACAAAAGTGGATCCAGCACCAATCCCTGTGCAACGCCACTGGTCACAGGCCTCCAGTCCAAAAGAAAACCTTCCCTCACCACCCTCTGCCTCCTGCCAATAAGCTGAAACACACGCACGCATACAGACATACAGAGACACAGAAACAGTTCCGTCTTTAAGACAGAGATAGAAAGTTTTGATTGATAAGGCGATCAAGGTTACAGTGAGAAGACGAGAGAATTTTGTTGAGAAACATGTCAGCCATGATTGAACAGCAGATCAGACTTGATGGGCCTAACAGTCTAGTTCTACACCAATTTCGTACACTCTATGTTTTACACTATCTGAAATGTCTAACCAAGAGCACCGTGGAGGCTGAGTTTGACAAATAATTTACTGAACAGAGTCAATGGAAATGTGGGATAGGTTTGAGGGGCTGAATGGTCGATGTCTTTCCAATTGGTTGTGCCTTCATTTTCCAAAAAAGAGAAGCTGACTTGCTGTGAGGTTCATACACTTTTTAATTTAGAGGTTCTACAATTTAAGATTGAGATAAGGATGTTTCTATCTCTTTGGGGCTTTGCTGTCTGTGGTATTCTCATCCCCAGGGAACAGTGTGCAAAGAGTCATAGAGTCACAGAAATGTACAGCAGGGAACAGACCCTTCAGTCCAACTCACCCATGCCGACCTAGTATTCCAAACCAATCTAGTCCCACCTGCCATATCCCTCCAAACCCCTCCTATTCATGTGCCCTTTCAGATGCCTTTTAAATGTAGCAATTGTACAAGCCTCCACCACTTCCTTTGGCAGCTCATTCCATACACGTACCATCTTTCTGAATGTAAAAGTTGCCCCTTAAATTTCTTTTATATCTTTCTCCTCTCACACTAAACTTATTCCCTCTAGTTCTGGACTCCCTTACCCCACGGAAACGACCTTGCCTATTTAACCTATCCATGCCCCTCCTGGGTTTGTAATCCTCTATAAGGTCATCTCTCAAAGACAATCACTTATTTTAATGTATGGTGACTGCGGCAATTTTTCAACACAACAGCCAAAAATGAAATTCATGATGAAGGTTATTAGTTGCGTTGTTTAGGGGAAGCATTTTCATCAGGCTAATAGGAACTCTCCCCCATCCGCAGTGTCTGAAGGTCAAAACTGATCACATGCCTGATATTGCAAATGGTTCTATTGCTGCATCTGAAGAGATCCCATTTTTGACCGAGCAGTAACCCCCCAAATGTTAGTCTATAGTCTGTGCTCACCTTTCAAACTCTCAGGGACCAGAATCATTGACAGTACGAACTCCACCTGATCATCTGACAACAAATGGCCTGAATGGAGGATCGCTGAGATCAGAAACAAATCGACAATCATCTACACAGTATAACAGGAGGCCATGCAACCTGCCTAGACTGTCAAAGAGTTTACAATCTCGGTTAATGACTTTTATGAAGAGGCTGTATGGGATGGATCTCAATTTGCTCATACACCAGGATAGTCATTCCATAAGATTTCAAGTGGAGGCAGAGCGTCTATAATGGGATATAGACAGGGGAGAGCACTGAGTTAACTTGCACCAGAAAAAAAACAGTACAATGTGAGTAATGAGAAGTTTGTGCTTTGGAGGAAACATAAAACAACAGTAAATTATACAGCTGGAGGCAGAATGCAGAACTCAGTGGTACAAAGGGATTCGTGTGCCCTGGTACATAAATCGCATCAAGTTAGTCTGTATAGACAGCACGTGATTTGAAAATTAAAAGAAATGATATTTTTTCTTGCAAGGAGTATTCGGTCTGATCTTAAGGATGGTTTATTGAATCTGTACAGGCCGTTGTAGAGACTACATCTGATGTACTGTATGTGGGTGTAACTCCAATGACGTGAAAAACAAATTGCTTTTGAAACTTTTCAAAAATGTTTCCCTTTTCTCGTTCTTGGGATGAAGACATTATGTTATGAACTATTAGAAGTTTAGGCCTGAGAATGAAAAATGTTCTTATTGACCATGTACGATTTTGAGCCGGTGAATACCTGATGAATATGTTACCCTTTATGGGAGAATAAGACTGAGGTTCTAATTTAAGAATAAGATGGATTCAGTGAAATGCAGACATTGCGAAGATATTGCAAGTTGTATTCTAAATGTATACGGGAACATATAAACACATCTTCAAATCTAATGGCACTATTTGTTCCGAAAGAAATGGTTGGGTGTCCAACAGCAGCAGTGATGTACGTACATGGAGCAGGGAATGTGCTGGAGTCGTACATTTCAGTCACTGTTCAAAGAGACCTCATTTGGTCCAGTTTGGGGCTATATAACGTTATTGCGTGATTCAACTCAGAGAGGGAGAAATTGTAGTCTTCATGAGAAGGAACGACCTATTGCTCCCTCTCTCTCCGCGTTCCTCCTCTCAGCAACGTGTGTGAGCTGAGAACTCCTCACTCATGTTTCCTTTTGTCACGGGTTCAATTAATAACTAGTCAAAGTTCTTTCAAGTTAACGCTCTGTAGAGATTTTATTTTTCAGCTTGTCATCGAATGTGTGCATTTGTCAATATTTTTCGAAAGGGAAACATTGGTGCACAGGTTTACAATATCCAAACTGTGTCATTTATCTTTCCATTGTTGTTCGAGTAGCTTTGTTTGCGTCATAAACTTGTGAACTTTAGCAGATTAAAGAATCCTGCCTGACTTGTTCCTAACACTGACCCAGTCTGAGACTTATATTGTTGGTCATATCACCAACCTTGGTCTATTAATATTTGCAGTGAGCAGCAGAAGCATGGAAGGAGGAAAGGGAATAATCTCTTGAATTATAGATCAGTGAGCCTGATGTCATTGGTGGCCATGTTTTTGGACAGCATTGAGAGTGGTAGGATTTACATGCATTTTCAAATGCAACACCTGAAGAAGGATAGTCAACATGGCTTTGTGCATGGGAAATGACTTCTAACAAAGTTGATTGCGTTTTGTAGAGGTGACAAGGACGATGGTGATGGCAGTGTGGTAGATGCTGTCCATATAGACTTCAGCAAAGCATTCGACAGGATTCCGCATGGCAGACAAGTTAGCAAGGTTGGGTCATTAATAGATCTAAGATAAGCTAGCCAATTCACTACAAACTTAGAGTGAAGGTAGGAGACAGAGTGTGGGAGAGGACTGCTTTTCAGACTGGAAGCCTATGACCAGCGTTGTGCCACAAGGAGCAGTGCTGAATTCACTGGTTTTCATTATTTATATCAATGATTTGAATGTGAGTATTTGCCTGTTTATTGCTTACAGATTACATTAAAATTGGAGGTGCAGTGGTCTGCAAAATTTATCTCAGAATGCAATGGGACCTTGACCAGATGGGCCAAGGAGTGGCAGATGAAGTTAAATTTAGATAAATGTGAGGTGTTGCATTTTGGTAGGATAAAACAGGGCAGGACTTATGCAATTAATGGTGGGGCCCTGGGGAGTATTATTGAACAAAAGTGTGCAAGCTCACAGTTCCTTAAAAGTGGAGTCACAGGTAGACAGGGTGGTGAAGAAGGGGTTTGGTATGCTTGCTTTTAATAATCAGTGCATTGAATATGCGAGTTGGGATATCATGTTACGACTGGGCAAGATTTTAGTGCGGACCCATTTAGAACACGGTGTTTAATTCAGTTCCCTCTGTTTCAGGAAGGATGTTACACTTGAGAGGGTGCAGAAAAGCTTTACAAGGATATTGCCGGGCATGGAGATGTTGAGATACAAGAAGAGGCTGGATAGACTGGGGAATGTTTGCTCTGGAGTAGCGGAGGCCGAGGCCTGACATTATAGACGTTTATAAAATCATGAGGAACATGGATACTCTGAATGGCCAAAGTTTTTCCCCAGGGTAGGGGATTCCAAAACTATAGGGCAAAGGCTTTAGGTGAGAGGAGGAAGTTAGTAAACTGACAAAATTTTCACACGGTTTGTCATGTGTATATGGAATGAGCTGTCAGAGAAGATGATGGAGGCTGGTACAGTTACAACATTTAAGAGGAATCGGGAGTTGAATATTAATAGGAAGAGTTCAGAGGTATATGTGCCTAATGCTGGCAAATGTGTTGAGATCAGATTGGGGTGTCTGGTTTATGTGAACATGGTTCTCTGCTCTACGACACTGTAAGACAGATGGGGAGAAATTCTGAATGGGCCTTTTGAGTGGGAATTCTCTTCCTCAGAGATATGTGGTGCCTTTTTGTTCACATTTATTCAAATTGAGTACGTTAAATAATTAGACCATAAGACCATAAGACATAGGAGTGGAAGTAAGGCCATTCGGCCCATCGAGTCCACTCCGCCATTCAATCATGGCTGATGCGCATTTCAGCTCCACTTGCCAGCGTTCTCCCCGTAGCCCTTAATTCCTCTAGACAACAAGAACCTATCAATCTCGGCCTTGAAGACATTTAGCGTCCCGGCTTCCACTGCACTCCGTGGCAATGAATTCCACAGGCCCACCATTCTCTGGCTGAAGAAATGTCTCCGCATTTCCGTTCTGAAATGACCCCCTCTAATTCTAAGGCTGTGTCCACGGGTCCTAGTCTCCTCGCCTAACAGAAACAATTTTCTAGCATCCACCTTTTCAAAGCCATGTATTATTTTGTACGTCTCTATTAGATCTCCCCTTAATCTTCTAAACTCCAACGAATACAATCCCAGTATCCTCAGCCGTTGACCAAGATTGAGTCATGGATAATGGGAAACAGACAGGAGAGTGGAGCTGAGATCACTACCTTATCATCCACAATCTTAGTGCCTGGTGTAGAAGGTTCATATCGTCTAATGATCTAACCCTGCTCCTGAGTCCGATATTCTGATGTTTCATTCAGACCCTCCAACTGGCTAGATAGAAGCGGTTGGTGGCCACTTACTGCTATAGCTGCTATGACTCTGGAATAGAGAATTACTGACATTTACTACCTTCTGTTTGAAGAACAGGCCTGCTCCTACACCATGACACATTGATATGAGCGTCAGAGGTGAATAAAAGAGCTTAGTAAAGAGCGACTGGCCCTGATATCAAGGCAGTATTTAACTGAGGATGACATCAAGGAGCCTAAGCAAAATTGCACTTCATCAGAATCCATCGCAATCTCTCTGCTGTGTGGAGTCATTCACAGCACAAGGGAACATGTTTATCATGGGTGACCATCAATCATCTCAGCCGTAGGACACATCTGCAAGAGATCCTCAGGGTAGCTCCCTCAGCCCAGGCATCCCCAATTTATCAGCACGAAATCCCTGCTGTGAAGGCGCAGGCCATTCATCCCATTGAGTCCACATCGGTCAGAAGTGGAAATATTTACTGTATGTTACACAATATTCTGCAAGCTTCATCATCGCTGACCTCCTGATGCAGCCTGTGTCCATGTGCAACAGGACTGAGACAACGTTCAAAACTGTGCAGTTAAACTGTCGGTAACATTCTTGAAACAGCGCTGCACATTTCCACAGTAAACTGAGGAGTTCACTCAGTACCTCAAACTGGCTTCACGTGAATATGGGAAAGACATTCAGCCCATCAAAACTACTGGACAAGAAGAGGGTCAGCCCATTCAGTGCCCCCTGCCGTTACACAGGAAGACAAGGAATCTGCTCACTCCCACATGTCACTTACACAGGATCAGAAAGAGACCATTTCCCACCCCAAGTGACTTACAAAGGAACAGGAAAAGGTCATTCAACTTCTCAAGTCACTAACGCTGGAACGGGAAGGTGTCAGAGATGCTCCAACGTCGCAAACAAATGGAGCAGGGACTGCACAGATGGACTGTTCCATGTTGTTCCTCGTGGCTTCGTTATTCATAGTCCATCAGTGTTATGCTAGCATGCCTTTCTGGCAGTGGGAGTGAAGCCATTGTTTATAATGAATCTCAAAGGCATCTTCCGTCGCAGAGAGAGCAGACCTACGTTCTCTCTGGAATTCAGAAGCTGGTGGGGAATGGCTAACTGTTTCAGAATGAAGGGATTGTGGCTTCTGACAGGATTATGGACAATGGAACGTTGAGTGGAGGGTCACACGGTAACTGCGCATTACAGTGTTCAGAGTTCATTCGGAGACTGTACCACTCTGTTAATCGAAATGAGGTCTATGCACTGGCACGTAAACTACTGGGAATCGAGCATCCTATGGAAAGTATGAAATTTCTCACCTTATCAATGGCTGCTTGTGTGCGAGATAAGTGGCTATCCAGCCCCATCTACAGCACTTTTTATTTCCCTTCCCAGGAACAAAGACACGGAGGAGCCTGTCCAAAACGTTTTCATTCAACTTTGCAAAGTCGGGTGCTGTTCCCAAAGGTACACACACACAAGCATAGTAATCTCCACGCATTATATACATGTATATGTGGGCTGGGTCTACTACTGCTGCCTTGACCAACGAGTGCTAGGATTCCCCACTGTTTTCCTTATGTGGGTTCTGGTGCCTGCGATTATTTTGTTATTCACTTGGCCAATCAGTGTTTGAGCTTCCCGTTCTTCCCTTATATGGATGATGTTGTACAACTGTGGTTAAGGGCGGTCTCTCAACTATCGAGGAAAGCTGTTACAACTGTTTCATTCATATAAACGTGGGGGAGGTCCGGCAACAGTTTCGAGTGTCTGCTTGTGTTTACTATGAGGTAGAAAAGACTAAAAGGCAGTTAACCGTTTACCCCCTACATGCTTGTGTTTACTATGAGGTAGAAAAGACTAAAAGGCAGCTAACCGTTTAAAAATTACACTACCACCTACACTGGGGACAAAATGAGTGTCTGCCCGTAACCGTCAAGTTTCACCATCGTATTCTCTTGCAGTGCTACAGGTTAACGACATACTTACCGCTCTCTCTCCTGATGGTACCATCATGCTAGGGTTCAGTCTGGTGAACCTCCTTTGCACTGTCTCGGTGACGTGGTGATCATTATTTACATTGTGTACATAATACCCAAAACTCTCTTTCAACAGGGTGGCATGGTGTACAGTGGTTAGCACTGCTGCCTTACAGTGCCAGAGACCCACGTTCAATTCTCGTCTCAGGCGACTGCCTGTGTGGAGTTTGCATGTTCTCCCCGTGTCTGCGTGGTTTTCCTCCAGGTGCTCCAGTTTCCTCTCACAGTCACAATGATGTGCTGGTCAGGTGAACTGGCCATGCTAAATTGCCCGCAGTGTTAAGTAAGGGGTGGCGGGTCGATGTGGACTTTTTGAGCCGAAGGGCCTGTTTCCACACTGTAAGTAATCTAACACAACACTACCAGTGAGTAAGGTATATTTATTTTGGCACTTCAAGTATTTTGCATGAAAGGCTAGATATGAATTTCAGTTATAATTACTTACTGTCCCATCTGAATTCTGTTCGTGACTTATAACCAAGGACATCCAGGTCCTTTTCAACAACAGAACTTCCCAACCTCTCACCATTTATAAACTTAAAAGAGAATCATTATATTTGTTGTTCCCATTCAATCATGTTATGCCTTGCGAACAGCTATTGCCCAAACACTGATCCTTCTGTTACCCACAAGCCTTCCACCCAGAGTAAAACACTACTCTTTATTTTGCCAATGATCCAATCTTTGATCCATTCTGTGTGTTCCACCCCAACCGAACCATGGACTCTAACATTCCCCACTCACCAGTATTCAACCGTGTCAAACGTTTTCTGAAAAATCAAATCCTCTACTCCCAGTGGTTGTCAATTTTCGATGTCACAACGGTCAATCTCCACAAACTACAGCAGGTTTATCAAAGATCCCTTCCCTTTCCTGAATCTAGGCTGACTCTACCAAATCATACCATTATTTTCCAAGTGTCTGGTTGTCACATTCCTTATAAAAGGGGGTTACAATGTTTTTTCTCACAGCTGACATCAAGCTATTTAGTTTTCTGTTTGCCCTCTCCGTCCTGTTTTAACTGTTTAGGTTTACAATAGTTGTTTTCCAGTCTGCAGGATCCTTTCCAGAACCTAACCAGCTTTGACGAATAGTCAGAAATTCTTTCACTTCTCTTTGCCACGTCCTCAATACTCGGGGATGTAGCTCATCAGTTCCAGCAACATACCAATCTTCAATTCGATTAGGTTTTCAAAGACATGCTCTTCATTTTTTCTAATTTCGTACAGACCCTCATTTTCACCAGGGCCCCTGTTCCTTACTATTTCTGGAAGTTCGTTTCTGCACCTTCTCTTGTGGAGACAGAACCAGTGCATTCCTCTCAGCAGGCAGGTGACTCCTGTCAGCTAGTGGTATATCGGAGGACTGCACTCCAGATATGTCGCTCACTCCTGCCTGGAAAGGTCTAGACTCAATCCAATACACTTCATGGTGATGGATATGTCACCCACTCTGCCTGTAAAGTTCCAGAATCATTCCAGTTCACTTCATGGTAAGTGTCAGCACAGTCCTGTCCCTGGTGTGAGTTTGAAGTAGGGGACACAGCTCGGTGACCACCTCATTTTTGAAAGACCCTGGTTTCACATTTTATACTTATAATGGGTCCAGCTTATGCAAATGGTCCTGGAAATTCCTGGTAAGAACATGCAGTGCCCTGGTCCTCCCTGAATACAGAGCTTCCCTTCTGTGTAGCCACGACTCCATGTGTTTAGCATGAACCCAGAACACTCTGTAAATGCAGTGCTCGTATCACGTCCAGAGTGTGGTCGCCATATCCCTGTGTCTCTCTGAAGGGATGCAGCAGCTGATAACACATACCCGTGAAAAGTGTCCACAGAATGTCTCTTTACTCTGTAATTACTGGAGCAAGTCAAATTCCCCCACACACGGTGCACCCATTCAGTGCTGAAGATGTTTCTGCTCTTAGCAGGAAAAAAACAATTACATCTCTGCACAGCCCGACAATTACAGTTCCCTTCTCCAAAAAAATCAGTTGACAATGTGACATTCCGTTCCTTTGTATCTCAGCAACTATAAGGGTGGTACCAGTATTGCCGATGGAGTTGATCATCACACTCAGAGAAGAAAGAAAGAGGGAGTTAACTCAATGTAAACAGGGACACATCGAAATTCACATGATATTCAGGAATATGGGAAAAGGGGAAATTTTAGACTGAGCTCCCATGTTATTTTCCTTCTGGTTCATCATCAGCAGTTCCTATATTTGCTTTTCATTTCTCTCTCTCTCTCTTTCTCGCCGGGCATTTCTACATCCACTCAACTTCCCTACCCCTCACACATCCGACCATCCCTGTTATAAATAACATTACTTCCCAGTTGCTTTCAGTTGTGATATAGGGTCACTAGATTCGAAACTTTATTTGTTTTTCTCCGGACAGAGGCTGCCATACTTGTTGAGATTCTCCAATATTTTCTGACGCTGGGGAATTTTATTTCAGATTTCCATCATCCACAGTTCCATGGTTTATTTCAACTTTAATTCGGTTGTTTTACGAGATGTCCGCATCACTGGCAAGGGCAGCATTTGTCATCCATCAACAATTGCCGGTGACTGCGAGGCCATTTGTTAGGACAATATGGAGCCAACCTTTTTTTGCCACACTTTTTTTTTTACCAGAGGCTATCAGTGAAATAATAAAAGAAACCCTGATGGTTTATGGTTACCTTTTGTAAAATGAGGTTTCTTTCCGATTGTTGCCATTTGAATTTAAGTTCTATCATTGGTTCTGGTAGAATTTGAAACAATGCCTTGAGAGACATAACACGGCCAGTGACATTATTATTGTGATATGAGGTCACTATTATGAAATAACTGGAGAGACAAGTACAAGTTTGTAGTCAAAATATTTGTAACTGGAAGAGTGGTCAGAAAAGAACTGGAGCCTTAATATTTGAAGTTAACAAGGGGGCAGATGATGGCTTTTTCTGCAGCAGCACTGAGGCAGAGCTGGAGACAATGGATATTATCGTGGTGGGCGTAGGCAGTGTTGATAACAGAGGGAATATAGAGGCATAAAACAGTTCTGGGCAAAAGGAAAGCTCAAGGGTCTGAACAGTCTTGTTCCTTCTTAAATGTTTATGAGTGAGGATTCGGAAATTGAGAGAAATGAAGTGGAATTTGTGACTGAAACTGAAGATAAGAGGTTATGTATTTGTTAAATATAAATAATAGAAATAGAAATAACCTTCACCATCGCTAATAGAATGGACAGAAATAGGCTTACCAGGAACACCAAAAATAGCGAGGATAGAAAAGTAACCTGCCTGAATAATCATCAGTACGGCTCGTATCCTCAAGTCTAACCATGCCCAATCCTGAGAAACCAAGTATAGACCCAAGGACAAACTACTGTCCATTGTTGGAACATTCCAGTCTTTTGTTCTAAGATTCTCTTCCTCTCCCTCTCCCTGTAGCTGCTGAGCCCAATCACCTTGAGGATGACCCTGCCGCTGATACTATGGAATGACAGGTTGAAGGGAGCTCCTTAATAACAGAAGAGGGAAACCCTCCAATGACGCAGTTAGTATCCATGGAGATGGACATCAATCACAGTCAATGTACAAACAGCTCGTTTTACTGAGAATCCTTATAAGTCACAATAATACTTGGTCTGGTTGGGATGTTGGCATCGCTGACTATTGGGCTAATAACATCATCTCCAATTGTAAAGTTAGAGGTGAGGCAGAGAGACGATGCTTTCTATTCACTAGCTCAATGATACTACTATGTTTTGGCAGGAAGGAATTGCTGGGCTCCCAAGGCCGGCTGTGTCTGATAACGAGGCCTGTTGCATCCTTTCCTTTTATTTATTCATGTTTAACTTTGACATTTATCTTACCATCATTTAATGGTTTAGGTGGGATTCGGAATTTTTGAGAAGCTCCTACAGTGCCATAAACAGTGTTCCATTCCTTGTGGTCGTTGCAGCTGCGGCCTGGTCCTATGGAGTTGTGGTGAAGCTGTCACAGAACCAGGATTCTTCAGTTTATATTTCCCCAGTTATTGTTGGGGTATCAGCAGGATTAGAAGGCTGGAAAACTCTCCCAGCTGCTGCACTCTCTTTGAGATTTCTCTCGAATTGTTTTTTGATGTTCTTTCCTCCTGGATTGGAGAACTGCATGTGGGACAATCTTTTTCCTGAATTTGTTTGTTGACATGTGTGTGTTTATAGGATGTTACCATATTGGAACATTTATTGTTTAGTATTTAAACAATCTATTATTCTGCTTTTTTGTGTTTTGTCGACAGTGTTTAAATGAATTGTGTTTTGCTTAATGTCGAATATTTTGACCAAGCGAATTGCATCTGAAACACAGCACTTCACATTTATCTTTAAAATAAGAAAATGTTGCGGTCAAGACTACCGACATCGTATATTCTGAGATGTGTCTGCTCAGTTCCATAACAAAAAGGACAGATATTCACATTTTAATTAGCTCATTACTTAATGAACAACATGTTGCAGAAACACAGGATTTAACAGCGGAATGCGCCATGCTGGAGGAATGATCGCTCTATCAGGAATTATATCGCATAGTTAATCCACCTCACAGATCCAGCCCAGAGAGTATAAGCCCAGACGAGATATCTGCTCAACATGGAGCACTGTACAAACCAGGCTGAGTATAACCCAGCAATCAGTCCAGATGGAATATGACACAGGTTTCTCCAGTCCACTAGTTATCTGTCCAACACGTGGAGCAGTACAGAACACACCGATGTATTGATTCAGAAACACTGACGAAACGTTTTGTCCAGCATGGGGTGATATGCAGCCCACACCAGTGTCTTGCTCTATAGACGTGGACAAGGTATCTTATCGGTATGGGGAGCTGCGCAGTGAATGGATCTGTAAATCCGGAGCAGTTATTGTCAAAGCAGCTGTTTTCACCACCCCAGTACATTGCTCAGTAATACTGTGTTAGATCTTTGCACATAGTGACGAAACTTGCAGCCCATGCTGGACGTAACAGGATGTGCAGCTCCCAACCATTTACAACTCCATATCTCCATTGTGCCATGACAAGGGGGTGTTGTGGGTGTGAACATCACTGCCAGAGAGAGATGGCGGGGGAATCAGTTTAAATATCAACAAACAAAATAATTTTGGGAAAAAAAGGGAAAGGGAGATTGAGAGGCAGTTTCATGGAAGATCACAGGTTTCAGAATGCTGAAATGAAGGTATTTTGACAGCAGCTGGCAACGTGAGCCAGTATTCCCAGAAATGATGGGTGAATGGGATATTGGTGTGAGTTCAGATGATGGAGAGGTTTGGGTGAGCATTTGTTATTCAGCTTTGTAACTGGGAGTGGAGTCAGCAGATTCTTCAACTCATTGGACAGAAACTAACCATAATTTATCTCAGGGCCATTTTCATTGAGTGTGACTGAGGGATTATCTGTACGAGGCTGAGTTAGTTTCCTGGTGCTATCTAATCGAACTCACCTCATTAACTATCCACCCTACCACACGGTGTACCTATCATTCAATACCAACCTAATTCTCCCCTCCTTCATGGCTGAAGGTAAATACCATCTCTTGGATGCCCCATGGATATCCTGTGATCCTTGGCACTGGCATAATCTTTAAAAGGCCAATTGGCAAACGGTTGTGCTTTCTCAATTTGGAGATGCCCTGCGCAGTGGTGGCAGCTCACCGCCCAGTTCAGTGCAGGATTTGCAGTCTGATGTAATGTCCAACAATACAGGACAAACATCAATAACCTTCCCCATTCTGCCAGGATAACTGTCACCATCTTCTCTCTGCTCCCGCACACTCGTTGAAATCTTTTATAGCACCTACCTCCGAACAAGGCTCATGCACCACCACTCTCACTGCTGCATGCAGCACCTTCTCTCTCTCTCTCGCCACTTTACCCGCACACTATCAACACTGTATATCTGTTCTCGTACCTATCCGACCAAGGCTCATGCTCGCTGCTGCATGCAGTGCCTTTCCTCTTTCTCTCTTTCCCTCTCGTCTTTTCAATACCTTCACACGGTGATTGAATATTCTGGAGAATGCCGATTATGGGATGTTCCAAGTAATTTCCATTTTCAGGAAAATGTCAATGCACCAGTATGTAACATATAAAGGGAAGGAGTAGAGATGTATGTTTTTCAAACCACATACAATCAAAATCAGTTACGAGGCCAATCAACTCTTCAAATGTGCTCTAGCATATAATAGGATTGCGGCTTATTTGATGGATTTCTCAACTCCATGTTGCATGAACTTTCAGTTATTCAACCCCCTGGGTTCCTGTCACTGACCAGACGACACACAGGCACTTTTACGCCGGTTTTATTCAAGCGCCTGTTCGCGGGCATTTCCCACGGGGACGGACACTCCAAACAATATATTCCATCAGTTGTATATTTTATGTAATGGTAAGCTCATTTCACGCAGACTGACCCAAATCTACATTTATTTTATGGTTATTGGTAAGCAATAATAATTAGTATTCTGGTTATTTCACTTTTCTCACCTTATTTTATTCAGCCAAAGACAGTTTCCAAACACTTGTCTCGTTATAAAATACAATTTCTAGCCGAGAACATTTTCATCCTCAGTCGTTATCTTGACTGTAATCTGAATTGTACCTTTAAACCCTGTTTTGCAAGTTTCTATTGTCCTTTGTCTTTGGCTGTTTCTGTCTGTAACAGTTACACAGTCTCCCACTCATTTGGTTGGATGGCTGGTTTGTGATGTAGAGGGAGGACACCAGCGCAGGTTCAATTTCCCACACGGACAGAGGTTACCATGAAGTGGACCCTCTCTCAACCTCACCCCAACACCTTAGATGTGGTGACCCTCAGGTTAAACCACCACGAGTGGTCTCTCTGTCATGACAGAGCAGCCCCATGGTCCTTTGGAACTCTATTCTATCACTTTTGCATTTATTTTATTTACCTACCTTATCCATTTGTTTTGCATTATGTTCCTGGGTGTTTTGGATCAGTGTCATTTTGTAGTACTGCCAGCATTTCGCGCACACTGCACATTCCTGCCCAATAATCATTGGCTCCATTGTTATCCACGAACTTTCGATCTGTGCCCAAACAATATTCAGTATCTCTGCCTCCAACGCTCTGTGGGAAGAGATTTCAAAGTCTCACAACACTGGGAAAATAATAAATAACCTCATCTGGGGTGTGAAGTTGTTATTTTGTCTCCTTACCAGAGAAAAGATATAATTACATTGGAAGCAGTTCAGAGATGTTTCACTTCACGTATTCCAGAAATGAAGGGCTTATATTATGGAGGCTTTAATAGATTATTCTTGGAATGAGCGATGATCTTATTGAAATATGCAAAGACCTTGAGGAGCATGGATCAGGTAAATAACCACTGGGTGTTTGTCTAGTCCAAACTTGTCATTGTCATAGAACTTCTGACATTCTGTCCATTGAGTCCACACTGGCCCACGAACGGCATCCCACCCAGACCTGTCCCCTACCTTAACCATGTAATCCTGCATTTTCCATGACTAAACCAGCTAACCTACACATCACTGCGCACTATGGAAAATTGAGCATGGCCAATTAACTCTAACCTGCACATCTTTGGACGGTGGGAGGAAACTGGATCACCGGTAGGAAACACACACAAATATGGTGAGTATTGATGGTTGCTATTGAACGCAGTTCTTTGGTGATATGAGGCAGCAGTGCTAACCACAGATCCACCACACTGCTCCGTTATTTCTATTAGTTATATGTGGCTGACTAAAGCACCCTTCCTGACCTGTTCCTATCACTGAACCTGACCCAGTCTGAGACCTTTATCATCGGCCATATCTCCAACCTGGTTACATTTAAATTTGTTGCAAACTGTGGAGGAGCGGTACTCGAAAATGTAACAGTGTCACCCTCCAACCACAGTCAGAACCGGAGTGAGGAGAATTCACTAAGTGGGCATTTATTCAAGTGGGAATTCTCTTTCCCAGAAGTTTGCAATGGCTGAATCTTTATATTATATCGAGGCTGGATTCGTCTGATTTTTCCATAGACATGTGTATCAGGGATAATGGTGCATGGAAGAAAAGTGCAGCTGAGAGCACAATGAGATGCACCATGACCTACTTTACTGGTGGAGTAGAGTCAAAGGGACGAATGGCCCACTAGTGTCCCTCAGCCCTGTGTTCTGATGTTCCATTCACCCCTGCCGACCTGCTACACAGGAGCAGATGGAGGTCACTCCGATGGTTAGGCCTTGTTTTGAAAATGTATTTGTAGAATCCAGGCTGGCTCAACTCCACTTTCCTGCTACCCCTCGATTCTCTCAACTCGCTGATATGTCCGAAACCAATCCACCCCCTCTGTAAATACATTCAGTGTCCCACCTTCCACAAATCTCTGGGTTCGGGAATACCAGAATATCACTATTTTCTGAAAGGTGACATTTCTTTACATCTCAGTTTGAAATCGATATCTCGTATTCTGTATCAATGTCCCGGAGTGAGACACTGCCCAGGTGTGGAACCACATTCTCAACAAATACGTTGTCAAGCCCCCTCTGTACCTTGTCCATTTCAGTAATGTCACGCTCATTCATTTCAAGCACAATGAATAATTCCTCACCATTTTAGATGTACTCAATAATTCAACCCTTTCATCCCAGAAACCCGCTTAATGTACCAATCTAGTTACTTTCTGCATCAGCATGACGACTTCGTTTTTCATGCGCAGAAACACTCCAATCCCTTTTTTACTGCTCTTTTGTTGGGTCTCCTCTTCATTAAAAAACAGCCTGCCTTTTGGTTGTCATCCTCAAACTCGGATGTGTATTGCACTCAGCTCCCTCCTTCAGCCTCGCAGTATAGATGTAAATAAATGAAGCCATTGGACTGATATTGGTGATACTCCAGTAGATATGTCTTTATCGTAAAGATCGATGAATCCTGACTCTCCAATTTCTATGTGATAACCATCCGTCATCCCATGTTATCCATCATATTCTGAGGTTCTGTTTGGTGGAAGAACCTTTACTTTGTGATACCTTGTGGAAAATCTCTGGAAAGCCTCATGTCTTCCAGTTCCCCTTTATTACGTCCAGTTGTTACATTCTCATGGGATGTCCAGAAAAACTTTGCATGATTTTACAAGGCAAAATATAGTTTCCCTTTCACAAAACCATGCGGACACTGCATGATTCTTTTCTAAACGCCCTACAATTCCTTCCTTAATAAGAGACTGTCACAGATTCCCAGCAATAATGGTTAGGCTAAGTGGTTCCTGCTTTCTGTCTCGCTCCATCCTTGAAAACAGGCGCCATATTGAAGCTTCACGTGCTTCGCTGGAACACTTCTGTAATCCAGAGAATTATGGAATATTTCACACAGTGGCACCAGTCACTCTGTAACCACTTCTTTTAAAACCAATTATGAATTACTGCTGACCTGCCTATCCTTAGTCTTATCTGTTGTTTAAAACCTTGTACCTTTTGTTTGAGACTGTTCGAGAACCCTCCTATTTCCATTTTCTTGATGATTTTAAAATACTTACAGTGCCTTCCCCGTGAGGATTGATGTCAAATACTGGTGTAAATTATCTGCCTGTTCCCTGTAGCCACTTCCCCAGTCACACCCTCCGAATGTCCTCAATATACTTTCCTGACTTTCTTTCTATCAAAGGTCACACGCTTATCTTCAACTTTTTATATACACACAGAAAAACTTGTGATGCTTGTTTTTATATTTCTTGCCAATTTATTTACATCATATCTTTTCATCGTTTTTCCGTTTATTTCTTGCTTGTTCCCTCCCTTTCTAGATTCATAAAGTCATATTACACACAAACATTTTATCGAAAATGTCCATGCTGCCCAGGGTTTCCAAACTAAACTAGTCCCATCTGATTGCATTTGATCCACATGCCTCTAAACGCTTCCCATTTATATGTTTGTCCAAATGTGTTTTAAATGTTGTCGCTGTACTTGCATCTACCAGTTCATCTGGCAGCTCATTCCATACACACACCTCCTCTGTGTGAAAAAGTTGCCGTTTTGTCAATGTTAAATCTTCCCCTTTTCAAATTAAAGCCGTATCCTATATGGTTACGGCATTGCAAATTTGAAACAATATTTAAAACAATGACAGGTAAACAACACTCAGCCCAAACTTCATACTGTGATTTGTTTTTCTCTATGTTACAGTACTAAGGCAGCGTGAAACTCTTACTAGTGCCAATAAGACGTCAGGAAAATAAATTCCTTTGTCTGAAGGGGGTGATGATCTCTACAGTGAAAACGTTTCTCCGACCAGAGCTATGTAAGAAAGGGAATTGTTATACCACACAGTCAGCGTGCAGTTGCCTTTAGCACAGTGAGATGAAGGCTGAGAATTCTTTTTGAAATTTGGATTATTCAGTGCAAAGGGGAAGAGGGGTTTTCAATAAAGTTTACTCCAAGAAGGAAACTTTCCAGAGTGAGGTGTGAGTGGGAGGTGTAAAACAGCATGAATGGAGAGGCCAAACCACACTGAGACCAGAGGCAAAGTGACAGCACAAACGGAACTTGATGCTACTGCAAGGAAGGTAGACTTGATCAAAGAACGTCAGTTGTCGTGAGAAGGGACCAGGATGTGAGAGAATGTGCTCAGTAATTGGAAAAGGAGAACCTGGAATCCGAAAAGGTAGGCAAGCAGGAAAAAGGATGGAGCAGCAATGGCAGGGATTTCAATGTGTAATTTCAGAAACACAATTGAAATTCATGCCTCGCATTTGCGTCTGATCCCTGACATAAATGTCTTAAACCTGGGCACACTCTAATGGTCGTTAATTTTTCATTAAATAGTATCCTTGACTGACTTTGTGACCCACGGGTGGTTCATCTTCTTTCGAGTCCTTCTTTTCGAACAGAAAGAATAACTTCTGAGCAGTATGGGATATTTGCTTGACTGTCTTCCCATGCATACCCACTGCCCTTCCTCTGGGTGTAATTCCACATCACGACTCAGACCAGAGGTGAGACAGAAATCCTCAGGTTAGATGTCTGGTTCTATTCAATCATTCAGGGGAACTTCTGCATGTGGCTGAACATATGATCAGCGGAGACTGACTCAATCACAACTCCCCAGTGAAGCAACATTTCACTTGTACTCTTTCAATCCAGTCTTCCTGTCATTGCTCCTCATAATGAAGTCTCCTGTACACTGGGGAGACCAAACAGAGACTGCACTGAGGAAGATTCCCACTCTGACTGGAAGAATAACCTTGAACTTCTCACTGCTTCCCATTTCAATAACCTTCCTTGCTCTCATGCTAACTTTTCGGTCCTGAGCTGCTGCAATGTTCCAATGAAACGCAACCCAAGCTCGAGTAACACCTCACTTTACGGATTGTACGTTACAGCCTGTAGTAGCTAACATTCATTTCCATATCTTCACAGTCTGAACCCATTATGAGTGTTCTCCATTTTACGTACATTCTGCTTCCTGGTTTCCCTATGCCCTTGTCTATGTCTTGTTTACCTTGCACTCAGTAGCGAGAAACCATTTCTCCAATTCACACTTTAATATACACCCAATTTACATCTGTTTCTCTTTCACAACAATCAAATGCCCCTGCTCTGTGATATTACAACTCCACATGCTCTGATTCCCATCATCCCTCGTCCACTTCTGTCAAGGGATTAAACATCCTTTTCAGTTCTGAACAAGGGTCAATCTGGACTTGAAATACTAACTCTGTTTCTTTGTCTCCACAGATGTTGTCAGACCTGCTGAGTTTCTCCAGCAATTTCTGGTTTTGAACAGCTTGAAAGACGTGCATCAAAACTCCTCAAACGCCCTGTCTAACATGGAGCACCATAAACTGGAAAGTGAACAATAACACAAGATGTACAAATTCATTGGTTCTGAAATTACATAAGATTGGCATCATTCACACTACAAAGTTCTTAAAGAAGGCCATGGAGAGAAACAGAGAGAAACATTTACAATGTTAAAACCGAAGTGGCACGACTGTACAGAAAAAGATTCGGATGGATATTAGAATTGGAATCGTTACAGTGTGGAAACAGGCCCTTCGGCCCAACAAGTCCACACCGATCCTCTGAAGACTAAACCAACCAGTCCCATTGTCCTATCTTATATTTACCCCTGACTAATGGACCTAACCTGCACATTCCTGAACACGATAGGCAGTTCAGCAAGGTCAATAACCTGCACATTTTTGGATTGTGGGTGGGAACCGGAGCATGCAGAAAAAACTCACACAGACACAGAGAAGATGTGCAAAACAGTAGCCAGAGGATGGAATCGGACCTGGGTCCCCAGTGCTGTGAGGCAGTATCGTTAACTACTGAGCCACGGTGCTGCCCCACGGAAAATATTTAGGGGTCTTCAGAAACATGACACGTAAGTCCTGTGACACCCTGGACAGACACTCAGAGGAATGAGAATATTAAAATAGAAGTGTTACCACATCAGCAAACAGGGTACATCACGGGGTGATGGGTGAATGGGTCTCGGTGTGACCTGGGGGACAGACAGCTGAATTGCATTGCAGAAATTGCAGCTCAAACCTGGAAATTCATGTGGTACTTTAGATCACAGCTGGACAGAAGGAGAATTGTATTCAGTTACAACCTGTAACGTTTTGCCCAGTCTAATCTTTCGGTCTATTATTCCCATTATCGTATCAATTATTCAATAAAGATTCTGGGTGAATATAGCAGGGTCAGAACCATGTGTACCTCAAACTGAAGACAATCCATTTAAAGCTATCACACCGGCTACTGTACTTACATTCCAAACAGCAGGACGAATATCTGATAGAGAGGGCATCATGATTACAAAGCAAACATATCAGATCGAAGCTCTGCATTCCTGGCACATCCATCAGAAATGGTGTTGAACCATGGAACAACTGACAAGAGAAAAGGACTCCACAAATATTATTTGAAAACAATGTTCATTGGGATTAGGGCGTCGCTTACGAGGTCAGCATTTATTGCCCAGAGGACTGTTAAGAGAAAATTACATTGCTGTGCGTCTGGAGTTACATGTGGGCCAGAGCAGGTATGGTTGGCGGATTCCTTCCCTAAAGGACATCAGTGAACCAAATCGATTTCTCCCACAGTCGGCAAAAGATTCTTGGTCATGAGCCTCTTCATCCCAAACATTTATTGGATTTGAATTCCATGATGTACTGTAAAAGGTTTGGAATTCAGGTCACCAGATAATTCCTGGGGGTTTTAAACTTACACATCTGCTGCAACACCACTCAGCTAGAGCTTGGCCATTCCCCGAAAAAGATGGAAAATTCCTGCACATCAGTGTAAAAGACAACGATGCAGTGTATATACATCCTCAGCCAGAAGTGTTGCTTGGATGATCCCCACAGAATCGCAGATGCCGGTCTTCAAACAATTCGATTCGCTGCACGTAACATGAAGAAACAGCTGAACATAGTAGATAAGATAAAGGCAATGGGCCCTGACCCTATTCCTGCAATAGAAAGAAAGACTTGTGCTGCACAACAAGCCGTGTCTCTGTGGAAACTGTTTCATTCCAGCTCCAACTCTAACATCTCCCTGGCAATGTGTGAAATTACACAAAAGTGTCCCGTCCCCTAAGTGGAGAATAATTATAATCTGACCAATTACCACCCCCTCAGTCCCATCATGATAATCAAATTGGTGGGAATTGTTTGACGGAGCTGTCGACCAGCACAGAAATAACGTGCACAGTGCTGTTTCCGATAGGCCCCCAAGTGGAGACGGTGTTGCTGTGGAAATGTCACTGGATTACTAATCCAGACCAGAATAATGCTCTGGCAGCTGGTGGAAGTTAGATATAATTAATAGAATATCGAGATCTAAAATCTTGTGGCAGTAATATTGACCTTGAAGCACATGTCTATTGTCAACGTAAATTTCCTTTCCCCAATGTACATTCAGGAAGTGAATTTCCAGTGCTTTCCTGGTCGAACCAAAAAGTGACTCCAGACACACAGACATGTGGTAAACTCTTCGATGGTCTCTGAACCGGCCATGCAAGGCCGTTACATCAAACTTCTCCGAGATATTAAAGGATAAAAATGAGATAACACCTGGCACCAGCCTCTGTATTGGAAAAGGGAATAGGAAGCACAGTCCTGTCGACACTGCAGAGACCTCCTTCCTTATATTTGAGAGCTTATGAGGAGAAAGTGAGGACTGCAGATGTTGGGGATCAGAGCTTAAAAATGAGTTGCTGGAAAAGCGCAGCAGGTCAGGCAGCATCAAAGAAGCAAGAGAATCGACATTTCGGGATTAAGCCCTTCTTCAGGAATGAGGAGGGTGTGCCACGCAGGCTAATGAACCTTATGACAACATTAATAGAGCGTTCCCACAGACTGCACAGAACAACTTAACTGATCTGAAAACCCAACAGATTATCCCAAATTAATGATGGTGTTCCAAGTACTTGATATAATCCCGATAAACACTCCATGGCAAAACCGAAAGGAAAAAAAAAATCAAACCCAGTTTCTAACAGGAGAGATGTCAGAGAGAGGGAGGAACAACATGTACCTGCCTCTTTGAGTCTGGTAGGCTTCACAACTGCTGCCTGCTTTGAGTAAACAGCCAGGCTGCGAAAAATCAGACCAGGCTAACTAAAGCAGAAAAACTGAACTGGGATAACTGGCCACTCCCCTTTCATAAGAACAAAAGAACAGAAAAACTAGGAGCAGGAGTAATGTAGGCGTTCTGGTCGTCTGCCATTCAATAAGATCATGACTGATATACCCGTGGACTCTGATCTACTTTCCCGTGCTCTCACCATATCCCTTACTCACTTTATTTTTCAAACAGCATCTACCTTAGTTTTCAATAAGTTTACTGAAGTAGTGTCATCTACTTAACTGGGCAGGGAATTCCAGAGATTACAAACCTCTGGGTGAAGAGGTTCCTTCTCAATTCAATCCTAAATCTACTCCCTTTAATGTTGAGGCCATTTCCTCTTGTCCTAGCTTCACCTGCCAGTGGAAACATCCTCTCTACTTCTCTCTTATATACTCCCTGCATAATTTTATATGTTTCTATGAGATCATCCCCTCATTCTTCTAAATACCCTTTGCTTTAATGTTTCTGCATACTGTATGTGCTGATTAAAAATCCTCCTGAATATCTGACTATATCACATCCATTGCTTCTCTATGTTTAGGTCTACAAGGTATATCTTCAAACAGAACATTTGTAAATGATAACTTCCCTTTAATAAATGCAGAATAATTCTTTTGAAGTTTGCTATAACTTACTCAGTGTCCAATATCACATTCGTTATGACAGATTGCAAAAGACTACTTCCTGCAGATGACAAGAAAACTGGTCTGTAGTTTTCCACTCTCCCTCTTCTTCCCTTCTTTAATCGTTGGAATGCATTTACATCCTTTCAAATTGAATATGGATAAATACAGTCATCCACAATACAATCCATCTGTGTATTGCTGCTTTCTCTGAAATTGCAGTATGAAGTATATCTGGTCTGTCAGACTTATCAATCCTCAATCTAAGTATGTTGTCATTAACTACCACGTCACTAGTATAAAGGATTTTAGTGTACAGTTACAAAAGTCCTATGGTATTTCTGGGATATGTTCTGGATCTTCTTCCGTGAAGGCAGACGTAATGTAACAGTTTCGTCTCCCTGTCAATTTTCTGTTCTCTAAAAAAAAATTATCCTGTCCACACATTCACTGTGCCACATTTAGCCTTATTTTCCTTTTCCTTTCAAATATGGACAGACACTTTGCGCCAGTATTTACCAAGAAGGAAAAAAGTCCAGCACAGGAACAGCCCTTCGGGCCTTCCAAGCCTGCACTGATCCAGATCCATGTCTAAACCTGTCCCCTATTTTCGAAGGATCTGTATCCCCCTGCTCCCTACCCATTAATGCATCTGTCTTGATACATATTAAATATCGCGATCGTGACTACGTCTAACATCTCCGCTGGCAATGCATTTCAGGCATCTGCCAGACACTGTGTAATGAACTTTCTGAACATATCTCCCCAAAACTTTTTCCCTCTCATCTTGAATTCCTGACCACTAGAAATTGAGTACCCCACTCTGGGAATAAGCGTCTTGCTATTCATACTGTCTATACCTCTAAGGTTTTTGTAGAACTCAATCAGGTCCCCCGAACTTCCGTCAGTCTAATGAAAATAATCCTAATCTACCAAACCTCTCTTCATAGCCAGTTCCCTCCAATACCAGGAAACATCCAGACGAAACTCCTCTGCATCCTCTCCAAAGCATCCACATCGTTTTGGTAAGGTGGCGATCAGAATTGTACAAACTATTCCAAATGTTGTCGAAACAAAGCTGTACGCAACTGTAACATGACCTGTTATCTCTTGTACACAATAGATTCCAATAGATTCCCTCCTGTGAATGACAAACTAAGTGGTCTGTATTTCGCCACTTCCTCTTTTCTAGCCTTCTTAAAATGGTGGAATGCAGGAAGCAAAGTATTTTGTCTGCATTCTTGACCAGTCTATCGACCTGCCCCTCTAAGGAACAATGGATCAGAACACCGAGTTCTCTCTGTACATCAATTTTGCGCAGGGCTTTTTTCCATTTCCCTTATAGTTCACTCTTGAATTGAATCTTCCAAAATGCATAATCTCACATTTGTCCAGACTGAATTCTATTTGCCATTTCTCTGCACAACTCTCCAATCGATCTATTTTCTGTTGCATTCTCTGACAGTCCCCTTCACTTTCTGCTACTCTACCAATCGTAATCCCATCTGCAAACTTATTAATCAGACCACCTTTACCTTCCTTTCGTTCATTTATGTGTATCATAAACAATAGCGGTCCCAGCACTAAACCCTGTGAAACACCACCTAGAAAAGTTCTTCATTTTGAGAAAGTCCCTTTCAATGCTACTCACTGTCTGCTGCTGCCCAGCCTGTTCTCCATCCATTTAGCTAGTATAGACCCAGGACCCCTTGCAACTTCACATTCTCCGTCAGCTTATCTCAACAGATACCTCACCGAAGTCCATTGCATAACATCTATAGCCTTTTCCTCACTATCAATTTTCACTTCCGCAAATAAATCTATTATGTTTGCGAACATGTGACCTCGCTGGAACAAAACCAGGGAAGGTCTTGTTTGAAGTCTGTCTGTGTTGTACTCTGGAATCAGACGGGTTTTATTTCCAAGGCAGAACTTTATAAAATGCCACATTGACTAACTGCCTACAAAGTGCATGTTTTATTTAAAAAAAACAAAATTGAATGCATTTGCACATACAAGGCTACAAATTCAAATTCACCCGACAGATTTATGTATGTATGTATCTGAGAAATGCGGAGTGTGTGTGCACGGGGTGGGAGAAGTGTGAGAGAGAGAGTGTGTGTATGTGTGTGTGTGCGAGAGAAATAGCTTGTGTGTGTGTGTGTGTGTACATGTGCGTGCAAGGGTGGCAGGTGTGTGTCCCCTCGTTAAGTCACAGACAGATTTGGCAGATGCCTTTCCCCACACAGACTAATTCCCTGGATTCAGAGCTTCTACACTCTTCAGCCTCTGCTCCATTTGTTGATCATGTTACAGACTCAGATACTGTAACTACAGTCCCTATGTTCCATCCAGAGTTGGGTCACAAAATCCTCAGGTCTCCCTGAATGTCTGGGGCAGCTCACAGCACAACTTCCAGCAAATCATCCCCAACACCTCCACTCAATTTTGAATAACAACAGTCAGTCAGAAGATTTTCATAGAGTCACAGAGATGGACAGCATGGAAACAGACCATTTGGTACAACCCATCCTTGCAGACCAGAGATCCCAATCCAATCTAGTCCTACCTGCCAGCACCCAGCCGATTATCGCTCCAAACCCTTCCTAAACAATTACCCATCCAAATGCCTCTTAAATGTTGTAATTTTACCAGCATCGACCACTCTTCCCGGCTGCTCATTCCATACACGTACTACACTATATGACAAGATTGCCCCTTAGGTCTCTTTCCACTCTCACCCTAAACCTATGCCCTCTCCTTCTGGAATCCCCGACCCAAGGGAAAATACTTGTCTATTTACTCTATCAATGCCACTCATAATTTTGCAAACCTCTATAAGGTCACCCCTCAGCCTCCGACGCAAGTTCGATGCCTGCCCCTTTACAATAATACTCGAGAGGCTTCCTCGTGTTACTGGCCACATGATCAGCTGAGAGGGACAAACACAGGCGTTCAGTGGACAGGCACAGACTAAGTTTCAAAGACGTGAGTCAAAACTGCTTAATCCCTCCTGTCCAACATGATCATTAAACTGTCAACCTTTTTTCTTTCTTCCATGTGGGTGGGAGTAGTGCAAGAGCAATGCAGGATTGCATATATAACATGGAACATGGGACACACGGGGAAGTGAATAACAGCCCCCACACACCATTTCATTGTTTCTGAGTTTCACAATGTCAGCACCCGATACATTAGGCAGCCAAAACCAAAGCCATGGAAAGATACTGAGGGACAGAAAAATCCACATTATAGATAGAACGAGATAATTAAGATAGAAATAGGCCATATTGGTGAAATATGGGGAAGAAGACAGGGCAGTGGGACACAATGGGGAGCTGTGCAGACTATGCCAATGTATTGTTTCGTAAAATGAACTATCTGCCCAGCATGGAGAGCTGTGCAGACCGTGCCAGTTTATTGCTCAGTAAGCTGGACTATCTACCCAGCATAGGGAGCTGTGCAGACCGTGCCAGTGTATTGCTCAGTAAGCTGGACTATCTGTCCAGCATGGGGAGTTATGTAGACTATGCCAGTGTATTTCAGCCTCAGTATTGGCCGGGGATGGGATGTAGTCAGAGGAACGAAATTCAATCTGTAACCAGAACAGAACACAGTGACCTAATGCTTTCACTATTTAAACAGCAAGGGCAGTGATAAAATCAATCATGTTTCACAGTTGAAACTGGACAGGTCAACATAGAGACCCATGAGTAACAGTGCCAGAAGCAATGAGGGAGAGAGTGAATTAACAAGTTCATTGCTGCAGTTAGTTGTGGCTTGTAAAGTGAACATCTCGATTTAAAGTCTCAGCAGGAACAATAACAGAGACAATGATAATAGAGTCAATGAAAGGACAGTATTACAGTCAATCATGATTTATAAAATTAATGACTGAACACTGAGACGAAACAGGGACACCAACGAAAGCCAGGATTGGATAATAAAAATATTGAATAATATAAAGTGCATATTCGATCCGCCACGATAATGGGATTCGATCATCATATGTAGAAAGTAACCAAACATGCAACTAAAAACTCCTGTCCATTCTTGAGACATTGCAGCCTAATGTTCTCCGATTGTGAAACGTTGCTGGAACATTCCAGTCAAATGTTCTCAGATTCTGAGTCATTGTTAGAACATTCCAGACACTTGTGCTCAGATTCTGGTCTCTCCCTACTGCATCTCTTGAGCTGCCGATCCCTGTTAATGCTGTCGGTGGTGCTCCCACTCATACTATGGAATAGCACATTCAACGGACCCATTTATCATTAAAAGATGGAACCCCACCACTAGGATAATTACAATCCGTGGAGACTGGCATTAATCACAGTCACTAAACAAACAGGCTCAGTTAACCCCTAACGTCGGTAACTTTTGGAATAGATGGGTGTTGCTTCGGGATGGACCATAAGTCTTTCAGTCTTCTTATTCTTTCTCCCGTGTATGTGGGAGTAGTGCAAGAACACTGCAGGACTTTTTATATTACATACTGTTTATAAAGGGCGATAGAGATAAATAAACAGACCAGCTGCACAGGGTGACCAGTGGGGACACTTCCATAGAAAATCAAACAGTGTACACTATTTATTGCCCACTGGCGTTGTGCAGTGCTGCTCCTCGCGACATCATTCAGAGCATTGAGACTGCTGCTCAGGAACAGGAGAAGGTAATTCTGTCCCTATGTGT
Source organism: Chiloscyllium punctatum (assembly GCF_047496795.1). Taxonomy (NCBI): domain Eukaryota; kingdom Metazoa; phylum Chordata; class Chondrichthyes; order Orectolobiformes; family Hemiscylliidae; genus Chiloscyllium; species Chiloscyllium punctatum. The sequence continues at coordinate 14,106,831 of NC_092756.1, forward strand.
CTGTCACAGAAGGACAGGAGGAGACCCGGTTACAGATGGACAGTGAGAGGCCATAAAGCCTCTCAGGTCTGTTGCAGAGGGATAGGAGGAGACCATTCAGCCTCTCGGGCCTGTTGCAAATGGACAGGAGGAAGCCATTCAGCCTCTCGAGTCTGTTGAAATTGGACAGGAGGAGGCCATTCAGCCTATTGAGCCTGTTACAGATGGACTGGAGGAAGCCATTCAGCACATTGAGCATGTTACAGAGGGACAGAAGGAGGCCATTCAGCCTCTCGGGTCTGTTGCAGAGGGTCAGGAGCCGGCCATACAGGCTATTGTGTCTGTTCCAGAGGGACGGCAGGAGGCCATTCTGCTTCTTGAGCCTCTTATTCAGTAACTACCAGTTTTAAAATACTTATAGAGAAGAACAGTCCTGACATAAATGGTAAAGTTATAAATTGAATCATGCCAACTTTGAACGTTTTGTATTTGCAATTTCAAAAGCTGCTTGGGAGAAGCTCGTGGCAGGAAAGTGGGAGGCCTTCACACATGAGATTACAGAGTCGAGATAGAGTATGTTCCGGTTTATGAACAATGCACGGCTGGTCGGGAATACTGGATGGCGAGTGGAATTGCGGTTTTGTTCAAGAAAAATCGAAAGTATACGATAGGTACAGACAGTAGGGATCGAGTGAATCCATCGAGGAGTACCAGGGATGTCGGCTAATATTCAAGAAGGAAATCAGGAGGTAAACTGGGGGCATAAGACATCTTTCGAAAATAAGGTAAGGGACAATCCAAAGAGAATCCACCAATACATTGAGGTCAAAAGAGTAACTAGGGAGAGGACAGGGCCCATTAAAGATCAGCAAAGTGACGTATGTGTGGAACTACAGGAGATTGGTGAGATACTACATAAATATTTTGCATCAGTATTTACTGTGGAGTAGGATATGGAAGGGAGCGAACTTGGAGAAATGAATTTTGATATCTTGAAAAGTATCTATATTACAAAAATGAGGAGCTGGCCGTCTTAAAATGCATTAAGGTGCATAATCCCCTCTGACCTTTTATGTGACTCTTGGATAGGCACTTAGAAGTTAGTACAATGAAGGGCACATACGTTAGTCTGATCTTAGAGTAGGAGAAACTGCCGGCACAACATCAACAGTTCAAGGGCCTGTACTGTGCTGCACTATTTTGTGTTCTATGTCCTGATCAGGTGTACCCCAGAATCTGATGGGAAGCTAGGTAAGCCATTGTTTTATATCTGGCTGAGATATCTTTATCATGGACAGACACAGGTAAGGTTGTGCGATTGTTTATGAATACTTAGTAAGGAAAAGTGAGGAAACTATAGACCGGTGGGCCTGATGTCATTGGTGGGTAAATTGTTGGAGGGGATTCTAATGGACAGGATTTACTTATGTTTGGAAAGGTAAATTCCTTTGGAAAGGTAAATGACTTTGCGTGTGCGAAATCTTGTCTCACTAATTTGATTTAGTTTATTGAAGAAGTGACGAATAAGATTGATAAAGGCACAAACATAGAACTGTGTAATAGAATATGGACTTTATTAAGGTATTCAAAAGGTTCCGCGTGGTAAACTGCTAAACATGGTTAGTTCACATAGAATACAGGGAGAGTTGTAGATAATTCGCTCAAAGGTAAGAGATGAAGGTAATGCTGGTGCGGCAAATTTTATTTTGACTGGAGGCCTGTGACCAGCAGTCTACCACAACGATGTAATGAATTTCGTCTTTTATGTAAATGATTTGGATGTGATGTTAGTGAGTACAGATAACACCAAAATTGTGAGGTAGTGGACAGTAAAGATGGTTAACTCAGAATAAAATGGGACCCTTGATAAGATGTGCCAAAGGGCCGAGGCGTGGCTGATGGAGTTCATGGTAGACAAACGGATGGTGTAACACTTTGGGTCAGCACTTGTAGGCAGGACCCTGGGAAGTGTTTCAAACACAGACAGCTAAATAGAAACAATGGAAACCCTGCAGTGTGGAAACAGGCCATTTGGCCCATTGAGTCCACACTGACCCTCCAGATAACATGCTGACTAACACACCCATACGTTACCCCAGTAACTGTACAATTCCCTGAGACAGTTCACCTAACCTGCAGATCCCTGGATACTGTGGGACAGTTTAGTGAGGCCACTGAACGCATCCTGTGCATTTTTAGACTGTGGGAGGAAAACCAATCTCACGAAGGAAACCCACACAAACACGGGGAGAAATGGCAAACACCACACAGTCACCAAAGGGTGGAATCGAACCCTGGTTGGTGTTGAAAGGCAGCATTACTAGCAACTTTGCTACCGAATGACCATCAGAGAGATTAGCTGATTACTCCCACTTTCTCTGGATCTGTCACATCTGTTCAAATGATGTCGAATTCCAGCCTGGTGCCTCTGACAAGCCCTCCTTCACCTTCATCCCAGGATTCACATTCTAATGGACAGGGCCTTAAGTTATGACTGACACATTGCCTGAACATCTGCCCACACCCCTTCCCGTCCTTTCCAGATCAAGTGTTCCATTAATACTGCAGCATGCAAGATCTAAAATAAAACAAAGAGCTGTATGCACTGGAGATCGGTAACCAGTACTGTTCTGATGAAGACTCCCAAGATTTGAAAAGTATAACTCTTCTCTCTTCTGACAAACGATTGAGAAAAAGTGACGACTGCAAATGCAGTGAATTCTCAAGTCAATTCCTGATTAAGGGTTTATGACTGAAACATAGGCTTTCCTGCTCCTCGGATTCTGCCTGACCTGCAGTGCTCTTCGGGGTCCACACTTTTCGACTTTCTTCCGGCAGATGCAACCAGACCGTTGAGTTTTTCCTGCCAATTCTTGGGTATCTAATTTCCTGTTTATAACATAAACAAAGTTTTCCCTGCAGTATTGACTTCCATGTACATCTCCCACCAGTGTTTCTTCCTCCTCCTTGGTTCTAAGCTGCAGTCAAACTGTTTCTGTGTAACTTGAGCAACCTGGTGAGATGAATGGTAGATTCAGCGAAATTTTTCTTGAGGCCTCTCTTGATGTTACAAAATCTCGCTGCATTTTGTTCGAAAAACTCATGGATAAGAAAGGCTGAGAAGGATATGGGTGAAGTGCAGGAACATGGAGTGAATGTGGACTGACATTATGGTCAGAATGGAACAGTTCTGGCTGAAGGGCCTGTCGCCGTGCAGTAGGATTGTATGACTGTAAATAAAAGTAGTTTGGGATATAGACAGAGAGGGTGAGTTTGTGAAACAATGTCAAGGAAAGATTGTTCACAGGTTTCAAAATTCTGAATGTCGACATGTCGATAGCATCTGGCAACATAAGCCAACATTTCCAGGAATGATGGGTGAATGGGATATTGGTGTGAGTTCAGATGATGGAGTGTTTTGATCTGCAGTTTTGTACCTGGGAGTGTGGTCTGCGGAGTCTTCGACTCTGGGCTGCATTTAACACGAATTTGTCTCAGTATCATTTTCGTTGAGTGATGGGGATTGTCTGTGTGAGACTCAGCTAGTTTCCTGGTGCTATTTTATCGAACTCACCTTATTAACTACCTACTTCACCGCATGGTGTCCCTGTCATTCAATGCCATCCAGATTCTCCCTCCCATCATGGCTGCAGGTACTCACCATCGCCGGAAATCACTTGATATTTCGTGATCCCTGGTACTGATGCCAAAAATAAAGGCAAGTGGGCAAATATTTTTGCTTTCTCAGTTCGGAGCTGCCCTGCCCAGTTTAGCCCGAGCATGGCAGATAAGACAATTGATAATAGACAGTAGACAATAGGTGCAGGAGTAGGCCATTCGGCCCCTCGATCCAGAACCAACATTTATTATTAACATGGCTGATCATACACAATCAGTATCTTATTCCTGCCTAATCCCCATAACCCTTGATTCCACCATCTTTAAGAGCTCTATTCATCCATAAGGGTCAATTACACTACGGGGTTGTAGATAGGGTCATTGAGTTCCTGATGGATGGGATAGTAGAGAGGGGGACCATTCTCTTCGCAAAGTAATCCACACCACCAGACTCACCAAGCATGGTCTGAGCTCAACCACCCTGCTCAGTGCAGTATCTGTGGTCTGAAGAAATGTCCAGCAATACAGGACAAGCATCAATAACCTTCCCCACTCTGTCAGGATAAGGGCTCCCTTATTCTCTCTACTCCCTCACACCCACAGTATATCTGTTATAGCACCTACCCCCGAACAAGGCTCATGCTCCAACATTCACATTGCTACAGGTAATACCTCCCCCTCCTCTCTAGCCATTGTGATACCCCCACACATTCATAGAATGCTCTGGAGAATGCTGGTTATGGAGTGTTCCAAATAGCGTACCAAGTGTCCCAGTTTCAGGAGAATGACAGTGCCACAGTGTGGAAAACATGAGGGGAAGGAACAGTGTGTTTTTTTTAATTGAAATTACATGCACACGAAATTGAAATCCTTCATGAGACCATTCAGTCCTTTAAACGTGCTCTACCATTTAATAAGATCGGGGATGCCTGTCTCCTGAGCTTCATGTTACAGGAAATTTCAGTCATTCAGCCCCCTGGCTTCCTGTCACTGACCAGACGACACTCAGACATTTTTATACTGGGTTTCTTCAAGCATGTGTTTCTTAGTCATTTCCCATGGGGACGGACTCTCCTAAGAATATGTCCCATCAGCTTTCTATTTTCATGCAATAGTAAGCATTTAAGATCAATCTTAAATATATTGTTATTTAATAGTTGTCGATATCTAATCACAATTATTATTCTGGTTACTTTGCTTGTGTCACCTTATTGCATTCAGCTCAGGATAGCATCTAAACACTTGTTTCCACAATTTCCAGCAGAGAACATTTTTATCCTCAGCTGGTACCTTGACTGTTACCTGAATTGGACCTTTTCCCTTGTGATGAAAGTTGATCTTACCCTTCGTCTGTGAATGTTTTTGACTGAAACAGTTACATGGGCTCCCACTCAGTTGGCTGGATGGCTGGTTTGTGAGGCAGAGGGAGGCCAATAGCGTCGGTTCACTTTCCCACACTGACAAAAGTCACCATGAAGATGACGTTCTCTCAACGTCCAGGGCTCAACTCTACTTTCCTGCTAACCCCTCATATCCCTCAAATCGCTGATGAGACAAAAAATAATCCAGCCCAATTGCAAAAACAGTGACCCAGCCTCCACAACTCTCTGGGTTAGTGAAATTCAGACTTAATGACCTTTAGAAAGAAGACATTTCTTTGTATCTCAGTTTGAAATCGATATCCCTTATTTTGTCCCTGAGTTCGAGACTCTGCCCAGGTTTGCAAACACATTCTCAGCATCTACCTTGTCAATCAACTTCCGTATCATTTACGTTTCAGTAATATCACGCTCATTCATTTCAAGCATTGTATTCAATAATTCAACCCTTTCATCCCAGGAACCTGCGTACTGTATCAATCTAGTTACTTGCTGCATCACTACGCTGTCTTTATGTTTCATACACAGGAACACTCCAATCCCTTTTTATTGCTCCTTTGTTGGGAGCCTTGTTCATTAAATAGCAACATGCCTTTTGGTTCGCAGTGTCACCCTCAAACTCGGATATATACTGCATACAGCTCTCGTCGTCAGGCTGTCAGGATAGACTGTAAATAACTGATGCCATCGGACTGGCATTTGTGATACCCCAGTAGATAGGTCTTTATCATAACAATCCATTAATCCTGACTCTGATTTCTACATGTTAACCACCCGTCATCCCATGCTAATATGTTGCCCGTAACACTACGAGTTTGTTATACCTTGTGGAAGATCTCTGGTAAGCCACATGCGTACCAGTTCCCCTTTATCAAGTCCGCTTGTTACATTTTGAGGGATCACAGAATAACTTTGCAGGCAAAATATAGTTTCCCATTCACAAAATCATGCTGACTCTGCGTGAAGCTTTTCTGAATGCCCGTCAATTCTTGTCTTAATAATAGACTCTCGCAGATTCCCAGTAATTGTGGTTGGGCTAAATGATTACTGCTTTCTGTCTCGCTCCTTTCTCGAAGACAGGCGCCACATTGGAGGTACTCCAGTTTCGCTGGAATACCCCTGAAATCCAGAGAGTTATGGAATCTTTCACACAGTACCATCAACCATTCATGAACCACTTTTCTTAAAAAAAACAACTATGAATTACTGCTGACCGGTCCATCCTTACTCTTATCTGTTTGGCAAAAATCCTTGGACGTGAAAATTTTGTGTTTCTTGTTTTTATATTTCTTGCCAATTTACTTACATCATGTCTTTTGTTCCCCTTTTCCTCGCTTGCTAGATTCATACAGTCACATCACGCACAAACAGACCCTTTGGTCCAACTTGTCCATGCTTAACTAAACTAGTCCCATCTGCTTTCATGTGTCCCATCTGTCTCTAAACGTTTCCCATTTATGTGTTTATCCAAATGTCCTTTAAATGTTGCAGCTTTACTTTCATCTACCACTCTTCCTCTTGCAGCTCATTCCATACACTTATCACCCTACATGTGAAAAAGTTGCACCATTGGCCCTTTTAAATTTTCTCCCTTTCACCTTGAAGCGATGTACTCTATGTTTGAACAAGCCCACTCTCCGGGCGAGAATGCCTTGGCTCTCTAACCAATCCATGCCTTTTATGATTTTATAAACTTCTATAATGTCACTTTTCAAACTCCTTCACTCCATCTAATACCAACTTCAAGAATAAGCATTCAATCGTAAGCACTGCAAATTTGAAACAATATTAAAAACGACAGATAAAACAACACACACAAAATTTCGTACTGTAATTTGCTTTTTCTCATAGTAACAATGCTAAGACAGCGTGAAACCCTTACCAGTGCCATTAGGAAGCGAAACAATTGAATTCCTTTGTCGAAAGAGGGTGGTGATCCCTACACTGAAAGCGTATCTCTGGCCAAGTCCACGTAAGAAAGGGAATTATTATACCACACGGTCAGCAAGAAGTTGCCTTTAGCAGAGTGAGATGAAGGCTGAGAATACTTGTAAAAATTTGGATCACAGTGTGAATTCAATACAAAGTGGGGTGGGGGGTAGGGGTTGATTTCAATAAGGTTTACTCCAAGAAGGAAACTTTCTGGAATGAGATGCGAGTGGGAGGTGTAAAACAACAATGAATGGAGAGGCCGAGTCACACTGACACCAGAGGCAAAGTGGCAGCACAAAACACAGCTTTTTGCTAGTGCAGGGAAGGTAGACCTGATCAAAAAGCCTCAGATAGGAACCATAATGTGAGAGAATGTACTCGATAATTGGAGAGGGACAATCTGGAAGAGGATGGAGCAGGAATGACTGGGGTTTCTGCGGGTAATTCAGGAAGCACAGCTGAAATTCATGCCCAGCTTCTGCTCATGGTCCCTGAAATATCCACCCTAAATCTGGGCACACACTATTGCTCGTTAATTTGCGAATGAATAGTATCCTTGACAGATTTTGTCAACCATGGGCGGTTCATCTTCTTCCGAGTCCTTCTTTTTGAACAGAAACAATAATTGCTGCATTTTATGGGATATATGCTTGATGTCTGCTCTTGTATGTCCACTGACCTTCCTCTGGGTCTATTTCCACATCCCTCTTCAGACCAGATGTGAGACACAAATCGTCAATTTAAATGTTTGGTTCTTTTCAATCATTCAGGAGGACCTTCTGCATGTGGCTGAATACACGATCAGCGGAGGCTGACTCTATTCTCCCAGTTTGTCCATCTCTGTTGTTTCTGTTTGATGATGTCACATTCCAGAGAACTGCCACTGACGTGACGTCCTTTTACTTAAAACCAGAAATCCTCTAACTCCAGTGGATAGGGCCTTCAGCTGTCACTGTGCCGTCGCCCACAGTGTCACCCTCACTCAGTCCCCTCCTTCCCAGAACAATGATATATCTCCCCTTGTCATCACTTCCTACTGCACAAGAATCGACATTCATGGAAGCATCCTCTGCCACTTCCACCACCTCCAGAAGGGTTACACCATCAAACACATCTTTCCCTCCCGTCCACGGTCAGCATTACATGGGGACCATTCCTTCTGTGACACGCCCATCACACTAAACACTTCCCCACTCCCCCCATGGCACCTTCGCATGCAATTGTAGAAGATGCAACACTTGCCTATTCACCTCTTCACTCCTCACTGTTCAGGGCCCCAATCACAACTTCCAGTTGAAGCTGCATTCCATTTGTATTCGTTCAATCCAGTCTCCTGTCATTGCTGCTCACAATACAGTCTCCCTTACACTTGGGAGACTAAACAGACACTGTTTTAAGGAAGAATTCCACTCTCTCTGTGGGAATAATCTTGACCTTCCCATTGCTTCCCATTCCAATAACCTACGTTTTTTCGGCCCTGAGCTGCTGTTACGTTCCAAAAAAGCACAACCCAATCTTGAGTAAAACCTCACTTTACACTTTGGTATATTACAGCCTGTAGGAGTTAATATTCAACTCCATAATTACACAGCCTGAACCCATTATGGCTGTTCTCCATTTTGCATACATTCTGCTTCCTGGTTTCTCTATGACCTTGTCTGTGACTTGTTTATCTTGCACTCAATAGAGAGAACGCATTTCTCCAATTTACACTTTAATTTACACTCATTTTACATCTGTTTCTCTTTCATCACAATGAAAAGCTCATTCCTTTGTTGCGTTGCATCTCCAAATGATCTGTTTCCCATCATCCCTCGTTCAGTTTTGTCAAGTGATTAAGGAGTTATTTTCAGTTCTAAATAAGGGTCACGCTGGACTTGAAACACTGTCTCTGTCTCTCTGTCTGCACAGCTGCTCGATCTGCTGAATTTTTCCAGCAATTTCCGGCTTTGAAAAGCTTGAAAGACGTTAGTCCAAGCTGCTCAAACGCCCTGTCCATCATGGAGCGCCATACACCGGGGGCTGAACAATAATACAAGATGTAGAAATTCATTGGTTCTGAAACGACATAAGACTAGCATCATTGACGTTACAGAGTTCTTAATGAAGACCGTGGAGAGAAACAGAGGGAAACATATTCAATTTAAACACCAAAAGTGGCACGACTGGAAGGGAAAAGATACAGTTGAATGTTAGAATTAGAACCGCTACAGTGTGGAAACAGGCTCTTCATCCCAACAACTTCAAAACGATTCTCTGAAGACTAAACCAACCAGACCCATTCCCATATCCTGCATTTACGCCTGACTAATGGACCCAACCTGCGCATTCCTGAACACTATAGGCAATTTAACAACGCCAATGCACTAGCATAGATTGCTCCTTATTTTAATTGCTTTTATTTTAGAGCAGTCAAACCAAGATATTTCAGATTCACTGCTTTTAAGACATCTTTGAAAAAAAAACAAGGACAGCATGACCTTGTTAAAGAAGTAACATTTTCACAACGCTATACTTGGGACTTCATCAAAAAGTTTCTGAAAATTCAAATTCACTGCATCTATTGCTTCGCCATAATTTATTTCGCAGTCGGTTTCTCAAGTATGATTCACCTTTAATAATTTGGCATTGACTTGATCTATGTTCATTACTTTCAAATTAACTTAATTCTCAAAGTTCCCTGGCAAAGCATTCTTTCTAATAGACTCTTGTATTGTCCTGATTGCTTCTTTGGCACTAGCAGACTGTAATTCCCTGCTTTCTTCCTGCCTCCTTTAGAAATACTGGGGTTATATTTGCTGCTCTCAAATCTGTCAATTCAATCATCAGGAATTTGGAAGACAGCAAGCAAAGTATTCATTATTACCATGGCCACCTCCTTCAGGAATCATGGATAAAGATTATTAGGCCATGAGGATTTATCAGATTTCAGAACAAATATTTTCTTCAAAACGTTTTATTGACGTATACGATTGTATTTCCTGCTTTTTCTCAGTCGACCTAGAATTGCTTGGAAGTTTTTATTTTTCTTCATTCATGAAGGCAGAACTGAAGTAGTTGCTTCATAGTCTGCCATTTTCCTGTTCACCATTCGCTGGTTTTCAACTGAAACGAAGCTACAATTATCTTTGCCACCATTTCACCTTGGTATATTGTACTTTGAGAAACTTTTACGTTTCGAGCTTGTGTAATGTACTGCTCCGAAACCTATTACTTCCTGTCTTAAGCTGTTCAATGATTGGCCTTTCACAGTCATACAATCACAGAAGCATAGCCTGTGTAGCATCAAAATGACAGCACGGTCTATATTATTCCAACTTTACTGCATCAGTCCCATAGCCATGAATGGTTTGACACTTAAAGTGCTTGTCCAAATACTTTTTAATGGTTGTGACGTGACCCGTGATAACAACCCCCCACCCCATCCTCAGGAGGTGTATTCCGGAACCCATAACCCTCTTGGTGAAAAACAATCCCTGACTCCTCTCTAAATATCAAATCCTTCCCTTTAAAAGTGTTCGCCTGTTCTTGGCTCTTTGACTAAAAGGAACAGCTGCTGTCTATCCACCCTGTCCATGACCCTCGTAATCGTATCCTGAATCACGTCACCCAAAGTCTTCTCTGCTCCAAAGTAAACAAATGGAGCTAATGAAACCTCTCTCCATAGCTGATAAGCTCCATCCTTGGGAACATCCCGGTGAATCTCTGTGCCCCCTCCAGAACAATCATATCCTGCCTGTAATGTTGCTCCCAGAACTCCAAATAGTATTGAAATCTTGACCTAACCAAAGTGCTACATAGCTCTTGTAATCTATGCCTCGATGAGTAAAGGATATGCCTACTTTTTCCAATGATTTCTTACGTAATCTTTGATCCTCCCCCGTTACGTTCACAGATGTGTGGACAAGCACCATCTGAGCTTCCTGGTGTGCTGCCATTCATTGTGTACTCTCCTGCCTGGTTCCTTCCTCCGATGTGCATCACCTCATATTTATCAGAGTTATGTCCTATCTGCCATTGATCCACACATCTGACCATTACAGCTGTATCTTCCTGTAACATAAGAATTTCCTCCTCACTGCCAAACACCCAGCCAATATTTGTGGCAAACACAGACTTACTTATCACGCTGTCGCTCCCCCTCCACATTCATACCTACATCATTTATAAATACCACAAATAATAAGGGACACAGCGCTGATCATTGTGGTACATCAGGGGATACCGGTCTCCAGTCACACAAACAGCCTTCTACTACCACCTATATTTTTGCAAAATTTTCTCTAACACCGATTTTAAACACACTAGTCTATAGTTCCCTACTCTATCTCTACAACCCTTCCTATAAAGGGTGCTCTCCAGTGCTCGGGCACCTCACCTGTGACCAGGTTCTATTTAATCATTTGCATCAGCGCCTTTCATCCCTTGTCTCCAACAGCAGCCTGAGATGTAACTAATCTGGACCTGGGGATTGGTTCAATTTTATACCAGCCAAAACCATGAATCCCTACTCACATCTTACATCAATCTGTTCAAGAGCTTCCCAGTCCATCTTCTTGAATTCTGTACCTGCCTCCTCCTTTTCCCAAGTAAACAGACGTGAAGTTCTCATATAACAATCAATCAACGTTCTCCAGTTTCAAACACAGATTCCCGCCTTGATCTCAGACCAAGTCTCCTGAGCAGACCATTGTGCCAGCTGATAGATTAATCAGGAGAATGCCCATTCAGTATATGTGATCAGAATATTTTACTTGGATCAAGACATCAAAATTGTACAGGTCCAGTCCAGGTACAGTCTCCTCAACTCTCTGTGTTACTCGTGCACAATGTCTTTACTTCGAGGAGGAGCAAATTACTGCAGAAGTTGAATCTGTACTGAAACCAACACATGCTCGAGATCAGTTAGTCAGACAGCATCCGTAAAGAGAGAGCAAGCTGACACTTTGAGTCTAATTGATACTTCATCGTCTATATTCGGATTCCCTTTAAATGAAGGCGTTTAAAGGGACACAGCGCTGAAACCTGTGGCACACCAGCGTACACCGGTCTGCAGTTACACAAACAGCCTTCTACCACCACCTATGTTCTCCAATGTTTTCTCTAATGCTTACCTTCCCCGTTTGCATATGTTCCTCCCAATACACTTTGCTTTAATGTTTTCTGATAACTTGCTCTATGTGCTGATTAAACCTCCTCCTGAATATCTGACTGTACCACATTCACTGATTCACCATTGTTTATATCTACAAAGAGATATCTTCAAGAAAACAATTGTAAATTATATCTTCCCTTTCATAAATGCAGAACACCTCTCTTGAAATTTACTATAACTTACTCAGTGTCCAATAGGTTGCAACAGATTCCCTACTTTGGATGACAACTAACTGGCCTGTAGTCCGCCACTCTCCCACTTCTTCCCTTCGTTGATCATTTGAATGCATTTATAACCTTCTGAAGTGAATACAAAAAAATACAGTGGCCCCTTTTGCAATCAACATGTGTATTGTTGTTTTCTCTGAAATTTCAGTTTGTCAGACTTATCAATCCTCATCCCAGTTCTGTTTCCAAATACTACTTCATAACTGTATATGATTGATTTTAGTCTTTAGTTACAAAGGTCCCATGGTGACTTGGTATTTCTGGGAGATTTTCTGTATCTTCGTCTTTGAAGACAGACGCAATGTAACTGTTTTGTCTCCTTGTCATTTTTCTACTCTCTATAATAAATTCTCGTATCCCCGCATTCGTTGTGCCATATTTGATCTTGGTTTCATAAAACTTTCAAGTCTCAACAGACACTTTTCGCTAGCATTTACAAATAACAAAGAAAATCACAGCACAGGAACAGACCCTTCAGTCCTCAAAGCCTGTGTCAATCCAGATCGTCTATCTATATCTGTCATCTATTTTCTAAGTTCTGTATCTCTCTGCTCCCTGCCCATTCACGACTCTGTCTGGATGCATATTAACTGACGCTTCGTTACCACCTCTACCAACGCCACTGGTAATGCAACCCAGCATTCATAACCCCCTGTGCAAAGAAATTTTCGAGCATATCCCCAAACTCTTCCCCTTTCGTCATGAGTTCTTGATCCCTAGTAACTGACTCCCCCACTCTGGGAATAAACTTCTTGCTATCCACGCTATTTACACCTCTCATGGTTTTGTAAACCTCAATCAAGTCCTCCCTCAACCTCCGTTTTTTTTAATGAAAATAACTATAATCTATCAAATCTCTCTTTATATATCGTTCTCTCCATGCTAGGCAACATCCTGGTGAAAATCTTCTGCCCTCTTTCCAAACCATCCAGATCCTTTCAGTAATGTGGCAACCAGAACTGTTCACAGTATTCTGAATGTGGCCGAACCAAAGTCCTATACAACTGTAATATGGCCTATCTACTCTTGTACGCAATAGATTCCAACAGATTCCCTCCTATGGGTGACGAGTTAACTGGTCTGTGGTTCTCCACTTCTTAAATTGTTAGAATGCAGGAAGGAAAGCATGCTGCATGCCTTCTTGATCATTCTGTTGACTTGCCACTTTCAGCGAACAATGGACCTGAACACCTAGATCTCTCTGTACATCAATATTCCCCAGGGCTTTTTCCAGATACTGTATAATTTGTTCTCGAATTGGATCTTCCAAAATGCATCACCTCTCAACTACCATTTCTTCACCCAACCCTCCAATCTATCTACATTCAGTTGTGTTCTCTGACATTCCCCTCAACGTTCTGCTACTCTACCAATCTTAGTGTAATCTGCAAACTTGCTAATCAGACCACCTATACCGTCCTTCAGATCATGTAATTACATCACAACAAACAGTGGTACCAGCACGGATCCCTGTGAAACACCACACAGAACAGTTGTCCATTTTGAGAAACTCCCTTTCATTCCTACTCTCTGTCTCCTGTTGCCCAGCCAGTTCTCTAATCCATCGAGCCAGTACACCCTGGACGCCTTGGGACTTCACTTGCACCTTCATTCGTCTATTTCATCAAACGCCTTACTGAAGTCCATGTATATGATATCTACAGTCCTTTCTCCACTGTCAACTTTGTCATTCCTCAAAGAATTATATTATGTTTGCTAAGATGTGACCTTCCCTGCTCAAATTATGGAAGGTCTTGAGTGGATTCCGACTTGTTTTACCTGGGAGTCATCCTGGTTTTATTTCCAAAGCAGGACTTTATAAAATGCCACACTGATTGGCTGCGTACAAATTGAATGTTGTTTTGAACAAAATACAATCTATCCCCAAATATAAATCTGCAAATGCAAATTAGCCCCCCAGATTTTACTGTGTGTCTGTGCGAGAGATGCAGTGTGTGTGTGTGTGTGTGTTTGGAGGGGCAGGTGGCGTGCGAGTGAGAGAGAGAGGATGTGTATGTTTTTGTCCGTGTGCGAGAGAAAGAGGGTGTGTGTGTATGTTTACAGATGAGAGTGAGAGCCTGTGCTCACGTAAAGACACAAACAAATTTGGCAGATCCCTTTCCCCACACGCACCCAGTTCGTGGTTTCAGAGTTTCCATGCTCTGCAGCCTCTGCTCCATTTGTTGATCATGTTACAGACCCTGATGCTGTAACTACAGTCCCCATGTTCCATCCAGAGTTGGGTCACCAAATCCTCTGGTCTCGGTGAATGTCCCAGGCAGCTCACAGAACAACCTCCAGCAAATGATCCCCAACCCCTTCACTAACCTTTCAATAACAGGAGACAATCAGACTAAAAGTGAGATATCTACTCCTTTATAATTATAATTCAGGGTCCTCTTCGTGTTTCTGACCAAATTGATTAGCTGAGAGGGACAAACACAGGCTTTCAGTGGACACGCAAAGACCAAGTTTTAAAGACGTGTTTTGAAATATGCTGAAACTCCCTGTCCAACATGGAGCACAACTTGAGACACACCGGGAAGTAAGCAATAGCCCGAAACACAACCCGCTGTCCATGGAGCACCACATGGGAGACACCAGCAAATGAACAACTGCCCAGTACATACACCGCTGTCCAACATGGAGCACGACGTGGGACACACCGAGAAGTGAACAGCTGCACTGCACACACACACACACCACTTCATGAAGCACCTCAAGGGACACACCAGGAAGTGAACAACAGACCAGTACACACTCCCCTGTCCATGGAGTAACACATGGAACACAACGGGAAGTGAACAATAGCCTGACACACACCATTACATTATTTCTGAACGTCATAATGCCAGTGTTCGATACAATACACAACGAAAAACCAAGGCCATGGAAAGATACAGATGGACAGAGACATTCACGTTAAAGATAGAAATGGACAATTTATACAGAAACAGAGCATGTTGTTGAAATATGAGAGAAAAAAACAAGGGAGTGGGTCTATCTGGAGCAGTGAGACCTTGGCGGGTCAGGTCACAAGAATTAGAACATTGAAAATACTCATTGCCAGATCAGCTGTCCAAATCTGTTCCACTAAATTCTGAATTTGCCTCACAGAACAAAAGCAGAAACTATAAACTTGGACAAGTAGACAACCCAGCGTGGAGATCAGCACAGCTTATGCCAGTGTATTGCTTAGTAAACCGGATTATCTGCACATCATGGAAAGCTGTGTAGATTATCTCAGTGTTTTGCTCAGTTCGCTGGACTATCGTGCCAGCATGGAGAGCTGTGCAGACTATGCCAGTGTATTGTTCAATAAACAGGCTATCTGCCCAGTATCGGGAGCTGTGCAGTCTATGCCAGTGCATTGCTCAGTAAACTGGACTACAATAGATAATAGACAATAGATGCAGGAGTAGGCCATTCAGCCCTTTGGGCCTGCACTGCCATTCAATATGATCATGGCTGATCATTCCGAATCAGTATCCTCTTCCTGCTTATCTCCATAACCCTTGATTCCACTATCTTTGAAAGCTCTATCCAACTCTTTCTGAAATGTATTCAGAGACTGGGCCTTCACTGCCCTCTGAGGCAGAGTATTCCACACAGCCACCACTCTCTAGGTGAAGAAGTTTCTCCTCATCGCTGTCCTAAATGGTCTTCCCCGTATTTTTAAGTTGTGTCCTCTGGTTCTGCACTCACCCATCAGCGGAAACATGTTTCCTGCTGCCAGAGTGTCTAATCCTTTCATAATCTTTTATGTCTCAATCAGGTACCCACTCAGTCTTCTGAACTCAAGGGTATACAAGCCCAGTCGCTTCAGTCTTTCAGTGTAAGGTAAGCCCGCCATTTCAGGAATTGACCTTGTAAACCTACGCTGCAGTCCCTCAATATCCAGAATGTCTTTCCTCAAATTTGGAGACCGGAACTGCACACACTACTTCAGGTCTGGTCTCACCAGGGCCCTGTACAGCTGCAGAAGGACTTCTTTGCTTCTATAGTCAATTCCTCTTGTTATGAAGGCCAGCATGCTATTAGTCTTCTTCACTACCTGCTGTACCTGCATGATTGCCTTCATTGACTGATGTACAAGAACACCCAGATCTCTCTGTACTGCCCCTTTGCCTAAATTGATTCCATTGAGGTAGTAATCTGCCTTCCTGTTCTTGCCACCAAAATGGATAATCATACATTTATCCACATTAAACTGCATCTGCCATGCATCTGCCCACTCACCTAACTTGCCCAGCTCACCCTGTAATCTCCTTACATCCTCATCGCATTTCACCCTGCCACCCCGCTTTGTATTATCAGCAAATTTGCTAATGTTATTGCTGATACCATCTTCTATATCATTAACGTATATTGTAAAAAGCTGCGTTCCCAGCATGGATCCCTGCGGTACCCCACCAGCCACTGCCTGCCATTCCAAAATGGAGCCGTTTATCACTACCCTTTGTTTCGTATCAGCCAAACAATTTTCAATTCAATCTAGTACTTTGCCCCCAATACCATGCGCCCTAATTTTACTCACTAACCTCCTGTGTGGTACTTTATCAAAAGCTTTCTGAATGTCCAGGTACACTACATCTACTGCATCTCTTTCGTCCATCTTCAGAGTTGCATCCTCAAAAAAATTCAAGACGATTATTCAAGCATGATTTCTCCTTCATAAATCCATGCTGACTATGTCCTATCCTGTTACTATTATCCAGATGTGCCGTAATTTCATCCTTTATAATAGACTCCAGCATCTTTCCCGCCACTGTGGTTACACTAACTGGACTACCTGCCCAGCATGGGGAGCTGGTGCAGACTACGCTCAATAAACTGGACTATCTGCCCAGCATGGGGAGCTGTGTAGACTATCCCAGTGCATTTCTCAGTAGATATGTCTATCAGGCCAGCATGGAGAGCTGTGCAGACTCTGCTAGTGTATTGCTCAGTAAGATGGACGATCTGCCAGCATGAGGATTTGTGCAGACCATGCTTCTGTATTGCTTGGTAAGGTGGACGATCTGGCTTGCATGGGGAGTTGTGCAGACTTTCCCAGTGTATTGCTCGGTGTGGTGGACTATCTGGTCAGCATGGGGAGCTGTGCATACTACGCTAGTGTATTGTTCAGTAAGCTGCCCAGCATGGCAGAATTGCAAAACTTTGCAGGTATATTGCTGTACATTTTCACTGCGTAACTGCCTACCACGGGACAATTTGCCGCCCATACTGCGAGTGACAGTAAATGGGCTCCCATAAATTAATGTCTCTATATCTTCATGCATCAGTTCAAAGCAAGGGGTTTTATGAGTGCATGTGTGTGTGGGTCTGGGGCAGTGTTAGATGTGAAAGTATTTGTCTATGTGAGAGCAAACATGGAGGAAATCAGTTTAAATGTGAACAAATATTAGGGCTTAGTATAATGAGCAAAGATATTTCTGGATTAGTGGTGCTGGAAGAGCACAGCAGTTCAAGAGCGGTAAAATCGACGTTTTGGGCAAAAGCCCTTCATCAGGAATACAGGCAGAGAGCCTGAAGGGTGGAGAGATAAGTGAGAGGAGGGTGGGGGTGGGGAGACAGTAGCATAGTGTACAATAGGTGAGTGGGGGAGGAGATGAAGGTGATAGGTCGGTGGAGGCAGGGTAGAGTGGTGAGGTGGAAAACAAGATAGGCAGGTAGGACAGGTCATGGGGACAGTGCTGAACTGGAAGTTTGGAACTGGGGTGAGTTGGGGGTAGGGGAAATGAAGAAACAGTTCATGGGCAGCTGTTAATGACGTGCTTGAGAATATTGAAGTAAAGGCATTGCGGACCCAATAGCATTATAGATCAGTGCGCACAGGAATGACGGATGGATGGGGAGTTCTGTGTGATATTAGATTTGAGCTGTGGAGTATGGACTCAGATTTGTTTCTGCAGGATTCAAGCTGTGAGTGTCAGCAACAGACGAATGCCTTCTTTAAGACTGTATTTCACAGCTCATGGTTCAAACAGCAGATGGGATGAGCCAGTGAAGTATATGTTGGATTTATCAGTAGTTGCAATTAGGAATGGTCAGAGTATTGTGTCAGGAATTGGTTCATGGCCAAAGGAATCACCACTGCTGTCATTTGTCTATTTCAGTTTCAGATATTGGCCGGGAATGAGGTGGAAACAGGAAGGAAATGCAGTTTGTAACCAGAACAGAAGATAGTGACCTCAATGCTTTCAATATTTAGATAGCAAGTTCAGTGATACAACGAATCATGGTTCACAGCTGAAAGTGAGCAAGACAACATAGCAACCCATGAGTAACACTGCCAGAAGCAAGGAGGGAGAGAGTGAATTCACAACTTAGTCGTGGTTTGTCAAGTGAATATGTGGATTTAGAGTCTTAGCAGAAACAATAACAGTGGCAAGGAGGGTAAAGTGAATGAAAGAACAGTATTACAGTCAAACATGATTTATAGAATTAATGACTGAACAGTGAGACTTACCAGGTAAGCTAACAAAAGCAAGGATTGGATAATAAAAATATTGCATAATGTAAAGTGCATATTTGATCCACCACGATAATGACCTTCGATCCTAATACGTAGAAAGAAACCAAACATCCTTGTATAAACTCCTGTCCATTCTTGGGACATTACAATCTCATGTTCTCAGATTGTGATCCATTTCTGTAACATTCCAGTCTCATGTTCTCAGATTCTGATTCATTGTTGAAACATTCCAGTCTCTTGTTCTCAGTCTCTGATCGCTCCCCCAGTCTCTCTGGAGCTGCTGATTCCTGTTAACACTGTTGGTGCTGCTCCCACCATACTGTGAGATAACACATTGAACGGAGCCCACTTATCATTAAAGGAAGAAAACCGTCCACTGGGGTAATTGCAACTCATGGAGACTAACAGTAATAACAGTCACTGAACAAACAGCTCCAGTTAACCCCTTCCTGATATCACTTTTTATATCCCAATAAAAGGGAACATTTACTCAGTGTGGTTGGAATGAATGGGCGTTGCTTAGGAATGGACCATAAATCTTTCAAGCTTCTTATTGTTTCTTCCGTGTATGTGGGAGTAGTGCCAGAACACTGCAGGACTGTGTGTATTATATACTGTTTATAAAGGGAGACAGTGATAAAGTAACAGACCATCT
The DNA here is from genome assembly GCF_047496795.1 of Chiloscyllium punctatum. Taxonomy (NCBI): domain Eukaryota; kingdom Metazoa; phylum Chordata; class Chondrichthyes; order Orectolobiformes; family Hemiscylliidae; genus Chiloscyllium; species Chiloscyllium punctatum. Next base: position 14,126,254 of record NC_092756.1, read on the forward strand.
GCATAAGGTGATTGGTGGGGTAATTTCCAGAGCCAATAAAACAGGGTATATGTTTATTGCCCATTGAATTTTTGTAATGTTGCTCCTGGTTTTATGTGCACTGTTGTCAAATTCTTCCATCACCTTGGGACATAATTCAGCGCATCTAAACTGCTGCGCAGGAACAGGAGGAAGTAATTCTGTCCCCATGCCCCTGTTACAAAGGGGTGGGAAAGGCCATTTAGCCTCTCAAGTCTGTTACAGAGGGAAACGAGAAGGCCATTCTGCTCCTTGAGCATGTTATGCAGTAACTGTTAGTTATGGAGAAGAATAGTCCTAATCTAAATTTTAAAGTTGTAAGTTGACTCAGTCCAACTTTGAAAGTTTTATCTTGGCACTTTGGAAAGCTGTTTTGGAAAAGCTATTGGCAGGAAAGTGGGAGGCCTTCACAAATGATTTACAGAATCTAGCGACAGCATGTTCCTGTCTATGAGCAGGGTAAGGCTGGTAGGTGTAAGGAATGCTGACTGGCGAGCAGAATTAAGGCTCTGTTCAAGAAAAGGCGGAAGCATATGATAGGTCCAGACAGTAGGGATCGAGTGAATCCATTGTGGAGTACCAGGGATAGGCTAATATCCAAGAGGGAAATCAGAAGGGCAAAATTGGGACATAAGATATCTTTCGAAAATAGGGTAAGGACAATCCAAAGAGATTCTACAAATACATTAAGGTCAAAAGAGTAACTAGGGAGAGAACAGGACCCCATAAATATCAGCAAATTGACCTATGTTTGGAGATACAGGAGATCGGTGAGATACTAAATACATATTTCGCATCAGTATTTACCGTAGAGAAGGATATGGAAGGTAGGCAACTTGGGGAAATGAATGGTGATATCTTGAAATTGTCCATAGTACAGAAAATGGATTTTAGGACAATGAAGGGCATGAAAGTAAGTCTGACCTTAGAGTAGGATAAAGTGCCGGCACGACATCAACAGCACAAGGGCCTGTACTGTGCTGCACTGTTCTATGATCCATGAACTGATCAGGTGTACTCCACAATCTATTGGGAAGCTAGGGAAGTAATTGTTCGGTCTCTGGCTGAGATACTTGTATCATGGATAATCACAGGGAAGTTTGTGCCATTGTTAAACAACAGTTCATAAGGAAAAGCCAGGAAACGGTCGACAAGTGGGACTGATGTCATTGGTGGGTAACTTGTTGGAGGGGATTCAGAGAGACAGGATTTACTTGTGTTTGGAAATGTAAATTCCGATAAGGAATAGTCAACATGACTTTGCATGTGGGAAATCGTGTCTCACTAAATTGATTTAGCATTTTTAAGAAGTGACGAATAAGATTAATGAAGGAACAGAAATAGAACTGTGGAATGGAATGTCGATTTAGTAAGCCATGGTTAGCATGGTGAGATCATATGGAATACAGGGAGAGTTGGAGGTAATTGGCTCGAAGGTAATAGATGAAGGAAATGTTTGTGAGCTGTTTTTTTTTGGACTGGAGGCCTGTGACCAGCAGTATACCACAAGGATCTAATGGACTTTGTCATTTTATATAAATGATTTGGATGTGAATACTTTAGGAATGGTGAGTGAGTTTGCAGATAACACCAAAATAGGTGAGGTAGTGGACAGTGAAGATGGTTAACTCAGAGTAAAACGGGACGCTGATCAGATAGGCTAAAGGGCCAAGGAGTGGCTGATGGAGTTCATGTTTGACAAACGAAGGGTGTAACATTTTGTTGCGGCAAATTGTGTTAGCACTTATAGGTAGGATCCTGGGCAGCGTTTTCAAACACAGACAGCTACATAGAAATGATAGAAGCCCCGCAGTGTGGAACCAGGCCATTTGGCCCACCGAGTCCACACTGATCCTCCAGATAACATCCCGACCAAGAAACCCAAACATTACCCCGGACCTCTACATTTCCCATAGACAATCCAATGAACCTGCACATCCCTGGATACTGCGTAACAATTTAGTGAGGTCACTGAACCTAACCTGGACATTTTTCGCTGTGAGAGGAAAACCAAACACCCAGAGGGAACTCACGCACACACAGGGAGAAGGTGCAAACACCGTACAGAGAGTCACCAAAGGGTAGAATCGAACCTAGTTCATTGGTGCTGTAAGGCAGTATTGCTAGCCACTGTGTCAATGAATGACCAATTGCGAGAGAAACTGCATCCTCCCACTTTCTCTGCATTTGTCTTATCTGTGCAAAAGATGTTGAATTCCACTGTGTTGCTTCTGACAAGCCCTCCTTTACCTTCATCCCAGGATTCACATTCTGAATGACAGGTCCTTAAGCTGTGACTGACACATTGTGTGCTCTTCTGCCCTCACCCCTTCCCCTTCTTCCCAGATCAAGTTGTCTATTAATACTGCAGCATGCAAGATAATTGATTAACTGAAATAAAACAAAGAGCTGCATATACTGCAGATCGAAAACAAAAGCTGTTCTGATGAAGAATTCCCAAATTAAAAATGTTGACTCACTCTCTTCCTACAGAGGATTAGGAAAAAATGAATTCTGAAATGAATTCCTGATGAAGGGCTTATGACCGAAACATAGACTCTCCTGCTCCTTGGATGGTCGCTGACTTGCTGTGCTATTCGAGGGCCAAACTTTCGACTTTCTTCCTTCAAATGGTACCAGACCCGTTGGGTTTTGCCTACAAACGCTTGTATATCTAATTTCCTGTTAAGAACGTACACATTTTCTTCCCTGCAGTATTGACTTCCATACACATCTCCCACCAGTCTTTGCTTGTACTTCTTGTTTATAACCTCCAGTCAAATTGTTTCTGTGTAATCTGATTGCTGGGGTGAGATGAATGATAGATTCAGCGAGATTTTTCCTGAGGCCTTTCTTGATGTCACAAAACCTCGCTGCCCTTCGTTCGAACAATACATGAATTGGAAAGGCAGAGAAGGATATGGGCCAAGTGCAGGCAAATGGGGTTATTGTGGACAGACATTTTGGTCGGTATGGACCAGTTTTGGCTGAAGGGCCTGTCTCTGTGCATGACTGTAAATGAAAATGATTTTGGGTATAGACAGAGAGGGTGAGATTGAGCAACAATGTAATGGAAGGATGTGTTCACAGGATTCAGAATGCTGACATATAGACATTTCGATAGCATCCGGCAAAATAAGCCAGTGTTACCAGGAATGATGGTGAACAGAATATAAATGGGAGGTTCAAATGATGGAGAGTTTCTGATGAGGATTTGTTTGCAGCGCTGTAACTGTGAATGGGTTCAGCAGAGTCTTCAATTCATCCGTCTGAATCTAACAATAATTTATCTTTGAGTGATTTTCATTGAGTGTGACAGGGGTATTCTCTGCACGAGGCCGAGCTAGTTTCCTGGTGCTATCTTATCGAACTCACCTCATTAACTACCCACCCTACCCCATGGTGTCCCTCTCATTCAATAATGGATCGATTCCCCCACCCATCTTGGCTGGAGGTAGCCACCATCGTCCGGATGTCCCTGGATATTCCATTATCCCTGGCACTGGTGACATTTCAAAAGGATAATGGGGACTCGATTGAGCTTTCCTCAGTTTGGAGCTGCCATGTACAGTTTACCCAGAGCAGAGCAGATAAAGGTCAATTACACCACAGTTTGTCAACAGGGTCACAGATATCCTTGTGGATGGGTTAGTACATATCTTCCCAGAGTGGGCCACACCACCAGACCCACCGAGCATGATCTGAGCTCACCACCCAGCTCAGTGCAGTATCTGCGATCTGTAGCAATGTCCAGCAATACAGGATAAACATCAAAAACATTCCCCACTCGGCAAGGATAAGGGTCATCGTATGCTCTCTGGTCTCTCACACTCAATGTATATCCGTTCCAGCACAGACACCCGAAAAAGGCTCATGCTCCACCAATCTCACTCCTGCATGCAGCACCCCCTCCCTCCATCTGTGTCTCTTGCGTTTTTCATATCCCGACAGATTGTTGAATGCTCCGGAGAATGCTGATTATGGAATGTTGCAGATAATATTTCAAATAATTCCCAGTTTCAGGAAAATGGCAGTGCCCCAGTGTGTAAAACAGTAGGTGAAGGAACAGAGTATGTTTTTATAAAATGATATGCAATTAAAATTCATAATGAGTCCATTCAGCCCTTCAAATGTGCTGTAACATTTAATAAGATTGTGGGGGTGATCTGACTGTCTCCTGAGCTTCACATTGCAGGAACTTTCAATCATTCAGCCCAATGGTTTCCTGTCACTGACCCGACGACTCTCACGCACTTTCTACCCTGGGTTTCTTCAAGTATGTGTTCGGGAGGCATTTCCTATGGGGACCAACCTTCCAAAAAATATGTTCCATCAGATTTTTACTTACATACAATGGTTAGCATGCTTCACACAGGCCAATCAAAAATGTTCTCATAGTTTATAGTTATTGATATCTAATCACAATTAGAAATTCTGATTATTTCGCTTGGGTCACCTTATTATATTCAACCAAGGATATCGTCCAACCAACTGTCTCGTTCCAGCAGAGATTTTTTTCCCCTCAAACATTATCTTTACCGTTATCGAAATTGTCCCTATTTTCCTTCTTATCAAAGTTTATATTTTACTTTGACTTTGGCTATTTCTGTCTATAGTAGTTACACAGCCTCGCAGTTTGTTGGCTGGATGGCTGGCTTTTGATACAGAGGAAGGCCAACAGTGCAGGTTCAATTCCCCACACAGACAGAGATTGCCACGAAGGGGACGCTCTCTCAACATCGTCCTGTCACCGGAGGTGTGATGACCCTCAAGATAAACCATAATTTGTGGTCTCACTAATGTGAAAGTGGCCCTTTGTGACTCTATTCTATCCATTTTAATTTTTTCAAAAATACTTTTATTCAGAGAAATTCTTTTTAATGCTTCAACGAACCAATAAGTACCCAACTCAAAAGGCAATGCAAATTGAACACAATTACACCCATGTGCATGTACATAAAGAAAAACAAGGTGAATCAACGGACCGAAGAAAACTAAAAAAAAACGAATAGTACAACTCAGTGTAACAAAACTATAGCTCTCAAAGTTCAAGAGCATTAACTAATATACGTTCATTTGTTCGTCATTCTTCTTCTCTGGACATTAGATTCATTAGTCAAGTTCATCACAGCTATATAAATGTCCTTATTAGAGTGGCAGGTCAGCCTGTATCTTGGTAATTCAAAAAGGGCTGCCATGTCTTATAAAAATCCTCTATTTTCTGGTGCAACATACCTTTAAAAAGTCTAAAGGGCTATGCTCCATGACGAGGTTACGACAACCCGAGAGACCCCGGGGGTTTCAGACACCCGACACAGCATAACTTTTTTTCTGAACACAGAGAGTGAGGGTATTGAAGTATTTTTTCCTATTCAGATCTGAGTAAGTTAGACTGGGCAGGCCCAGGAAAGGGGAAACCTGATCCATCTCCAATTCGTTCCTCAAGATCCTCTCCATCTCACGGAACACACCGCTACTATAGCGCTGGTGGAAGGTCAACAAGCAATGAATAAGAGTGCCCATAGTCATTCTGTATTTAAGACATACTCCCAACTTGAATTTTGAGAAAGATCTGGGGCCAGATAGACTCTATGAAGAATCTTCAACTTCAGGGCAAGAGTCTTCTCACAGATCGAAATACTTCTTACATTTTCACAAATATCCTCCCCTGTTTCCGAAGAGATCTAAACCCCCAACTCTCTTTGCAGACCTCAGAAAGGCACAATGTCTCGTCTGAGTGGCGAAACTCCAACAAATGTTAAAGGGTACTGACGGAGAGCGTGTTCTTAGCACTAAGCACCCTCTTCTCTGTATCGGATATGTACGGGTCTGTTAAAAGCGTGGTTATTTTTTGAATACCATCTCTTATCTTATAAAAAGAAAACAGAAGAGATCTCTACTTGGTAGTTTATAGTTACGACTTATTTGATCAAAGGACATTATTGTTTCTCCCTCAGATAAATCATTAAAGCAAGATGCACCCACGAGTTGCCCATAGATTAAACATGGAATCCAGTATCCCCCGTCGGAAACACGTTACACCACGTTTTGTGGTAAGAAATTAGGTTTGGCTATAGTTCCCTCGATCAGACACATTGCTTTGAAATTATTAATACTTATTTGGAAAAGGCAGTACTTCGTAACTGTCCTCATTTTGTCTATGAATAGCAGATTAATAAGGGAGCACATTACCTGAGAAGTTCAATATCTAATCATATTGACGCCGAGGCCTCACTAACATCGGGTAAAGAAGAGCTTAATTGATAGCTTTTAATATCCGGGAGATCTACTCCCCACAAACTGTGGGGTCGTTGTAATTTGGTTAACTTGATAAGGGGTCGCTTATGGTGACAAATCATCCATTTAGTCTCCTAAATGTCTTTCTGGGAAACATCAAAGAAAGCATTCACACGGGGTATAGCAAACAAGGCAGGGAATTCATTTTGATAAGAGCTATCCGACCCAGCCAGGATATTTGAAATGCCTCCCATCTTTGAAGGTCTTGTTTAACTTTGTCAAACAAATGGACAAATCCCACGTTAAATGTAAGTTCAAAGATAGGATTAATGAATATACCTAAATAGGGAACATCTCCGTTACCCCTTGGGACCATTGAAAATGAAATCAGGATTCTCCCACGGCATCAGGTATTTCCCTGAGTTCGCCCAGAGGCATGGCCTCCGACTTTGTAAAATCAATAGTATGGCCGGAAAAGGCACCAAACGAACTTATGCATTGCATGAGGTGAGGTACCAAAACTGTGGGATTAACAAACATTTATGACCATCATCTGCAGACAATGTGATCTTACGTGAATTCTATCCCACTTCTGAGGCAGATATGTTGGGGTCCCTGCAGATGGCCTTCGCCAGTGGCTCAATCACCAACATAAACAACACTGGTGAAAGGGGTCTATCTTGTCGACTGCCTCTAGAAATATTAATTTTATGGGATCACACACAGAGGATCACTTTCAAGGACCCTCAGCCACTTGATAAAAACTTTGCCGAGATCAATCCAAGCAAATGCCTTCTCTGCATCTAAAGAGATCATTAATACCTTTATAAGTTGCTGTTGACACACTTGGATCATGTTGAGTAGTCTCCTAACATTGTTGGAATATCTGCAGCATTTTATAAGCCAGTATGGTACACTTCGACAATGGAAGGAGAAATAGTTTCCATTTTTAATTTAAGGGACTCAGACAGAATTTTGAAATCAACATTTAGAAGTGAGATGGACCTATGAGAAGCACAATCTTTCGGTGTCTTCCATTTCTTAAGAATAAGAGAGATATGAGCTTCTCTTAAGGATGGTGGGAGTCAGTCGTGACTGTGAGAGTGACTTAAATGGTAAGCATCGGCCCTGACAATAGGTTTATAAATTCCTCATAAAATTCACTTGGACATCCGTCAGGACCGGGCGCCTTTCCGCACGGAAGCTGCTTTATACCCTCCAGCACTGACAATGATGCATTAAGGCAAGATGTTTATTTGTGGGTTATCCCTGGAAGATCCAAGTTCTTGAATAAAGATTCCATCTTAATCCATCTATCCTCATAATGCTCAGTCTGATATAATTCGGAATAAAATCTCCAAAATGTTGCTTTAATCTTTATGGGATCAAAGGTAAGGGTCCCAGTAAATTCCCTCATTGAGGTAATGGCTTTGGGGCTCTCTCTTTCGTCGCAAGAGAGGCTAAATACTTGTCTGGCTTATCACCATGCTCAAACAGCGTTTGTTTTGCAAAAGTATGTTCCTTCTTGGCTGTCTGTGTGAGCATAGAATTCATTGTAGAACGAAGCGTTGTGATCCTCTGCAGCCTAGCCACCGAGAGTCTATCACAGTATGCCCTCTCGGCTGCCTTCAACCGTGTCTGGAGCAAGCGTTCCTGCTCATGCTTCTGCCGCATCCTAAAGAATAACTATTTCTTTGGCATAAGCCTTAGAAATTTTCCATACAATGGATGGGTTACTGGTTGAATCTAAATGAATGGCTAAGAAAGATCTGAATTAATTGACGAAATATTCAATGAACTTATTATCCTTAAGAATAAAGGGATCCATTCACCAGTGTCTCTAACCTGCTATATTGCCCTTAAACTTAAGCAATAAGTATGCATGGTCAGAAATAGTAATATTCCCAATTGTACAGAGCACCACTGAATCGATGATTGCTCAAAGGTGAGCAAGAGATCAACCCTAGTGTGGCATTTGTGCGTCTTAAAGAAGAAAGTAAAATCCCTCTCTATGAGGTGGATCTCCCTCCAAACATCCACCAGCCCCAGTACCACAAAAAAATCCACTAATTATATTGTAAAGATGGGGGCTTTTGGGCATTCTGTCCACCGTGGGTGTAAAAGACAATTGAAATCTCCTCCTACAATAATGTGCTGTGAAGAAAGATTACTTAATTTGGAATATGCATCTACCAGGAATTTAAGGCTGTGCTTCAGGGGGTAATTAACATTCAAAATACCGTTTTATTCCACATATATCTTTTAGGATTATGATCCTCCTGTGGGTGTCTAATACAATCTCATAATTTAAATGGAAGATTCTTCATCACCATCCTAGTATTAAACGATGAGAAATAAACCCGATCAAACACGCCCTGCTGTAATGTCAAATGTTCCTTGTCATGCAACAGGACAATATCCACCCTCTCCTTTTTAAGGCTAGAAAGTCCCTTTTTCCTCTTAACTGGCTCCCCTTAATGCTCCAGATACACCATTTAAGGACGACATTAGCCATTACACAGTGAAACAATATTTGAACTCCAGATAGGAAGAACTCGAATTACAAATCGCAGAGCACCAATGAAAAAAAAATCATAGAGACTAAAAAAGATACAAACTAAAGCTACTACAACTAACAAGCTCTCAAACCGTTCCACAACTAAATACATACAAAAACAAAAAGAAAAGATGCAAAGTGCCAATGGCACTTATGAGGGCATTTATACCACGCCCACTTTGTAGTATTTGCACGTCACAAATCTTTATCTTCTGCCCCATTATCTATAATGCATCGAGGGCAATTAATCACAAAAATCGGGATTGAACTGCCCTTAGGTAGGCATTCAATCATCACGATCACCTTCATAACTCCCTCCAGCTTGAGCCAAACCGGACACACAAACTAAGCAAGAGAAAAACGAGTAACAATACTAATGAAGAAGTTAAAAGTGTGTACTGTACTCACCCTCGACTATATTTTAGATTAGATTACTTACAGAGTGGAAACAGGCCCTTCGGCCTAACAAGTCCATACCGACCCGCCGAAGCGTAACCCACCCAGACCCATTCCCCTTAATTAACCCCTTCACCTAACACTACGGGCAATTTAGCATGGCCAATTCAGCTAACCAGCACATTTTTGGACTGTGGGAGGAAGCTGGAGCACCCGGAGGAAAACCATGCAGACACGGGGAGAACACTGCTTAATATCAGAAGCATTCAACAAACTTTCTTTTAAGAAAAAGAAACATGATTGTCGATATCCATTTAAACATTCAGCCTGCTTTAAAGTGTTCACAAAGTTTTTGCGTTCTCTGCAGAGTCACTGCATCTATTGAAAGATCCACCAGTGCGTGGATCTATTGAAAGCATATGGAGAACGGCTGAGTTAATTTAGGAATACTGAATCACAAGTTCCCTTAATGTTCTCTTGATACCATCAAATGATTTTCTTTTATGAATCACTGCCACTGAAAAGACATGGAAGAGCATCATCCTGGAGACCTCCTCTGGTTTTTTCCCTGTGTTCTGGAAGCTTCCATAAATCTTTGTTTGAACCTGCAACTATGTAATCGCACAAGGACATGGTGAGGGCGTTGGTCTGAGCCTGACCTGCGCGTGGTAACTGAATGAACTGTCTCACTCTCCACCCGTCCCTCTTCAGCTTCGAAGTAAAGGAATCGCTGCAGCCAGTTTTCACAAAAAAAAACTCATTGGCTGATCACCTTATGTCCGGTCCAGCACACCGATGATATGAAGATTCTTCATTCTGCCCCTGTTCTCGAGGTCGTCACCTTGTTCAGTTCAGGTGCGGACCTGTTTTTCAAGGGTGAGGATCTGCTCCTTACAGGAATCGATCACTGTTTCTGCCATTGCAGTTTGGCGCTTGACATCATCGGTTCTGTTTCCAAGGCTTTCAAGTTGCTGCGCATATTTTTGGAGCTCGCCTGATAATGGTTCTATCCTCCTGCTGAACTTTTCTTCAATCATGGCTTCAATCATTTCATGTAACTTGGTGAACTCAGTGACCAAGGCCTGATGAGTAATTGAGTCCATCGAACGAGCCATGGCCACAGGTATGCTGAAAGCTTCTGACGGGTGCCCTGCGTATAGGGAGTTACTCGATCCTTTCCAATATTTTGTCATTTCCACTTGACAAAATGGGATTAGTAAGGATCTTGTAACTCTTTTAGTGTTGAATTTTAAATAAATGTCTGTGGTGGGGTGGGGTAGAGCATTAATATGATGCATAGCTCAGCAAAGCAGACCTTTCAAATCGCTGCCATCTTGTTTCTCAGTTAAAACTTTATCGATGTTATCCATTTCGTTCAATTCCTGGATATTGTGGAGCCATTCTGGTGTCATTCAGTACCACAGTCTACATTTTCCCCACAAGGCACGTTGCTGCCCACTCCTCGATAACCTTGACCCCTTTGTGATTCGTTAACCTTGCCTCAAAAATATTCTATATCTCTGCCTCCATTGCCCTGCGGGGAAGTGTTTCAAAGACTCACTACACCCTGAGAAAACAAAAATAAACAGACTCATCGGTGTGTGAGATTAGTTTTATTTTTGCATTCTTATTTGAGAAAGGATACAGTAACACTGGAAGCAGTTCAGAGGTGTTTCACATGAAGGGCTGATATTATGGAGAAAATAACAGGGTACCCTTGGAATCAGAGCTGATCTTATTGAAACATACAAAGCATTGAGGCGAGTGGATCAGGTATATAACGACTGGGAGTTTACATAGCCCAAACTTGACGCCGTTGTCATTGAACTCCTACAGTGTGGAAGCAGGACATTCGACCAATCGAGTCCACACCAACCCACCGAACAGTATACCACCTAGACCTGTCTCCCTACCCTATCCATGTAACCTGCATTTCGCATGACTAACCCATTTAACCTACACATTTCTGGTCACTCTGAATAATTTAGCATGGCCAATCACTCTAAGCCGCAAATATTTTGACTGTTGGAGGACTGGGAAGAAACACACACAGACACGGGAAGAATGTCCAAACTCTTCATAAAGGGTCGGACGAGGTTGGAAATGAGCTCAGCTCCTTGCTGATATGAGGCAGCAGTGCTAACCACAAATACACCATGCTGCTCCGTTAGCCCTATTAGTTACCTGCGGCTGATGAAAGAAATCTGCTTGACTTGTTCCTATGACTAAACCTGACCCAGTCTGAGACCTTTATCATCGGCCATATCACCAACCTGGTTACATCTAAAATTGGTTGTGAGCAGTGGAGGAGTGGGACTAGAAAAGGAAACAGTGACACCCTCCAACCACAGTTAGTGCCAGAGTGAGGAAACTTTCACAAATTGGGATTTCATTCAAGTGGGAATTCTCTTTCCCAGAAGTTTGGGATGGCTGAATGTTTATATTGTATTGAGGCTGGCTTTCTCTGATTTTCCATAGACAGGTGAATCAGGGACAATGGTGCACGGAGAGAAAAAAAGCAGCTGGGACCACAATGAGATGAGCTATGATATTATTTACTGGTGGAGTAGTGTCAAAGGGCCGAATGGCTCACTCATGTTCCTCAGCCCTTCGGACCTGTTACACAGGAGCAGATCGAGGCCACTCCGATGGTTAGGTGTAGTTTCGGAAATGCACTTGGAAAATCCAGGCTGGGTCAGGAAGTGACCCACAGCGGCAATCCCCTTTTTCCAGGCTTCCCCATTCTGTAACTTCTCCTCTGGAATTGCTGTGAATACAGCCCCCAAATCCCATCCAGGGTTAAATCAGGCAAATTGTCTCCTCTCCCGAATGCAACATTATACAACGCAACTTCCAGGAAAATAACCAATTACTTTCCACAAGCATAACATAAGAGCATAAGAATTAGGAACATGAATCAGATTTTCGACCCCTCAAGCCTCAACTCTCATTGAATAAGAATATAGCTGATCTTCTTTAGGGCTCAACTCCACTTTCCTACCCAATTCCTTGTATCCCTCCACAACTTTCTGGGTTAGCGAATTACAGTCGATCACTACCTTCTGAGCAATACATCAATTTTCATCTCAGATTGAAATCGATGTTCCTTACTCAGTATCTGAAACATGTGTTGCTGGAAAAGCGCAGCAGGTCAGGCAGCATTCCACGAGCAGGAGAATTGACGTTTCGGGCATAGGCCCTTCTTCAGGCTTATGTCTGAAACGTGGATTCTCCTGCTCCTTTGATGCTGCTTGAACTGCTGCGCTTTTTCAGCAACACATTTTTCAGCCCTGATCTCCAGCATCTGCAGTCTTCACTTTCTCTTACTCCATATCTACCTCCTCGAGTTCGAGACTCGGGGAAACACCTTCTCAGCATCTACCTTGTCAAGCCCCCTCTGTATCTTGTACACTTCAGTAATATCATCCTCATTCATTTCAACCACAATGAATAATCGCCTCACCATTTTAAATGTATTGAATAATTCAACCCTTTCATCCCAGGAAGCCGCCTCATGAACCAACCTGGTTACTTGCTGCATCAGCATGCTGACATTATGATTCAAACACAGGAACACTCCAATCCCTTTGTACTGATCCTTTTTCGGGAGTCCTCTTCATTCAGTAACAGCGTGCATTTTGGTTCTCAGTGTCATCCACAAACTCGGATGTACATTGCACTCAGCTCCCGTAGTCAGGCTATCAGTATAGATTGTAAATATCTGATGTCATTGGCCTGATATTTGTGATAATCCAGTAGTTTCGTCTTTATCATAAAGATCCATTAATCTTGACTCTCCGATTTCTATGTGTTAAACAACCGTCATCACATGCTAATATATTATACATCACATTACGATCCTCTGTCTTGTGACAGAACGTTTATTTTGTGATACTTTGGGATAAATCTCTGGAAAGCCTCATGTTGACCAGTTCCCTTTATCAAATCTGCATGTCAATTTCTCAGGGATTCCTGATGAAGGGCTCCTGACCAAAACATTGATTTTCCTGCTCCTAGGATGCTGCATGACCTGCGGTGCTTATCCAGCATGACTCTAATCTTGACATTCTCGGGGATCTCCAAAAAAAATTTGTATGATTTTACAGAACAAAATAGTTTTCCCTTCACAAAACCATGCCAACTCTGCATTAAGCTTTTCTAAATGCCCTGCAATTCCTTCCTTAATAACAGACTGTAGCAGATTCCGGGCAATAATGCTTAGACTAAATTGTTCCCACTTTCGGTCTCATTCATTTCTTGAAGACAGGCGCCACATTGGAGCTTCTCCAGTTTCGGTGGAACACTCCTGCAATCCAGTGAGTTATGGAATATTTCACACAGTGTCGCTAGTCACTCTGTGACCACTTCATTTAAAATTAACTATGAATTACTGCTGACCTACCTAACCTTAATCTTATCTGTTAGGCAAAAACCTTCTTCGTTTTGTTAGAGACAGTTCAAGACCCTCCCTCCTGTTACCATTTTATGTATACCATTGATATGCTCACAGTACTTTCCCCATGAGGAGTGATTTAAAATGCTGGTGTAAATTACCTGCCTTTTCCCTGTGACCAGTGCTCCAGTCACACCCTCCTAATGGCCTCAATGTACTTTCCTCACTTCACTTCTGCCTCAGCTCACACACACATCTTCAAGCTTTTCTTATGTAGACGGAAAAGCTCATGATGCTTGTGTTTATATTTCTTGCCAATTTATTACATCATATCTTTTCGTACATTTTCCTCGCTTTCTAGATTCATATAGTCATATCGTGCACAAATAAACCATTTGGCCCAACTTGTCCATGCTGACCAGGTTTTCTAAATTAAACTAATCCCATCTGCTTGCACTTGGCCCATATGCCTCTAAACGTTTCCCATTCATATTATAGTCCAAATGTCTTTGAAATATTGTAGCTGTACTTGCATCTACTACTGTTCCTCTGGCAACTCATTCTTTATATACATCACTCTTTATTTAAAAAAATAGTTGTCCCTTTGTCCATTTCAAGTTTCCCCGCTTTCACCTTAAAGCTATGCATCTGTGTTTGAACTCCCCGATCCTGCAGAAAAGACCTTGGCTATTCGCCCTCTCCATACCTCCATGATATTATAAACTTCTAGAATGCCACCTCTCAACCACATGCACTCCTTCTGATACTAACTTCAAGATCAAATGTTTAACGATATGCACAGCAAATTTGAAAGAATATTAAAAATGACAGGTAAAGAAAACTGCGTAAACTTCATACTGTTAGTTTTGCTGTATGTTACAATACTAAGGCGGCATGAAACACTTACTAGTGCCAATAAGAGGTCAAGCACCTGAATTCCTTAGTAGGAACGTAGTGATGATGTATACTGTGAAAACCTATAGATCTAGATCTATTTAATTCCACACAGTCAACATTCTCCCTCTTGTTCTTCTGACCTTGTGTCTTCATTATCTTAAAATCTGTTAGAGAGAACCCCTTTCCCCCATTCACACCTTAATTTAAAACCATTTTGCATCATCTTCTCGTTCACGAGTGCTAATAGCCCCTTTAACTTTTGCCACGCACTTTTTTCCATCACTGCCAAGGGATTGAAAAGCCCAGTTTCAAACCCTTTTCAGTTATGAACAATTCACACTGGTCTTATAACACTCACTCTGTTTCTCTGTCTCTGCAGTTTCTGCCAGGCCTGCTGAGTTTCTCCAGAAACGAATAGGCACAGCACAAATTATTAATGAAAGAACTATCGAAGGATACTGGAACTAAAAACACAAGAATTGCTGGAGAAACTGAGAACTTCCTACAAGGGTCACTGGACCAGAAATATTAACTCTCTACATTCACTACAGAAGATGCCGCCAGACCTGCTTTGTTTCTTCAGCAATTTCTGTTTTTGAACAAGTTCCAATGACGTGTGTGAAAGCTGCTCAAACGCCCTGTCCAATACGGGGTGCCCTACACTGGGAACCGAACGATAACTCAAAGTTCACACATTTATTCGCTCAGAAACTGCATAAGGCTCGCATCACTGACACCACAGAGCTCTTACTCATGGTCAGGGAAAAAAACCAGAGGGAAACACATTCAATTCAAACGCAGAAGATGGCATTACGAGAAAGGAAACGATTCAGATGAATATGTTAAAGGGTTTGCATAATGTACAAAATTGGAAGCATGACACCAAGGAGATACTCTCAGCAGAATGATAATATTAAAATGGAAGTGTTACTGCATCAGAAACCAGGTGAGGTCACTGAGTTCACGGCTGATGGGTGAATGAACCTCGATGTGAAGTGGGGGACAGTCAGTAGAATTGTTTTGCAGATATTGCAGATCAAACTGGGCTATCATGTGATGCTGTAGACAACAGCAGCAACAGAAGCAGGATTGTATTCAAACATAATCAGTAACATTTTCCCCAGGATATTCCATCAGTCTATCATTACCATCAAACAAGTGATGGTTCAGTGACGAGTGCGGGTGAACATGCCAAGGTCAGAATCATCTGTACTGAAACCTTATGAAAACCGATTAAAGCTACCACGCATGAGTGGTTTCATTCCAACCAGCAGAACTAACATCTGATAGAGAGGACGAAATGATCCCAAGACCAGCAAATCAGATATTACCTATGCAGTCCTGCCACATCCAGACATAGATATCGGTGTACTATTAAACAACTTACTGGAGAAGAGGACACCAGAAATATCCCCATCTTAAATAATGGAACAGCCCTGTACATTCGTATAAAATACATGGATGTAGTATTTGAACCATCCTCAGCCAGAGGTGTTGAATGGATGATCCACCTCATCCTCGTCATGATGCCAACAGAATCACAGATGGCAGTCTTCAACCCGATTCTCTGTATGGAGTTTGCACATTCTCCCCGTGTCTGTCTGGGTTTCCTCCGGGTGCTCCGGTTTCCTCCCACAATCCAAAAATGTGCAGGTTAGGTGAATTGGCCATGCTAAATTGCCCATAGTGTTAGGTGAAGGTGTAAATGTAGGGGAATGGGTCTGGGTGCGTTGCGCTTCGCTGGGTGAGTGTGGCCTAAAAGTGACTCCAGACACACAGACATGTGGCAAATTCATCAATGGTCTCTGAAACGGCCAAGCAAGACAACTTAATGTATCAAACTGCTCCGAGGTCTTAAAGGATAAAACCGGACAGAATAGCCAGCCCCAGTATTGGTACCAGAAAGGGGACCTGTTGACCCAGCAGAGACCGCACATCTGAGAGCTTGTGACAGCATTTATACGGCTTTACCACAAACTGCACAGAAACATCGGGAAAGGAGTAGGCCATTCAACACATTAAGCCTTCCCCATTCCAGTTCATGGAGAAAATCTTCTCAGTACAGTTTTCCCGACACAGTGTTTATATCCCTTAATATGTTTCAATGTTGTGAAATACAAAATAAGAACTGCTGCAGCCCCTTCGGGACATCAATCTTGCTCCTCGATTTAATATACAGGCAGTTCTCTGACAGCGCGTATTTATTAAAAATGATTTCGCTGCAATGAGATTCGTGAATTGCGCAGCTTTTTTTCTATAAAGTGAACTCCCGTTCACTGTGACGCGATTCTTTGCCTGGCACCAGCTGAACAGCCTCAGGATCCTCCGTCTGCAAAATGCACAATCAATGTGTTCAGCTAAAGCAGGAATGTAATCGGCTCTGCAAACCTTGAAACTGAGCCTGAAACTGAGAATATTAGTCTATAATAAGAAAGAACTTTATTTAAAACCGGGGTAGAATCTTGGGGAGAACTGGGAGTCACTATCAGCATCACGTGGTCAGACAACCCTGCATGTCTTCTGGTGAAGAGCATGGTGAAATGTACAGGGCTGTAGTCAGTGACTGTAGTGTGACAGTGTTACATTAAGAGCACTATTGCATTGCAATATATGATTTTAAGGTTTACTTCGACTGTGCAAGTGTGTGTGTGCTTTAGACTAACTTTACTTTTTAGTTTTTACCGATATTTTGCGGATCGCCCCTTACTCGTTTTTTTCCCATTGGCCCCATTATTAATATTGCATGATTTTCTGTAACACTGTATTGCACAAGAAGACAGCTACCATGATATTGGATAATAACCTGTAAAGATTTCTGATCCTCTATCTTCATACCATACCCCTGCTCGCTTCCTGTACCTTTACTGTATAGAAATCCTTATTTATATTCAGTGCCTTGGTTTACACAGGCTGATCTGGGAGATTATTCCCGAGGTTCATCAGGCTCTGAGTGCAGACATTTATTCTCATCTCAATGCAGAGTGGCCTGTATGTACCTAATACTGTGACCCCTTGTTTTTGATGTCCCACCGAGGGAAATGATCACCCCTGCTTCCAATCTGTCTCATCTGACAGAATTTTATGTATTTGATAGAGATCTCCACTCATTTTCCTAAACCCCACGGAATACAGGCCCAGCCGCACCAGACTTTGCTCCCACAACAAGCCTGTCATCCCAGAGATCAGTCTGGTCATCCTTCGCTGCTTCCCTCACTGTGAGGTTTGTCCTTTATAAGGTACAAAGACCAAAACTGCACACAATACTGCACAATGTTCGAAATGAGATCTCACCAAGGCCCTGTCCAGCTACAGTAATACACCCTTACTCCTAGATTCAAATCCCCTGAAATGAAGGTGAATACATGATTTATCTGCCGACTAGCTTTCTGCTCCTGCAATATTGCTTTCAGTGACTGGTGTACAGGGAGATCCAGATCCTTTTCAATTTTACAACTCGGTCAGCGTGCCAATGCCAATCCCAATATTGACTTCTCGATTCAGATCTCACTGTCCTGCACTGACCTCGGAGGGCGACACAGAAGAAATCAAAAGTGCAGCTTACGTTCCTTTATAGATCAACGTTTTTCAACCAATCCCTTTTCAAATGACAGTCTCCCGTTCTGTTTTTCCTTTCAAAGATCACAACAAACATATCGCCCGCTCCCCATTGTTCTTCACCTGCCACATATTTGCCCAGACACTCCACTTGTCTCAATCACCTTGCGGTTTTTTGACATCCTGCTCACCCACTCACAATCCAATATTATTTAGTGCCATCAGCAGACTTCGAAATATTGTATTTGATCCCCTCAACCAAAGACATGATGTGTATTTGGAATAGTTGGGGCACAAGCCCCACTCCTGCTATATTCACCAAGGGCTCCACTCGAAACAAAACTTGTTTATTCCTACTCACTGTTTCCTTCCAGCTCTCCCATTCTAAAGCCATATTAGTCCCAAGCCCATAGGATTTGAATTTGCATAATAGGCTTGGGGCTTTATCAAAAATCTTCCTGAAAATCCAATCGTATTGTATTGATTGCTTCTCCAAAATTATGCTAAAAGTCACTTTCTCAAATATGATTCCCATTTGATAAATCTCTGTTGACTTTGTCTGTGCTCATTACTTGCATCCTCTAAAACTGTTCGGTTGCTAATTTCATTCTATTCTTTTTTCTCAACCGACTAATGTTTGCTAGTATTGTCGGGAAGTTTTCTTTTCTGTTTTGTTTTTTTTTCTGTGAAGACATAACTGAAGTATTTGTTCCATAGCTCTGCCATTTCCCTGTCCTCAATTCTCTGGTATCAGAATGTAAGAAAGCTGCACGTTTTTTTCCCTTAATTTTGTCATTGACATATTTTCAGAAGATATTATAAGAGCAATCTTAAAACCCTTGTTAATATACTCTTCAGAAACCCATCAATTCCTAGCTTAAGCTACTCAATGATGACCTTCCACAGCCATGCAAACACAGACGCACAGACATTGTACAATCAGAAATACAGCACGGTCTACATTAGCCCCACTTTCCGACACAAGACCCACAGCCGTGAATCGTATGGCATTTCAAGTGGAAAGCCGTGTATTTTCTAATGGTTGTGAAGTTACCATGACAACTCCTCTCTCAGGAACGGCATTCCTGACCTCGACACCCTCTGGATAAAAAACAATCCTCAATTGCTCTCCAAATCTCAAACCCTTCACTTTAAAATGTGCTGCATTGTTCTTGGTCGTTTGACTGAAAAGAACAGCCGCTGTCTATCAACCCTGTCCATGTCCCTCGGAATAATATCCTTCTGAATCACGGCCCACTCAGCCTTCTCTCCTCCAAACTAAACAACCCGAGCTTATCCAGCCTCTCTCAATCGCTGATATGCTCTATCCCTGGGAACATCCTGGTGAATCTTCTCTGAGCCCCCTCCACTACAGTCAGATCCTTCCCGTAATGTGGTTCCCAGAACTACATACTGCATTGCATCTTGGCCAAACCAAAGTTCCACATAGTTCGATGCCCTGATGAATAAAGGTTATGTTTACTTCCACGATGCTTTGTCAAATTGTGTATTAACCTGTTTAGTCACATTCAGGGATGTGCTGCCATTCATTGAGTACTCCCCTGTCTGGTTCCTTCTTCTAAAGTGTATCATCTCATATTTATCAGGATAACATTCCATCTGTAATTGATCTGTCCATCTGACCATTCCATCTGTATCTTCCTGTAATATAAGGCCTTCCTTCTCACTGCGAACCACAAGGCCAATCTTTGTATCAAACACAAACTTAGATGTCATACTCCCACCAACCCCATCTATATTCACAGCTGCATAATTTATGAGTACAATAAATAATAAGGCTATATTTCACACAACACCTGGTTGTAGTCCAACAGGTTTATTCGGAGGCACAAGTTTCGAAAGGCTGCTTCTTCATCAGGTGATGTCCACTTTGAAAGCTCGTGCCTCTGAATAAACCTGCTGGACTATAATCTGGTGTTATATGATTTTTAGGTTTGTCCACACCAGTCCAACACCACCACCTCCGAATCACAAATAATAAGAGACACGGCACTGATCCCTGTGATACACAATTGGACACCAGTCTCCAGTCACACTAACAGCCTTCAACCACTACCCTCTGTCTCCGAACACTAAGTTGATGTGGATGCAACTTGGCAAGTCACTAATGACTCCTACCTGTTCCGTTGTTATTCTTTTCTGCTTGAGACATTTGCAGAATATCTGGAGATTCTTTCTAATCTTACCCTGCCAGCAGGTTTCTATGCCCCTGTTTTAGTCAGTTCTCACCGAGTGATGAATTTCCTCATTATTACGGTCTTCAGTGGCAAATCCCTTATCTTGCCATCATTTGCCTTGAATGTGGATTAGACAGCCAGGGAAGTGTTCTGTTAATTTCCAAATTGTCATATGTTTTGTGAATTTCCTATATTTCACCGTGACCCATCTCTCATTCTTTGAAACTCTGGAGAACACAGATTGAGTTTCCACATCAGGCAACTTCGTCACCTGTGATATTAATCTGGAGAAAGTCCGTTGCACTTTCTTTGTGGTCAATGTATTCTTTCTCAGATTGGGTCACCAACACTGTGCACCATGGATGCAGGTTTGGAAGGTTCATTTCCAGAGGTTTCATTACCTTACGTCTTCAATGGACCTCATGCGAAACAATGCTGAAAATTCCTGCTTTCTATTTGTATATTTGGGTTTCTTTGGGTTGTTGATATCATTTCCTGTGGTGATGTGATTTCCTGTGATGAAGTCACTTACTGTTGCTTTTCTCGGTTGGTGGTAGATGTTGTCTAACACCTAATAGCACATCTAGTTAGACATCTTTCAGAAATACATAAAGATTCTCTCCCTTGTTGCTGTTAATTTCTAAATATCCAATATCACACGCTTTATAATAGATTTCAACAATTTCCCTGCAGATGTCAAGATACTTGGTCGGCAGTTCTCCAAACTATGTCTTCTTCCCTTTATCGATGCTTGGATCCCTTCCATTATTCTGTAGTGCTTGGACCACGTTCACTAACTTCCATTTCCTTCACTAACGCAATGGCTTCCGGCCTCTGCAGAATGCAGGAAAATAAAACAGTCATCGACAGTGCAATTAATACTTCTATTGCTGATTTATGCCTGACATTTTAATATGACACACAACAGGTTTGTCAGACTGAGCAATGCTCAATCCTGTTACACTTTCAAATATCATCTTGTTATTGATATAAATTGACTTTATGTCTTTAGTTGCACAAGCCCTGCAATTTCACTGGATATTACCGAGTGATTTTGTGGAAATACCTCCATGAAGATGGATGCATAGTAACTAATTATTTTCTTGACCATTTCCCTGTTCTTCACAATAAACTCTCCTCTCCCCATTA
Source organism: Chiloscyllium punctatum (assembly GCF_047496795.1). NCBI lineage: Eukaryota > Metazoa > Chordata > Chondrichthyes > Orectolobiformes > Hemiscylliidae > Chiloscyllium > Chiloscyllium punctatum. The sequence goes on from NC_092756.1 coordinate 14,147,654, forward strand.
CAAATTTCCATATTTGACCTTGCTTTTACTTTGTTTCCTTTGAAATACTGATTTGTAGATTTATGCAGTGTTTTTATTCCTGTTTGTTCGCATTCATGTTCTCTTTCAGATTTCCTTATCAGTTTCGTTGCCCTCGTTTCTGGATCGTGAATTTCTAAAATTCTCAGGTTTTCACAATGACTGAAATTCTTCTAAAGCCACTTCATATGATTAATACAATTTCGAATTTGTTATATTATCATTGTGTCACTTTCCCTTTCTTTGATGTTTGCACCTGAAATAAATAGACGTAGTTTTCAGACTTTGGATTTCTATTAATCTCCTGGTCTGACCAGATATGTTCAGGAACACTGCAGGAGGACAGAGAAGGAATTGCGAGGGCCCTGGTTGATATTTGTGCATCATGTCTGACCAACGGGTGAGGCCCCGGAGGACTGGAGGGGAGCGAATGCTGTGCCCTTACTCAAGAAGTGCTACAAAGAAAACCTGGGAACTTTAGACACAGTAAACCTAAAATCTGTAGTAGGTATCTTACTGGAAAAGGTTCTGAGAGATAAGATTTTCATGCATTTGGAATTACAGGGTGTGATTAGAGTAAGATTAGAGTGGTGCTAGAAAAGCACAGCAGGTCAAGCAGCATCCGAGGAACAGGAAAATCAGTGTTTCAGGCAAAAGTCCATCATCAAACTCAGCACTGCTTTGTGCATGGGAGATCATCGCTCACAAATGTGTTAGAATACTTTGATGATGTGACCAGCAACGTTGAGGAGGGAAGGGTGGTATAAGTAGTCTATATGGATTCCTGTAAGGCCTTCAATAAAGTTCCAAATGGTACGCTGTTCTGGAAGGTTAAATCGAATGTAATTGAGGAAGAGCTGCCAAATTAGATACAAAATTGCATTGATAGTAGGAAGCAGAGGGTAATACTGGAAGATTGCTGGTGAGACTGGAGGCCTGTGACGAGTGGAATGCCTCACGGGTTGGTGCTGGGACCACTACATATTACATCTATCTATGATTTAGATAAGAATGTATAGGCATGATTTGTAAGTTTGAAGGAGACACGAAAATAAGCAGCATCATGGAGAGTGAGGAACGTTATCAGAAATTTCAGAAAATACAGCAGTATCTTGATCAGCTGGAGAAGTGGCTTAGAAATGGCAAATGGATTTTAATATTGATCAATGTAAGTTCTTGCATTTTAGAAAATCAAGTCAAGGTTAGATTTTCATGGTGAATGGTTGGTTCCTAAGGAGTGTAGTGGAATAGAGGGACCTTGGAATTCAGGTGCATGGTTCTCTGAAAGTTGATTCAGAGATAGACAGGTCAGTGAAGAGAGCTTTTGACACACTGGCCTTCATCAGTGTATATAACTGTGTATCGAAATAATGTAGTTACGTTGCAGTTATACAGGAGGCTGTGGAGGCCACATTGGTAGCGTAACGTTCAGTTTTGTTCACTTTGCTTTCGGAAGGATGTTATTAAACTGGAAAGAGTGCAGAAGAAATTTGTAATGATGCAGCAAAGGACTCAATGGTCTGAGTTATAGGGAGAGGTTGGGCACACTTTTTACTTAAGATGTATGAGGCTGAGACGGAATCTGATAGAAGTGTATAAGATCATGGGAAGGATGGACAGAGTGAATGCACTCAGATTTGTTTTCCCAGGTTTAAGCAATCACGGACAAGAGGGCATCAGTTTAAGGTCAGAGGGGAAACAATAAAAGGGATCCTGAGGATCAACTGCTTTTCACACAGGGTGATACGCATATGGAATGATGTGCCATTGGAAGTGGTTGAGGCGGGAACATTCGCAACATTTAAAAGGAATTTGGACTAATATATGAACAAGAAAGGATTAGAAGGATGCCGGGCAATAGCAGGGAAATGGGGTTAGTGTGGATGGACATTTTGGTCCGAATTGACGAGTTTGGGCCGAAGGGCCTGTCTCCGTGCTGTCGGACATTATGACTCTAACAACCATTGCTTATCTCCCACTGAATGTTATATTGTACTTTCCCGATTCACTGGAGCTATCTTGACCCTTTAGCCTCCTGTCTTCCATGATGTTTGATCAGAATGTTCAAGCATTCTATATTGTATGCAGACGCCATGTAAAATGCACCTTATTAATGTCACTATTCCTTAAAAGCTGTTTCAGAACAAGGTTATTAATTCATACTTCTAACTACACAATGCCAAATCCAAAATAACCTGCTCTCTAGCTTGCTCCACAACATACTCTTCAACCTACCGCATATTCACTTCAGATTTATTTTTCACAGTGTGAGCAGTCACTTAGTTAATGCAGTTTCGATGCAACTTGAGACAATCCAGAAACACAGCAGTATCCATGATACTTGCATACCTAATTTCCAGAGCATATGATGCTCAGATTTTCTGCAGCCGTTTTGGTTTCGATATATAACACACCAATATTTGCTTCTCCTTGCCATTTGTAAACTCTACCTAAACTGATTCTGTGGAAGCTGAGGGACAGGTCTTTGTCATTATTAGTGATAGACTTGGACAAGACATTCGGGGAGACTCACCTCGACACTGAGATGATCTGAAGTAATGCCCAGTAATACCAGACAAGCATCAATAACCTTCACCGCTCTGTCAGAACAAGGGTCACTGTATTCTCTCTGTTCCCTCACACTCACTGTATATCATTTAAAGCACCTATCTCCAGGCAATCCTCACGTTCTATCTGCAAATAAGGCTCAGACACTACTTCTCTGACTAGTGAATTCAGTAACTTCCTTCTCACACTTTCTCTGCCTCCTATGCAATTCCCCCCACATTAATAATGCTATATGGATTCAAAACTGTCGACTGACTCATTCCAGACACATCACAATTCCCCCCAGCCCCACCTCCACCAGCACGCACAGCAGGGCATCCACTCCTGCCCTCATTCCCTCCCTCCCTTTCTCCCATTCCAAGAGAAACAGCCTGGAATAGGACAGAAAGGGCCAAGCCGGGTCGTGGAGTGCCCAATATCCAATCCCTCACCCGCCTACCCCCTGTCATGTGGGGAGGACCCGAGTACAAGATGGAACGGACTGTGATGCCTCGTGTGGAGTTTCTAAAACATCCATGTCCCACTGACAGATTGAAGAGCAGTGCTCAGTAAAAAAACAATTCTCACTTTAAACCCACTGGCAGTTCCAACGACAGTTCTTTCACTCCCCCACAAAAAAACCACAGATGCCTCACTGAACAGAGATAGAGACACAGAAATACACAGAATTATTGGTAAACACCCCAATATACGAAAAATCACAATACGTACAAGGGGATAGGGATGCACACACGTAAAAACACACACAGACATATACAGTCACACACAAATAGACACAAACACAGAGAGAAATACACAGGCTGATACACAGAAGGACAGATGTAGACATGCAAATACACTGATGACAAGCAGATGAACAAACACATACGTGCACACAGACGCAAACACTCGTGTTCTTAAAACACAAATAGATGAATTTTTGATTTATAAGGGGGTCAAGGATTCTCGGGGGAGGCAGGACGATGAGGTTGAGGAACACATAAGAAATTATTGAATGGCATATCAGAATCGATGGGCCGAATAACCTCATTCTGTTCCTTTTTTCATGCTCATGTGGTGTTATGCTATCAGTTATTCTCTTCCTGAGACAGCAGCAGAGGCTGGGTGTGATACATATTTGATTGGAAAGGGTCAGTGGCAATGTGGGACAGGTTTGGAGTATGGAATTGGTTATGTTTATTCTTAATTGTTCTGTTCTTATGTCTGAAAGGATCTGGTGATTTGATGATCAGTTAACACAGTTTTTAAAAAAAAACAGGTCCCACAATAAAATGAGGACGTCCCTTTCTCTTTAGTGTTGTGTTCCTGTGGTGTCTTCATCTTCAGGGAGTAGTGAACACTCGGGTTTTGAAGATATTCAAGGCTGAGCGCGACTGATCTTTGCTGGGCAGGAGAGACAATGTTTAGTGGGAACAGGCAGGAGACGGATGGTCAGAAAAACTCGAATCAGCCATGAGCATTCTGAATAATGCAGCAGAATGGCCAACTGCTGCCCGTCCGACATGTGTTGTTCCCTCAATCCACCCCTCGATGCTGTTACAGAGATATACTGCTGCCCCTACCCCGTGTCCTACATGGTAGGGGACCACCCACTTAGTCAGACAGTAACATTACAATGAGACAGTTGGAGACAATTTTACCCATCTAAGGAATAACACAGGAAAATAGAATGAAGTAATTCAGCTCATTGAGAACATTACACAGCCAAGGAGGAGGCCATTCAACCTTCCATGAACGGATACACAGGAACAGGGAAGCTGTCACTAACCGGAAATAGAGAGTAGAGACAAATATTTATTTTCAGGCAGCAAAGCTGTAACTGATAGAGTGTCTCAGAGATCACTGTGGGGTCATCAGTGACCAATAATGTGTTTCAAAGATCTGAAGGAAGGCGAGGGAATGGCTTGATGCTCAATTAGCTTATATACCAAGATAGTCATTTAATGTGTCATCAAATGGAGTAGTGAGTCTGCAGTGTGATACAGACAGGAAAGGTTAGTGAGGAAAACATTCAGCAGAAATAACATAAGGTAGGTTGTCTATTTTGGCATGAAGGATCAAACAATGGTGATCAATTTAAATGGAGACAGGTTGCAGAACCCTGTGATACAGGCGGTTTCCATGTTCTTGGGACATGAATCATATGAAATCAGTCTGCAGATGCAGCAAGTGATTTGCAATTTAAGTGGAATGATGCGGTTCTTAACAAAAGACTATTGGGTTTAATCGCACGAATGTTTTACTGCAACTGTTCAGGACATTGCTGAGCCCAAACCTGAGGCACTGTATGTAGTTTTGATACCCTAAACTAAAATCAAATGATGTAATTCTTTTCGAAGATTTTCAAAGAGGTTTCCCTTTACTCATTCCTGGAATGCCGGCCTTTTGTTATGTGGTATTATAAGTTTCGATCTTAGCTGAGGAATAGCATTGAACCATCCATGACTTTCTGAAAGGTGTATCCACTGGATGCATATTATCTCTTAGGTAAAAACAATGACTGCAGATGCTGGAAACCAGACTCTGGATCAGTGGTGCTGGAAGCTGTGCTCTTCCAGCGCCACTGATCCAGAGCATATTATCTCTTGTCAGGGAGACTCAAGCTAGAGAATAAATTTTAAGAAAAAGATGTCTTGATATTAACACACATACTATGAAGACACCGACCAATATTTTCAAATTACACAGACATATGTAAGCATATCATCAAATTATAAAGTGGGGATTTTTTTGCGATTGAAAGGAATGACACACTTGCGTATAATCTATAATCAAGTTTTCCAGAGAATGTTTCAGGAGAGCACACATGGTCCAGTTTGGTGTTCAGTTGACATGATTGTACGTTTCAACACAGAGAGGGAGATAAACATTACCTGCCTGAGAAGCAGCAGCAAATTGATCCCTCTCTCTTACTTTGTTCCACCCAATAGCAAAGTGTCAGTCCATAAAATCCCTGAGTTATCTATACCACTTGTGAGGATTCCTGGTGAGGATTCATTGAAGTCTCTCCACTGCCTGAAATAAAGGGAATTCAGCCAAATCCAACTGTTCGAGAAAGAAATCCCACCACTAGTAGCTTGTGCGAGCATAATAACTTCAAAAGCAGAATAGCGTTTGGGACACTCTATCATTTTACCTTTTGTTATGAGTTCAACTTTTTATGTCTCCCATTTTTCTAGAAAATGACCTACTCTGAGACCTATATCATTGGCCGCATCACTAAACTATTTAAGATTGGTGTAACCAGTGGAGGAGTGGGACTGGGAAAGGAAACAGTGACCCTCCAATATTGGTTGTAACACAAATGAGAAATTCTCAAAGGACCGCTCAAGTGGAAATTCCCTTCCACAGATGTTTGTGGTGCCTGGATGTTTGCATTTGTTCAAAGTTGTTTTTGGTGACATTTGGCAGACAAATGAATGTACGAAAATGATATACAGACAGAAGAGTGCTGCTGAGACCACAATCACATCACCCATGATCTTGGTGCATGGTGGAACAGTGACAAAGTGTCTAATGTCCCAATCCTGTTGCTTGGTCCTATGTTCCTATGTTCTATTCAGTCCCTCACAGCTCCTGAAAGGAGCAGATGAATGCCACTTGCTCCAAATACCTGGTCAACAGTTACATAGGATATCATTCATTCCCTCCAGACTGTCACACAAGGTTTGATGTGGGTTGGAAAATATTTTTGGAAAATTGAGGCTGGGTTCGAAAGACATGTCTAGTCTCTTTACAGAGTGTGTCCTCTCTGCAACTTGTGCTTCATTTGTTGGTCATGGTGTTGACTCAGATTCCCTGTGAATACAGCCCCCATACCTCACCCACAGATAAGTCACAAAATGCTTTGCTTTCTCTGATTGCAATGTTCAATAATGGAACGTTCAGGAAAATTACAATCATTAACTTCGTAATGATAGATTATGAGAACATAAAGAAGATGATCAGATAATCCGGATGATCAAACCATTGTATACCATCGTGGCTGATCAACTGTTGACATTAACTCCTCTTTAATGCCCAATTCTGCACGCCTTAGCTCTCTGACAGGTCAAAAATGCATCTACCTTCTCTTTAAATACTTTCAGTGATTTAGCTTCCATAACTCCCGATCCCAGTTAATTCCTGACAGTGATTACCCTCTGTGAGACACCCTGCACATCACTTATTGATTCGAATAAGAGGTGAGCACAGGGGATCAGGAAAGAGTGAATGGCTTTGATATCAAGGCAGTATTTGACTGAGGATGGCATCGGGACTACCTACTGAATTGGGCTGAACAGAAATCAGTTGTAACCTCCCACTAGCTGGGGTCTTTCAGAGCACAAAGAAAGATATTTGTGCTCGATTTCCAACAAACATCTCAGTCCCCGGATATCTCCGCAGGAGATCCTCCGATTAGCTTCCTCAGCACAAACATCTTCAGCGACTCCATCAATGTATTTCCCCATCATAAGATCTGAAGTGGGGGTGATGACTGAAGATCACACAACGTTCAGAACATTTTTCCCCTATCAGCTCGTGAACCATTCTGTGTCCATGTGCAACAAGACCTGGACAGCATTCCGGGTTTGTGGTATTAAAGTGTTGGTAACATTCATGTAACAGCACGGCCCAGAGGCTACACATTTCCACAGTGGAAAGAGGAGCTCATTCAGCATCTCAAGCGGGTTTTACACTGATATGTGGAAGCTATTCAGCCCGTGGAAACGACTGAACAAGAAGAGGGACAGCCCATTCAATCTTCCTGCCTGTTCCACAGGAAGAGAAGGGGTCTGGTCAGTACATCGAGCTGTTAAACAGGAACTGAGCTCAATCAGACCCTTAAACCTGCTCCATGAGACCAGGAGGAAGCTATTCAGCCACACGTGATAGTTATACAGTAACAGGAGTGTGTCACTGATACTCCAACATGTCAAACCAATGAAACCGAGACTGCACTGATAGAGGGCTCCATGATATTAATCATGGCTCCATTGTTTGTAGAACGTGTACTACTTTAATATGGTTTGCTGGCAGTGAGGAGGGAAACCAAATATTTCCTGTAGAGTCTCAAGGAGGCATTTTCCATCTCCGAGAAGACACACCCATGTTCTCCACGTAGGCCAGAAGTTGCTGGGAAAAGTTAACTCTTTTGGAATGAAACTAAAGTGGCTGCTGTCGGGATTATGGATAGCATGACGGTCATTGCAGGATCACACACACAAATTCAACTGTATTAATGTTGGAAGATTTTATTCAAAAGCCTGAAACGACCACGCCCCCCCCCCCCCCCCCCCCGCCTGTCTCTCTCTCTCTCTCTCTCTTTCTCTCTTTCTCCCTTTGTCTCAATCGAAATAGGGAGTGGGTGCGGTTGGGTGGAACGTTCCAAGAGTCTCTTAAACTATCGAGAATCATGTAACCCGAATGAAAAGAAAAACCATAGAATTTATCACTGTAACAGTGTCTGTTTAGAACATCATGAGTGATTGTCTATCCCCCTTAATGTTCAATGCAATCACCTCTTATTCACTCACTAAGCTTCATTCATTGCTCATGTTGCCATCATCCTAGAGATTAGTCTAGTGAGATTTGTGAGATTCCCTATCCATAGTACCCCAACTACTGCCTCAACAACACTCTCAGGGATGAACGCAATAATCCTTTTCTCTCACTTAGACATCGCCGTTTCTTTCCTGTGCCATAAAACACCATTACTCTCTATGCACGACGACGGACATGGAATTTATAAGTCCCTTACAGCTGTACGTCAGCCTATGGTGCATCATTCTCGGAGAGAGATTCAATGAGATTGAATATACCTAAAATAGGGGATGATCTCCTACTTGAAAAGAAATGAGCTGTAGGAATACGGGAACCAGGCAGAGGGAGGGAGCTATCTTTACTTTTGTTCTTCTCTCACAGGATGTATGCAGCCCTGGTCAGGGAAGCATGTTATGCCAACCTTAAATTGAGTGGCAGGTTCAGTTGTTCCACAGGACATAAAAAAGTAAAATTCATTGCTGGGGGTTTGTAGTGTTACAACACAGGATAAATTCTCCTGCTTAATTAAAACCAGCAACAGAGAAAAGATTTATCCCATGCAGTAATCTGTGATAATTCTGGAATCCAAAACTATTTAAAGTAAAAAATTAACAACTTTATTTCTTAAAGTATAACAGAGAATAATAAATGAACGACTATTTACAACTTTTTCCTCTAAACTATCTTTTACCTCCCCACCCCCACCACAATACTAGTCGGATAAGACTCCTAATTAAGATTTACAAAACAATGCTTCTTATCTCAAAACCAGAAAGCTTTCTGCTCTTCTCCATATTCTTGTCTTCTTTTCTTCTTGGGGATTCTGCTTCACCAATTACTAATCAATAAATGTACCTTTAAAAGAGCTATTTTTCAGGCAGGCTTTGCATGCTGGTAGCTTGGCAGTTCTTCTCTCAACTGTTCAATTTCCATGGTCTTGTACCCCCAAAACATTGGATTGTCATTTGCTTTTATGATTGTCAGTATACTAAAATCAAACTTGATTGGTGTTGGGCATTTTGGGGTATAATTTAAAATGTTTGGCTGAATTTGTTGTTGGCTCGAGATAATGAGCTAATGGAGTTGTCCGACCAAATGTTACATTATATCTATTTTTCAGCACACTAGGTGCTGTCAGGTATTTATTACTGGCTTTTAATTCTCTTAAACGTACAGTACACATACATGTTCATCATAGAAGTCACACGGAAACTTGACTAGGGAAGTATGACACGTTGACTTCGCTAAAGGACTTGAGGCAAGCTTTTATAACAAATGATAATGAATGCTTTTAAATTCCACCAATTTCCTTCATGAGATATCAACACTATTATTCTGTGGTTCTAGATTATGAGTCAATACCTTGACCATCATAAACTGTTTTCCCGTCTGTGCAGAGAACGAGTTAAACATCCTCAAGAGCAATTATTTAAGAGCAATGTGATGAGAAGGATCTCGAAACTGTGTATCCGGATTGAACAAATGCACAAATCATGGTTTATTCAGAAGTTGCACTGAGACTGCGGATGAGACTAGGATATCATAGTGGTGGTATTGGACAAGATTGGTGAGTGTGGAGGTCATGGAGATGTAAATCTGTGAAGGGCAAACTGGATTATGGAGTTTGAGGACAGTTTGGTTTCTTCTCGCATCTCTGTGAATAGTTTATTTGATAGTAATAATTCATAAGGAAACAAATCTTTGTTTTGAACTGAAGACATTGACTTGCATTTTCCAAAATCTATATATCATGAGCAGAAATTCAGTTCAACCCGGCTTAGTAGACAAATTTGGTGACTTACCAGGAACACCAACGATAGCGAGGATGGGATAGTAACCACCTTGAATAATCCAAAGGATATCCAGGATCCGTGATGCTAATGATATCCAAGGCTGAGAAAGAAAGTAAAGAGCCTCAGACAAACCCCTGTCCATTGCTGTAACATTCCAGTCTAATGTTCTTAGATTCTTATCCAATGTTGGAACATTCCAATCCAAGGTCCTCACATTCTGAACCATTATTGTAACATTCAGTCTAATGTTCGCAGATTCTTATCTTTTCTCCCCCTCTCTCTCGAGCTGCAGATCACTGTTAGTGCTGTCAGTGATGTCCCTACTCGTACTATGGGATAGCTCATTGAGAGAGCCCATTTATCATTCAACGATGGAAACACTCCACTGGGATAATTAGGATCCACGGAGATTGACAATAATCACAGTCACTGAACAAATAGCTCCAGTTAACCCCTTTCAATTTAATACTGATTTTATTAAAATTCAAAAGAACGTTTAATATTTACATATTTGGCATGCGATATGTCGGGGTGACTAAGGGAAGGAATATTGCAGACGATTGTGTGTAATGGATATGGGAGTAATGTCAAAGGATTGTCAGAACATAAGCAAGTTTCTCCGTTTATAAATGGAAACATCCAGTCTGTACTGTTGATCAGTGATTATAATGTCAGTACAACATGGAGAGAACTTTTCTAGTCTATAATCTGACAGAGAAGTGTGCCTTTGGGCAACATGAGTTATAGCAGACAAATGGGCATGAATATGTTAACAGAGAATATGGTGTGATACACAATTCAGATGGTTATTCGAGGATCAGAGAGGGCAGGTGAGGGTCATGATGTTAATGTTATCGACGTCAATCAACTGGGACTAACTACCATTTACTGGCTTTAAATTCCAGTGTGATTATGATAGTGGGGACATGACTGCTGAGACTGGAGGGAGAGAACATGATATTTCCCAGTCATCAGTATTGGAATGTTACTCTTTATAAATCATATTAAGATCAAATTCCAGGATACATCTCCAATGAGGAATGAGGAGAGCCAATATTAACCATACAACCAGAAGACATAGGAGCAGAAATTTGGCCATTCAGCCCCTTGAGCCTGCTCCGTCATTCAATGAAGGCTGTTAAGCTTCTCAACTCCATTCTCCCGCTTTCGACTTGTAACCGTTGATCGTCATTACAATAAACAACCTATCTGTCTCACTCTTAAATATACTCAATGACCTTTTCTCGGCAGCCTTCTGTAGAAGTGAATTCCGTAGATTCACCACTCTCTGGCTGAAGAGGTTCCTCCTTATCTCTGTTCTAAAGGTCTCATCTTTACTCTGTACTCTGAAATGGTCTCTCCTACCATTAGAAATATATTTCCAATATCCACTCTGTCGAGGTCATTCGGTATTCTGTAAGTTTCAATTATAACTCCTAATATCCTTCTGAACTCGATCAAATATAGACCCAGAGCCTTCAGATGTTCTTCATATGTTAAGCGTTTCATTACTGGGACCATTCTCATGAATCTCCTTGGAAAACATTCCAGGGCCAGTACATTCGTCCTGAGATATAGGATCCAAATCTGTGCACAATAATCCAAATGTGCTCTGACGAAAGCCTTATAGAGCTTCAGAAGTACATCCCAGATTTCATAGTCAAGCCCTCTTGAAATAAATGCCATAACTGTATTTTTCTTCATAACTACTGACAACATGCAAGTTTACCTTTCAAAACTCCAGGATTAGATCTCCCTCGACTTTTTGCACTTCAGACTTCTGAACTTGCTCGCTATTCAGAAAATAGTTCATGTGTGTATTCTTCCTGACAAAGTGCATGACATCACACTTTCCCACGTTATACTCCATCTGCCACTTCTTGGTTCACTCTCCTAACTTGTGCAAATCCTTTAGCAGGAGAAAGTGAGGACCGCAGATGCTAGAGATCAGAGTCAAAAAGTGTGGTGCTAGAAATGCACAGGCAGTCAGGCAGCATCCGAGGAGCAGGAGATTCAACGCTTTTGGCATAAAGTCTTCATCAGGAATGAGGGGGGTGAGCGTAATGGGGCTGAGCGATAAAAAGGAGGGGCTAGGCTGGGAGGAATGTAGCTTGGAAGGCGATAACTGGATGAAGGTGGGTGGTGATAGTGGTAGGTCAGAATTGAAGGTGGAGTGGATTGATGAGAAGGAAGATGGACAGATAGGACAGTTCAAGAGGGTGCTGCTGAGTTGGAGGGTCAGATCTGGGATAAAGTGGTGGGAGGGGAAATGAGAAAACTGGTGAAATTTCCCTTCATACCGTGTGGTTGGAGGGTCCCAAGGCGGAAGACGATGCGTTCTTCCTCCAGACGACTGCTGGCAAGAGTTTGGCAGTGGAGGAGGCGGAAAACTTGCATGTCCTTGGTGTAATGGGGGGCGGGGGGGGGGAGTTGAAGTATTCAAGCACAGGGAAGTAAGGTTCTTGAGCGTGTGTGTCCGAGAGTGTTCCCTGAACCAATCTGCAAGTTGATGTGCTGTCACCCCAGTATAAAGGAGACCAGAAGCAATGGACAGAGTAGATGAGGTGTTTGGATGCCCAGGATGTTCTTTGCCTGATGTAGAAGGATCCTTTGGGGCTTTGGATGGAGGTGCGGAGGGTGGAGTTGACACAGGTTTCAAACCCCTTGTAATGGCAACGAAGGTGTCAGGAGTGGAAGGTGGCTTGGTGGGGGTTGGGGAGGCGGGCATAGACCTAACGAGGGGTTGTGAAGGGAATGTTCTTTACAGAATGCTGATAGGGGTCGAGAGGGAAGTAAATCTCAGGTGGTGGAGTCTGACTGTTGGGAGTCGAAATGTCGGAGGATGATGCATTGTACCCTGAGTTTGGTCGGATGGAAGGCGAGCATCAGACGCTTTCTATCTTTGTTGCAATTGGAAGGGTGGAGTTCAAGGCCGGAGGTGCGGGAAGTTGAGGAGATGCGTTTCTGCAACCTCCTGCAGCTAAACCACCTCATCAATGCTACCTGTCCCTCTATATATCTTTGCACTGTTTGAAAACCTAGCCAGAATGCCCTCAGTCCCTTCATGTAGATTATTAATGCACAAAGTGAAAAGTTGTTGACCCAACATTGAGTCTTGTGGAACACCACTTGTCCCTGGCTGCTATCCTGAGAAGGACTCTTTTATTCCAACTCTCTGCTTTCTGTCAGACTGCCATGCCACTATCCATGCTAGTACCTTGCATCTAACACCATGGGCCCTTATCTTTCTGAACAGCCTCCTGTGTGGCACTCTGCCAAAGGATTCTTGAGGAGCAAGTGGATAACATTTATTGTTCTCCTTGGTCTAATTTGCTTGTTACTCCCTCAATGTATTCTAGCCGGTTTTTCAGGTCTGACCTCCCCTCGATGGAACCATGCTGACTCTGTCCTATTTTACCAAAAACCTCCAAGTGATCAGAAATCCCATCCTTCACGATGGATTCCAGGTTGTCACTCACAACTAAGGTTAGGGTAATCAGTCCGAAATTTTCCATCTTCTGTCTAACTCCCTTATTGAACGTAGTGTCTTGTTAACAATTTTCCAGTCTCTTGGCCCTTTCCTGATTTTAGTCATTCCTGAAAGATTACCACTTATGCATGCACTAACGCTTCAGCTATCTCAATTAAAAGGCTGGGGTGTAGTCCACCTGGTCAAGGTGATTTATCCACATTCAGGCCATTCAGTTTTCTAACATGTTCTTCTTGATGATGGCCGCCATACTCAGCTCTACCTCTCACTATCTTCAATTTCTGGGAAATTACTCATGTCTTCCACGATGAAGACTGATGCAAAGTTCCTCATTAATTTATTTGTTTCCCACTACTGTCTCTCCAGCATCATTTTCTAGTGGCCCATATTACTTTAACCTCTCTTTCGCACTTTACGTATCTAAAAAACCTCTTACAGTCTCCTTTAGATTACTGGTTCGCTTACCCCTATATTTAATCTTCTCCCCCCTTATGTTTTTGCCCTCTATTGGTCTTTGTAAGTTTTCCAATTCTCTACTTTCTCACGTCCTTCACCACATTATATGCTTGCTCTTTTGCTTGTATGCAATTCCTGACTTCCCGCGTCAGCCTTGGTTGCCTCATCCTCCCTGTACCATGCCTCTGTTCCTCAGCATGAATCTCTGCAGTGTCTCCTGAATTGATCTTGGAATCTCCTGCCGTTGCGGTTCCCCTGTCTTTCCTCACAGACTCCTCACCCAGTCAATCCTACCCAGCTTCTCCCTTATGCCTCTGTAGTTGCCTTTATTCAGCTGAACTACTGTTACTTCTGATTCTATCTTCTCTCTCTCAAATTGAAGAATATATTCAACTATATTCCGATCACTGTTTCCGAAGTTTTCCTTCACCTGAAGCTCCCTTATTAAACCCTGCCTCATTAAATCCAGTATCATCTGTTCCCGAATGGGATCCACAACAAGCTATTCCAAAAAGCCATTTCGTAGACATTCCCCAAACTCCTTTTCTTGCGAATCACCGCCAACCTGATTTTCCCATTCCACCTGAATCATGAAACTCCCTATGATCACTGTACTTTGCCTTTCCTATCCATCTTTTCTATCTCCTGGTGCATGTTGTCCCCCAGCTCCTGACTAGTCTTTGGAGCCCTGTACAAGACTGTGGTTGTCTTACTTTTGTAGTTTCTAAATTCTACCCAGGCTGATTCTATACCATCTGACCTTACGTCCTTTCTTACTATTGATTTAATTTCATTTCGTACTAATAATGCAAATCCACTCCATCTCCCCTCCCACCTATCTTTTCGATAGGATATATGTCCTTGAATATCCTGATCCCCTTGCAGCCACTTCTCCGTAGTGCCCATCACCTCATACCTGCAAACTTCAATCTGTTCCACAAGCTCACTTGACCTGTTCCTTATGCTGGATGCATTCAGTTCTAACCCCTTCAGTCCTGTATTAATCATCCATCTTCTCGTTGTCATTCGTTTGACAAGTATGCTTGAAGTTTTATTGTTAAACATTACCAGATGCTCTATCCTATTTACGTCTGTGCTGGATATTTTACTAACCTCTCCCGAGTTCTACTCTTACCTCCTCTTTTAATTCGGCTTTTCTAATTAAACCCTATAACTGAACCCCCACCCCACACACACACACACACACACACACACACTCCTAATCAGTTTAAAGCTCTGTCTACAGTCTTAATTAGGATTGACTCAGACTCTGGTCCCAGCACTGTTCCGATGAAGACTGTCCCATCAGAACAGGTTCTTTCTTCTTCCGTAATGAAATGTGTCTATTCAATCCAAAACACAAGGCCAAAGAAAGCTTTTCTGTACATACCAAAATATGAAAACTAAAAAGAGACAAGATTGTGAAAATACACTTACTATGTAGAGCTTTATAAATTGAAATGTGTATTACAAAACCATGGAAATGGTCGGCAAACTTCGTCAATCATTATTTGAACCACAGCTGAGACCCTGATTTCCCCTCTGTCTGTAATCCCCCTTCCTGAGATTTTCTCGCCCTGTCTCTCACGCAGTGTCCAAATGGCTACAAGTTAATGATCTCCCTGGAAACAATCTATTGGTCTTTTGGATTGTGTTTCGCTGTCAGCAACCCAGCTCTGTGATGTCATTGGCGATAAATGATCTGGGATGACAGCCAGCATCAGCACGGTACTCACAGGGTATGGCACCAGACAAAGGGCTTACAGTCTCTGGCAGTTTCTAAATAAAGTTTCAGTGTATTTCTCCTTATGCTGTCTCCTGATCTAACTTCACACTCATCTGACACCCATTGCTCTCACTCAATCGGTCGCTCCGTTTTCTCTCCACTCTGTTTATCTCACTTCAGTTACTTTCTCTCTGTTTTTTTCTCCCTCTCCCTCTCAGTCTATCTCCGATCATTCTCTTTATTTTCAAGTATTGTCAAGTTGGAGAGCTCGTGGTCGCACGGTAGGCTGAATGGCCTCCTTCTGTGCTATATTAATTCTAAATCTCTCTGACCCACAATAAGCACTTTAGGTGCCTGGAGAGACAAGCTGGTCCAGTGAAGGACACAGTGGACAATTAACCATTGTCTCCTCCTGTTTTCTGACATGCAGCAGCATTGAAATATCTGTTCAAACAAACAGACTCCTCGCATTAAAATCAGCACACTTCAGACTGCCAGGTCCATTGTGTTCAGTACCCTCTGCCTGTTTGCAGTTGGTCTTAGCTGTGCTGGCATTAATTTTCAACTCCCCCTCTGTCACTGTGCCTGTGGACATACTACTGTGGTTTCCCACACCCCTTCCGCCGCCCCACACCACCACCCATCGCCGCTACACACTATTTTAAACCCTCCTAAGGCACAATAGCAAACCTGCCTGCCAGGAGACTGCTGCCAGTTCAGGTCTGTCCTGTCCTTATTGTGCAGGTCCTATTGACCCGGAAATCCAATGATCCACATACCGGCAATTGCTGCCAATTCAGGTCTATCCCGTCCTTATTGTGTATATCCTACTGACTCGGGAATCCCATTGATCCACATAAGTGCTGCCAGCTAAGCTACCAGCTCTTTGGTCGTTTGTTTAACTGTGCTACCTTCCTATTTCTAATCTCACTCGCACGTGACATATTCTAGTGTCTCCAAAATTCAAATATCCTGGCAACATAACTCCTGCTAGGCCCTTTCTTTAAAGTGGATCGACTTGATAATAAGTGTAACCTCAGGAAAGTGGAGTCCACTGAATCAGTCCAATGACTAGAAGAACTGATATCTATCCCTGCCACTGAACCTGTTTGACAAGATATACATATAGAGCATTTATTTGCATATGGACAAGGTTAAACAGAAGACTAGAAAATGTCGCAGCAAAAAATACTGCAGATGATAGAAATCCGAAGCAAACACAAAGACATACTGTGGAGAGACGAAAGAGTTAATGTTTCCAATGCAAACACGGAAAGAATTTACACAGTCCACATAGACAGGGTCCAGAGATTGGAATTGAACCCGAGTCCCTAGCACTTTGAAGCAGCACTGCTGCGTCACCATGCTGCCCTTTTGATGGATAATTGGAGATCGTATACTTAGAGACATAGCTACTGTTCTCTGTCATTGTGATTGAGAGTCCTGAAGGTTGTGTTGCTTAACTGGTGCTTGGGTTTGGGATATGTCATCTGGGCTGCAGAAGACTTGGAGTGGGCGTGGAATGATCCAGTGATCTTGTTCGTGTATGTATCAACGGCTGGACAAACAAATGCCAATAAGAAGAGCGACGGGTAATACAGGATTGAACTATTATATCGGAATGCATACAACATAAGGAATAAGGTAAACACGCTTGTGACTCATTCGCAAATTGGCAGGTACGAGATGGTGGGCATTACAGTGACATAACTGCAAGAAGATTGGGATTAGGAGCTGAATATGCAAGGATACTCATCCTGTCGAAATGATAGGCAGGTGGGCAGAGAGATAGAGTTGTTTCATTATTAAGAATGGAATCGAATCAATAATCAATAATAAGAAATGAAGTAAGGTCAGATCTTGTAGAATCTGTGTCAGTAGAATTGAGGAAACAAAAAGTTGAAAAAATGCAGTTGGAGTTATGTTCAGGGAGCTGGGGTGCAAGATACACCAGGAGCGAGAAAGATCTGTAGGAAAAACAAAGTTACAGTTATCTT
Source organism: Chiloscyllium punctatum (assembly GCF_047496795.1). Lineage (NCBI taxonomy): Eukaryota > Metazoa > Chordata > Chondrichthyes > Orectolobiformes > Hemiscylliidae > Chiloscyllium > Chiloscyllium punctatum. The sequence continues at coordinate 14,165,225 of NC_092756.1, forward strand.
GTGGGATTTCATTATGCAGGTGGACTGGGAATTCAGGTAGGTTGTGGTTCGCAAGAAAATGACTTTGTGGAGTGTCTAGGAGATGGCTTTTTGGAGGAGCTTGTACGGGCGAACGAGATGAGGGAGCTTAAGGAGAAGGAAATCGTAGGAGGCAGTGATCATAATATGATTGAACTTAATCTGCAATTTCAGATGGACAAGTTATAATCAGAAGTAACGGTTATTAGAGCTGAATAAAGGCAATCACAGAGACATGAGGGAGGAGCTTGGTATAATTGGCTGGGAGACGGGCCCAGCAGGAAAGACAGTGCAACAGCAATGGCAGGATATGGTTGGAGTAATTTATGCTGAGGAAAAAGAGGCTTGTATAGGGAGGATGAGACAACCATAGCTGACTAGGGAAGTCAGGTATAGCATAAACGTGAAAAAGAAAGGGTAGAATATGTCAAAGTGCAGAGGGAAACCTGAGGATTGGAAATCTTACAAAGATAAAACTGAGGGCAAACAAAATAAAATAAGGAGGGCGATTATTAAGTCTGGGGTAATATAAAGGAAGACTGTAACGGTTTCTTTCGATATATAAAGAGCAGCAAAAGTGAACAGTGGACTGCTGGAAAATTATACTGGAGAGATAGCAGTGGGGAACGACAAAATGGCCAAGGCCCTCAATAACTGCTTTGCATCAGCCTTAACGATGGAATACACGAGTAATACATTAAATATTCACGAGATTGAGTGGCCAGAGCTGCGTATGATTGCCACCAACATGGAGAACATGCTAGAAAACTTTAAATGGCGTGAAGATGGTTAAATAACCTTGACCCATATGGACTACATCCCAATGCTGAACAAAGAATAGAGCGATCGTGGTGACCTTTCAGGAATCACTAGAGTAATGAACAATCACGGAACACTGGAAAGCCACTAATGTGACACCCCTCTTTTACAAGGGAGGAAGGAAAAAGACAAAAAATCCACAATGAATAGCTTAACTTCGGTCGTGGGTAAGATCCTGGAACCCATTGTGAAGGATGAGATTTCTGAATACTTGGAAGTGTTTGGTAAAATAGAACAAAGTCACTATGTTTCATCAAGGGAAGGTCATGCTTGATAAATCTGTTGGAATTATTTGAGGACGAAATGAGCAGGCTTGACCAAGCACAGCCAATGGATGTTATCCACCTGGTCATCAAGAAGTCTTTGACAATGTGTCACACAGGAGATGGCTGAGTACGATAAGGATCCCTGGTGTTAGAGGCAAGGTATTGGCATTAGTAGAAACTTGGCTGTCTGGCAGAAAACAGAGAGTGGGGATGAAATTATCCTTATCAGAATGGCAGCTAGTGACAAGTGGTGACAAGGCTCAGTGCTGGAATCGTAGCATTTTACTTGTTACGTTACCAATCTAGATAAGGGAATTGAGGGAAATCTGGATAAGTTTGCAGATGATAAAAAGATAGACAAACGGACAAGTCGTATTGAGGAGGTGGAGAGGCTGAAGATGGAGTTGGACGTGTAAAGAGATTGACAGATGCATTCCAATGTGGGAAAGTGTCAGGTCATGAATTTTGGCACGAATAGAGTCATGATCTATTTTTTAAATGTGGAGAAAATTCAGAAAGTTGAAGTGCAAAGGGACTTGGGAGTTCGAGTGCAAGGTTCTCTCAAGGTAAGCTTGCAGGTTGAGGCAGTAGTTAGGAATGCAATTGAAATTATTATTGATGGCATTTATTACGAGAGGAATTGAATATAAAACTGGTTGTATCTGTCTCTAGTCAGACCACATTTGGAGTATTGTGCGTAAGTCTGAGCCCCATATCTCAGGAAGGATGTACTGGTCCTGGAGTGTGTTCACAAGATCTTCATGAGAATGGTCATAGGAACGAAAAGCTTATTGTATAAGGCATGTTTGAGGACTCTGGGTCGATACTCGATAAAATTTAGTTGAATGAGAGGGATTGAAATGGAAGCATGCAAAATATTGAATGACCTGGACAGAGTGGATGTTGGTAATATGTTTCAATTGGACGAGGACGCCAGGGCACAGCCTTAGATGAAAGGGTACACCTTTTAGAACACTGATAAGGAGAAATGTCTTCAACCAGAGAACGGCGAATCTTTGAAATTTATTGCCACAGAAGGCTGTGGGGGCCAGGTCATTAAGTATATCTGAGACCGAGACAGATAAGTTTTTGATTATCCAGGGGATCAAGGGTTACAAGGAGTAGGTCAGAGAATTGGTTCGAGAAAACTGTCAGTGGTGGTGCAGACTCGATGGGCTAACTGGCCTAAATTCTGCTCCTACGCCTTATCGTCTTATGGTCTAAACCTCAAGGAGCCACCTTGCATCTTGGAGAAGCTGGATTCATGTTCTTCATGAATGTCAGAAGCTGGTGGGAATAGTTAACTGTTTTAGGATGAAGGTATTGTGGCTGCTGTCGAGGTATTGGATAATATGATATTCAGTGCACAATCACACACCAAGTGCACTGTATTAATGTGGGGATAGTTTATTCAAAACCTGGACCTTACTGTCTCTGTCAATGACCGTGGGGAGTAGGGGTTGTGGTAGGAGGGCGTAACGTCCTCCCAGGCACTTAAACGATCCAGAATCATGCATCCTGAGTTAAACAGCAGGCATCGAATTTATGACCTTCTCATTGGCTGGTTAGATATAAGGACTGATTGTCCATCCCACTCAGTGTTCAATGCCAACACCTCCTATTCTCTCACAGTGCTCCCGATCAACCTTCACTCAATCTTCATGGTGCCATCATCTCAGAGATTAATCTGGTGGAACCCCTGTTAACTCTCTCTGCGGTAAGGAGCTCACACCTTCTAAAGGAGGGAAAATCTGTCCACAACGCCCCAAATGCTGCCTCAACAACACTCTCAGGTTTGATCACAATATTCATTTTTCTCACTTATCTGGTTCCGTTTCTTTTGTGTGAAATACGAAACTATTCATTGACGATGCACTGTCACTGATTTGGAATTTAAAACATCCTTACATATGAAGGTCAGCATCAATAAAGCCATTACTGGAGGTGCCTAGTCAGATGGACGTCACTCTCGGGGAGACACTCAATCACAAATAATACATATAAAACAGTGAATGGCCACCTACCTGAATGGAAATGAACTGCTGGAATATGGGATACAGGCAGAGGAAGGGAGCTCTCTTTCCTTTTGATCTGCCCTTGCGGGATGTGTGCAGACCTGATCAGGCCAGCATCTTAGGCCGATCTTGTACTGAGTGGCTAGTTCAGCTGTTTCACAGGACAGAAAAGAGTAAAACACAGTACTGTGGGATTGCAGTCACACAGAGACCTGACCAGGGAAGGATGACCCGCTGCTTTCTCTAATTGGCATGAAGCAAGCCAATATCAACAGATTATTATTCTGTGGCTCTGGATTATGAACCAGTGATGTGACCACCATATACTGTCTTCCCTTCTTTCAGATTCTGTGCAGAGAAGAAGTTAAACATCTCAAGTGCAAATGTTTCGCAATGAACACTTGGTAAGAGGGGACTTGAAACAGCTGTATGCAGAATTAACAATGGCACAAACGATGGTTTATTCAGGAGTTGCACTGAGGCTGAGGAGGACACTAGATGTCACAATGGTGGTACTGGAAAGGATTGGTGAGAGGGGAGGGTATGGAGATGTAAACTGTGCAGGGGAAAAGGAATCAAGGAGGTTGTGAACAATCTGTTTCATCATCGCATATTGGTGAGCAACTTGTATTGAGTAATTTGCTAGCTATAATTTCTAAAGAATGGAATCTTTGATTGGAAATGAAAACGTGACTTGCCCCTTTCCAAAATTTAAATATTATGAGCAACAATTCAGTTCAGACTGTTTCACTAGACAGCTCGAGTGACTTACTAGGAACACCAATTATAGCAAGGATAGGATGGTAACCAGCTTGAATAACCATCAGTACATCTTCAATACGCGATACTAATGATATTCAAGGCTGAGAAAGCCAGTACAGACCCAAGGATAAACTCCTGTGCATTGTTGGAACATTCCAGTCTAATGTTATCAGTTTCTGATCTCTCCTCACCCTCTCTCTGAAGTTGCGGATTCCTGTTACTGGTGTGGGTGATGGTCCCGCTCATGCGATGGGATAAAACACTGAAAGCATTCCCTTATTCATAGGAGAGAGAAACTCTCGAGGGACGCATAGAATCATGGAGACTGACGTCATCATAATCGCTGAGTAAACAGCTCTGTTAATCCCTTTCAATTCAATACTATGTCATTAAAGATCAAAATAACTTTGAACATTCATGCATTCTCGGTGTGATATGTGAGTGTGACTGAAGGAAGGCATGTTGACGATGGAAGATCGATTGTGTATAATCATTCAGTCTGCCTTGGATATGGAATTAATGCCAGAGGTTTAACATAACATAAACGTGCTTCTCCGCTCATACATGGAGAAACAAATCCTGTAACTACAGATCAGTCATTGCAATACCAGTAAAACATTGAGAGTTCATCTTTCATCCATGATCTGATGTCAAAATGTGCCTGAGACAATGTGGTTTTATAACAAACAAACGTCATGGATTTGATAATGCAGCATTGTACATGACAAACACAATTCAGATTGTTATTCCAGAATCAGAGAGGGCAGGTGTGCGTCATGTTCCTAATGTTATCGATGCTAAAGAACTGTAATGAATTATCATTTACTGGACTTCATTTTCATTGTGATTATGACATTGGGGAAAAGAGAGAAGATGGAGAGGACTCGGGGACATGACTGTTCCATCTGGGCGGAGGGACAGTGGTGTTCCCCAATAACGAGCATTTAAACGTTATTCTTTATAACTCATATCAAGAACAGATTCAAGGGTATATCTACAATGAGGAATTAGCAGAGATGAGATTAACGAAATGCATTTATGCAATACAAAATACAGGGAAAAATTATTTTCTGTACAGACCAAAAGATGCAAACTCCAAAGAGATCATGTTGTTGAAATGCACTCCTGATATGGAGCTATATAAATTGAAATGTGGCTTACAAAACAATGGAAGTGGTGTGTAATATTTATCCATCATTATTTGATCCACAGCTGAGATCCCGATTTCCCTTCTGTCAGTGTAATAGAAAAGTAACAAAACTAACATTTCTGTGAAAGAGAATGCTATGCTAAATTTAAAAATTTTCTGAACTTTGCTAATAGTTCGCTGAATTCTGCAGTCGAGGAGACAGCTTTTCTTTCCTGAACTTTGTATACATTCAACCTGATCTGGCGAGCAATCGAATTCAGCAGAAAAGTGAAGGAAAACAGAAAGAGAGTTATGTCCACGGCAAAGGAGTGAGAAAATAAGAACTCGATTTGTCCTTGCCCTTGTCCTTGAGCATGTGATAACAAGAGCTCAAAAGGAATACGTTATGTTCAGGGCAATTACACAAGGTGTGCTTGCATTGGTTCCCCACAGTGGTTAAAAATAAAGATTTTCCTTTGCTCTTGCTAGCATTGAGTCCAGTCAGTTTAATTTCCACGCCAGTCAGTGATCCACGTGACTGAGATTCCCTGGATCAGTCTCTCACAAAGTGGGGGTTGTTATCATTTCCTGCTGTTCTTGGAATAGTCTATTTTTAAAAATCCACCTTCTCCATGGTACTAATCTATTGACCGAATGGCTTTTGTTTAGCTGTCAGTAACCTAGCTCTGTGACATTATTGGAAATAAGTGATCTTGGTTGTCAGCCAGTATCAGCACACTGCTTACAGTGTATGACAAATGGCTTGCAGTCCAGAGGAATTTCTAACTAAAACTTCTAAGTTCTGCCTGTCCATATCCATCCAACTTCATGCTGTCTTCTGATCTATCTAACTTCACCCTCATCTAACACCTCTTCATCTCCTACCCAGTTAGTTGCTCCCCTTTCTATTCTCTCTCAGTTTATCTCTCTTCAGTTTCTTTCTCTCTGTTTATTTCTCTCTCACACAATCTATCTCTACACACTCTCTCTATCTCCAATTGTGCAGTTGGAGAACTTGTGACCCCATGATGGGGTGACTGACCTTCTTTTGTGCTATCATAATTCTGCGGTTCTCTGACCCACAATAAATACTTTCGATACCTGGACATACACGCTGGTCTGGTGTCAGGTACCGTACACAATTACCGATTATCTCTTTCTGTTCTTCTCTGATGTGCCACTGCCTTGTAATGTCTGTTCAAACAAGACAGACTGAATGAAATTCGAGCAGTGAAGATGACGTTCATCACCATGTATTTCAATCAGGATTTACTGAAGGTTGAGGTTCCACAATAACTTAACAATGATAGCAAAACAGTGCAACACAATGAACAGCAGTCGAGTACAACATGTGGTTCCAAATAAGCTTCACCGTATTACCGCGAGATTATCAATCCAGAAAATCAGCTGCTGTTCTGTGGACTGAGGTTCGAATCCCGCCTCTGCAGATGGTGGATTCAATTCAATAATTTAAAAATATCCCTGGAATTAAAAATCTACCAATGAGAATGAAATTGTTGCCGATTGTCAGAAAAATCCATCTGGTTCGCTGATATCCTTCAATGAAGGAATCTTCCATTCCACACCTGGTCGGGCCGACCGTTGATTCCAGACCCAAAGTAATGTGATTGACTCTCAATCGCCCTCTGAAATGGTTTAGCGAGTCATTCAGATGTGCTGCAAAATCGCAAAGAAATGAAACCAGATGTATTGACCTGGGCAAAAGAAAAGTGAACATTAGAAACATCATTGTCGAATCTGCACAGTTGGGTCAATTGGTTTACAGACTAGTCCAGCAACAGCCTGATATAGGCATACTCACGAAATTGTACCTTACAGATATAACCCAGACAGCACCATCACCATCCCTGGATATGTCCTGTGGGGACGGGAGGCAGCTTAGTGCGACACAGTCGGGCGGTGGATGCTCTGGGAGTCCCTGTAACCTGTAACTTCATATACCCAACATATTGCCCTTTCAAACATTACCATCAAACAAGATGATTAACTCTGATTCAATAGAGAGTGCAGGAGGGCAAGCCGAGAGCAGAACCAGGCATACATGAACATAAAATGTTAATTTGCTGAAGCTTCCAAACAGAACTACTTGCATGCCATATAGCATAAAAAGCAAAGAACAAACAGAACTAAGCGATCCCAGAACCAACACATCAGATTTAAGCTCTGCAGTCCTGCCAATCCGATCGTGGATGGTGGTAGACGATTAAACAACTCACCAGAGTAAGAGGCTCCATAAATATCCCCAAACTCAATGATGGAAGAGCCGAGCACATCAATGCAAAAGATAAGGCCGAAGCGTTCATAGAATTCTTCAGTCAGAAGTTTTGAGTGGATGATCCACTTCAGCCTCCTCCCGTGGTCCCCATCATTACAGATAGCAGTCTTCAGCAAATTCGATTGACTGGTATCAAGAAACGGTTGAAGGCACTGGAAACTGCAAAGGCTATGGGCCCTGATAACATGCTGACAACAGTCCTGAAGACTTATGCTCCAGAACTTCCCACTCCCCTAGCCAAGTTGTTGCAGTATGATTACAAACCAACAATGGGAAAAACTGCTCAAGTGTGTTCTGTATATAAAAAGCAGGACAACGTCAACCCAGCCAAATACGACCTCATCAGTCTACTCCCCATTATCAGTAAAGTGACGGAAGGGGACATCAACAGTACTATAAATCAGCAACTGCTCAGTAATAACCTGCTCAGTGACACCCAGTTTGGGTTCGACCAGGGCCACTCAGCTCCTGACCTCATCACAGCCTTGGTTCAAACATAGAAAAAGGAGCTGAATTCCAGCCCTTTCCATCATGCTACATTCTTTCAAATGTGGCATTCCGGAACCCGAGCAAAAAGGGTATTGCGGACAAATACTCCATTATTGGTGTAATACCTGACAGATAGGAAGATGATCATTGTTGTTGGAGGTCAGTCATCTCAGCTCCAGAACATTTCTGCAGTAATCCCTCAGGATAGGGTGGATGTTGGTTTGATCGCTGAGCTGGAGAGTTCATTATCAGACGTTTCATCCCCATACTAGGTAAGACCTTCAGTGACTCTTCAGATATAGATGAGATCCAAGCACCTTCAGCTGCTTCATCAATAAACTTCCCTCCATCATAATGTCACACGTGAGTTTATTCGGCAATGACTGCACAGTGTTCAGCACCATTCGCAAATGCTCAGATACGGAAGTAGTACATGCCCAAATGCAACAAGATCTGGACCCTCTCCAGGCTTGGGCTGATAAGTGGCAAGGAACCTTCACACCACACAGATGCCAGACAATGACCATCACCAATAAGAGACAATATAATAATTTGGTATTCTGCAGCATTACCATCACGAAATTCCCCACTATCAATATCCTGAGGGTTATCATTGACCAGAAACTCAACTGGACTCGCCACATAAATACAAGAGCAGATCAGAGTCTAGGATTGCTGTGCGAGTAACTCACCTCCTGACTTCCCAAAGCCTGACGATCATCTACAAGGCACAAGTCAGGAATGAGAAGGAATTCTCCCACTTGCCTGAATGAGTGCCGCCCCAACAACACTCAAGAAGCTTGACACCATCCTGGAAAAAATAGTCCATTTGATTGGCATCACATCCACAAGCATCCACACCCTCCACCACCGTCTCTCAGTAGTGGAAGTGTGTACTATCTACTAGACACACTGCAGAAATTCCCCAAAGATCCTCAGACAGCACCTTCCAATCTCACAAACACTTCCGTCTAGAATGACAAGGGCAGCAGATTTATGGGAATACCACCACCTACAAATTCCCTTCCAAACCAGTCAACATTCTGATGTGGAAATATATCGCCGTTCCTTCGCTTTTGCGGGGAAAAAAACCCCTGGAATTCCCTCCTGAAGAGCGGGCCAACACACACAGGTGGACTGCAGCGGTTCAAGAAGGCAGCTCAGCACCACTTTCTCAAGGGGAAAACGAGGGACGGACAAGAAATGGTGGGACCATCCAGCGATGCCCACATCCAAATAAAGATTTTTAAAAAATAGTTCCAAGTTGAGCATCTCAATGGGACAGGTTATCTCATTTGAACATGAACATGAAAGCAGTGTTTCTTTTACAGAACATTGTAGACGTTTCTGTTATTAGAAGGGCGATCAGTATTCGATGACTTATTGTTGCTGTGTGCTGTGATAAATTGCAACTGTTTTGTTAAATTCAAATACACTGGCGTAACAGGATAGATCCTTCGAAAATATCAGACTGAAAATGACAATCATCGGAGAGACAGTGTGCTCCCGCCAGATGAGACTTACAGATAGCAACTTATATTCAACGCTTAATGGACTACTCGCCGACAGTGAATCCTCCCACCATCCATATCACTTGGGTTACTATTGAACAGAACGTGAAGTAATATCAACATACAAATACAAGCGTTACAAAAACAGGTCAGAGACCTGCAATTCTGCAAAGAATAATAGACCCTATTACCTAAAGGGCATGAGATATAGCAATAGATTTAGGCCACTCAGCCCATTCCTTCACTCTGATACTGCCATTTTGTCATTGTCTCTATAACTAGTGGAAATATCTTCTACACACTGACTGTATCAAACTTTTCTGTAATCAATCAGTTTCTATAAGATACCTCGCCTCCTATTCTTCTCAATTCTATTGAGTACACACACTGCCGTGCATATGACAAGCTACCATCCCCAGGATTGCTCACCACCAGCACCAGCAGAGATTTCCCCAGAGATAGTGACCAAAACAACTCCCAATATTACAAATGCCGTCTGAACATAGCCCATTACATTCTCAGCAGTATGTCTCCTCTCGTGTATTCTGGATCCCTTGAAATGTATGCTAACACTGCATTTGCCTTAGTAACCGCCAACTGAACCTGCACATTAACCATAAGAGAGGACGAGTGCTCCAAAATCCTTTTGTGCTTCAGATTCAATAGACCCTATTAGAACATAGTGTCTGCCTCGAGTCCGCCTACCAAAGTGAGTAACATTACATGACCCCATATTGTGTTCCATCAGCCACGTGTTTTCCCACATTCCGAAACTGTCCAAGCTTTTCTGCAGCCTCCCCACTTCATGAAAATCACCTGCCCATCGAACCATCACTGTATCATCTCCAAACTTAGAAAAACTACCCTCAGGTCCTTTGTTCAGGTGGTCCATGTAAATGGCATTTCCTGACTCCCTAAGGACTGTCCACCATTGAAAAAGCACACAACACTCAATGTGTTTGACTCCATTCAGGTTAAAGCAGTGGATTATATAGAACATAGAAAAATACAGTGCAGTGCAGGCCCTTTGGCTCTCGATGTTGCGCCGATCCAAGCCCACCAAACCTACACTAGCCCACTATCCTCCATATGCCTATCCAATGCCCGTTTAAATGCCCATAAAGAGGGAGAGTCCACCACGGCTACTGGCAGGGTATTCCATAAACTCACGACTCGCTGAGTAAAGAATCTACCCCTAATATCTCTCCTATACCTACCACCCCTTAATTTAAAGCTATGCCCCCTCGTAATAGCTGACTCCATACGTGGAAAAAAGGTTCACATGGTCAACCCTATCTAAACCATTAATTATCTTGTACACCTCTATCAAGTCACCCCTAAACCTTCTTTTCTCCAATGAAAACAGCCCCAAGTGCCTCAGCCTTTCCTCATACGATCTTCTTACCATACCAGGCAACATCCTGGGAAACCTCCTCTGCACCGGTTCCAGTGCCTCCACATCCGCCCTATAGTATGGCGACCAAAACTGCACACAATACTCCAGATGCGGCCGCACCAGAGTCTTATACAACTGCAACATGACCTCAGGACTCCGGAACTCAATTCCTCTACCAATAAAAGCCAGTACTCCATATGCCTTCTTCACCGCACTATTTACCTGGGTGGCAACTTTCAGAGATCTGTGTACATGGACACCAAGATCCCACTGCTCATTCACACTGCCAAGTATCTGACAATTAGCCAAGTACTCCATCTTTTTGTTACTCATACCAAAGTGAATCACCTCACACTTACCCACATTGAACTCCATTTGCCACCTTTCTGCCCAGCTCTGCAGCTTATCGATATCCTGCTGTAACCTGACATATCCTTCCTCACTTTCAACAACTCCACAGACTTCCGTATCATCCGCAAACTTGCTCACCCAACCTTCTGGCCCCTCCTCCAGGTCATTTATAAAAATGACAAACAGCAATGGTCCCAAAACAGATCCTTGCGGAACACCGTTAGTAACTGCACTCCAAGGTGAACCATTACCATCAACTACTACCCGCTGTCTTCTTCCAGCCAGCCAATTCCTAATCCAAACCTCCAACTCACCCTCAATGCCATACCTCCGTATTTTTTGGAGTAGCCTCCATGGGGAACGTTAGCAAACGTCTTACTAAAATCCATATATACCACATCTACCGCTTTACCCTCGTTCACCTCCTAAGTCACCTTCTCGAAGAATTCAATAAGGTTTGTGGCACGATCTGCCCTTCACAAAACCATGCTGACTATCCTTGATCATATTATTCCTATCCAGATGTTCATAAATCCTATCCCTTACAATTCTCTCTAAGACATTGCCCACAACAGAAGTGAGGCTCACCAGCATATAGTTACTAGGGTTATCCCTACTCCCCTTCTTGAACAAGGGAACCACATTTGCTCTCCTCCAGTCTTCTGGCTCTATTGCTGTCGACAACGACGACATAAAAATCAAGGCCAAAGACTCTGAAATCTCCTCCCTTGCTTCCCAGAGAATCCTAGGATAAATGCCATCAGGCCCAGGTGACTTATCTATTTTCACCCTTTCCAGAATTTCCAACACCTCTTCCCTACATACCTCAAAGCCATCCATTATAATCACTTGTGACTCAGTATTCACATCGGCAACAATGTCTTGTTCCTGTGTGAATACTGACGAAAAGTATTCATTCACTGTCTCCCCAATCTCTTCAGCCTCCACACTCAACTTTCCACTAATATCCTTGACTGGACCTATTCCTACCCGAGTCATTCTTTTATTCCTGACATACCTATAGAAAGCCTTTGGGCTTTCCCTAATCCTACCAACTAAGGACTTTTTATGTCCCCTCCTTGCTGCTCTTTAGCTCTCTCTTCAGATCCTTCCTGGCTACCTTATAACTCTCAATCGCTCCAATTGAACCTTCACGCCTCATCTATACATAGGCCTCCCTCTTCCATTTAACAAGGGATTCGAATTCCTTATTAAACCACGGCTGCCTCACACGACCCTTTCCTCCCGGCCTGACGGGTGCATACTTATCAAGGACACTCAACAGTTGCTCCTTCAACAAGCTCCACATATCAATTGCACCCCTCCCTTGAAGCCTACTTTTCCAAGCCACGTGCTTCACCGCATCATAATTTCCCTGCACCCAGCTATAACTGCTGCCCTGCAGTGCACACGTATCCCTCTCCATCACGAGAGTAAAAGTCACCGAACTGTGGTCACTGTCCCCAAAGTGCTCACCTACCTCCAATTCTAACTCCTGGCCTGGTTCGTTACACAGAACCTAATCCAATATGGCCTCACCTCTTGTTGGCCTGTCTACATATTGTGTCAGGAAACCCTCCTGCACAAGTTGGACAAACACCGAACCATTTAACGAACTCGAGCTATAGTTTTCCCAGTTAATATCAGAAAAGTTAAACAACCAACCTATTACTTTCACTCTTCTCCTGAATCACCCTCAGTCCTTTCTTCTAGGTCTCTCAGACTATCAGGAGGCCTGTAGAAAACTCCTAACAGGGTGACCTCACCTTTCCTATTCCTAACCTCAGCTAAAACTACCTCAGATGGTGAGTCTTCATCCATCGTCCTTTCCACCACTGTAATACTACCTTTGACAAGCAATGCCACACCTCTCCCTCTTTTACCCCCACCTCTGACCCTACTAAAACATTTAAACCGTGGAACCGGCAACAGCCATTCCTGTCCCTGTTCTATCCATGTCTACTTAATAGTCACAACATCGAAATCCCAGGTACCAACCCACGCTGCAAGTTCACCGACCTTATTTTGTATACTTCTTGCATTGAAGTATACACATTTCAAGCCACTTTCCTGCTTACAGGCACCCTCCTTTGAGATTGATGCCATGTTCCTAACCTCCCTACACTCCAGGTCCTGCACCCTAAAGCGACAGTCTAGGTTCCCATGCCCCTGCAGAGTTAGTATAAACACCCCCCCCCCCCTCCAAGAGCACTGACAAACCTCCCCCCAAGGATACTGGTGCGCCTCAGGTTCAGGTGTAGACCATCCTGTTTATAGAGGTCCCAGCTTCCCCAGAAAGGACCCCAGTTATCCAGATACCGGAATCCCTCCCTCCTGCACCATTCCTGTAGCCACGCAGTTAACTGTTCTCTCTCCCTATTCCTCGACTCTCTTTGACGTTGCACGGGTAACAAACCAGAGACAACAACTCTGTTTGTTCTAACTCTGAGCTTCCAACCTAGCTCCCTGAAAGCCTCCCTAACATCCTCAACCCTCCTCCTACCTATGTCATTGGTGTCAATGTGGACCACGACTTCGGGCTTGACGGAACTATATCTGTAGAATCTTCACTCCCTGCACCACTGATACCCAGTAGGAGCACACCCTGCCCCCGTTTTGTTGTAAATTAACCCTGTTATGTTGACACAGAACTTGATGGCGCATAGTCCCAATCTAATGATGTCACTGTCTCAACACTAACTGTGTGTTGCTCACAACAACCAATGTCACTGTGTGTTGATGCTGACGGAGAGATATGAGGGAGAGAATATCTACGATGAATGACTGTGTGACTGCCAGCGTGAAACCTGCCCCGACAGCCTCGAAAGTACCTGTGCCCGCTGTCACCGCTGCAGGCATGATCAGTCTTCCTGCAAGTCAGATCAAGGAAAGCGATGGGCCTGGAGAGTGTTCCCGGCTGAGCACTCAGATCCTGTGAGGACCAACTGGCAGAGGTATTTACAAACATCTTCAGACTCTCCCTCCAACAAGCCGAGGTCCCAACCTGCTTCAAGAAGACCACCATCATCCTTGTAAGTGAGAATGTGCATGCAACACTCCTTAATGACTACCGCCCAGTGGCTCTGACCTCAATAAACATGAAGTGCTTTGAGATGATGTTTATGGCCCACACTACCTTCAGTCACCCAATCTGACCTGCTGCCTTTCGTGTGCCGACTGATGTAACGGGTCCACAATGGATGCCATTTACCGAGCCCTGCCCTCGTACCTGGAATATCTGGACAGCAGACTCTGCTCATTGACTACAGCTTAACCTTCAACATCATTATCCCCCCAGACTTATCTCAACACTCCGTGACGTTGATCACGGCTCCACCCTCTGCAACTGGATCCCCCGGTTTCTGACAACAGGCCACAATCTGTGAAGATAGGTATCGGAACCTTCTCCACAATAAAACTCAACACTGGACTCCAGTGTTCTCAGCCCCCTGTTGTACTCTCTGTGCACCACAGCAGTGTCCTCAGACCCCTACTGTATTCCCTGTACACCCATGGCTGTGCCCTCAGCCCCTTACTTTACTCCTTGTACATCCATGGCTGTGCCCTCAGCCTCTTACTGTACTCTCTGTACACCCACGGCTGTATCCTCAGCCCCGTACAGTACTCCCTGTATACCCAAGGCTGTGCACTCAGGCCCCTGCTGTACTCCTTGTATACTCACAGCTGTGCCCTCAGTCCCCTACTGTATTCCATTTCCATCCACGTCTGTGTCCTCAGCCCACTGCTGTACTCCCTGTACTGCCATGTCTGTGTCCTCAGCTCCTACTGTACTCCCTGCACTCCCATGTCTGTGTCCTCAGCTCCATACTGTACTCCCTGTACACACACGGCTGTGTCCTCAGCTCCATACTGTACTCCCTGTACATCCACGTTTGCGTCCTCAGCCCCCTACTGTACGCCATGTACTCTCACAGCTGTGCCCTTAGCCCCTTACACTACTCCATGTACACCCACTGCTGTGCCCTCAGCGCCATATTGTATTCCCTGTACACCCACTGTTGTGTCATCAGCCCCCTACTGTTCTCCCTGTACACACACGGCTGTGTTGCAAAATTCCAAACAACGCCAGCTACAAGTTCGCTAATGACATCACCAAATCAGGAGGGATAGAAAACAACGATGAGTCAGAATACAAAAAGGAGATCGAGGACTTGGTGGCATGGTGTAATGATAATAACCTCTCTCTCAAATTCGGCTATAGTAAGGAACTGATCACTAATTTCAGAAAGAAAGGAGGGGAACACACCCTTATCTACATCAACTGTTGAGGGAGTGCAGAGCTTCAGGTTCCTCAGAGTGACCATAACTGACAACCTACCCTGGACTTCTCACATAGCTGTGACAGTTAAGAAGGCTCAACAATGCCTCTTCTTCCTCAAGTGGATAAGGAAATTCAGCATGCACTACTTCTACAGATGCACCATTGTGAGCGTATTGTCTGGGTGTATCTGTAGAAGTAGTACGGCAACTGGTCCGCCCAGGACCATTAGAAACTACAGAAGATTGTGTTCACAGCCCAGACTATGACGGACTCCAATCTCCCAACCATTGACTCCATTTACACAGCTCATTGCCGCAGAAAGGCTGCAAACATCTATCCCAGACTCGTGAGGGAAGGGAGGGAGTAAATAGCTGCGGCCTGAATAGATATCTTTGTAGCATCCTTGAACACAACAGAGGCCCTTGGGGGTGGAAAATTGCTCATGCCCTTGTTTAGGAAGGGTAGCATGAATACTCCAGTTAATAATAGACCAGTGATCCTGTCATCAGGGGTAGGGAAGCTGCTAGAGAAGATACTGAGGGATAGGATCTATTCTCATTTGGATGAAATGGTCTTATCAGTGATAGGCAACAAGGTTTTGTGCAGGGAAGTTCATGTCTTACCAACTTAATAGAACTCTTTGAGGAAGGGACATTGTTAATTAATGAGGGAGGGGCTATAGCTGTCATGTGCATGGACTTCAGAAAGGCGTTTGATAATTTTTCCAATGGTCGGGTTATGGAGACGGTGAAGTCACATGGTGTCCAGGGTATGCTGGCTACAAGGATAAAGAAAGGCTGGGCAACAGGAGGTAGAGCGTAGTAGGGTAAGAGAGTTCCTGAAAATGGAGAATTGTGACCAGTGGTGTTCCATGTAAGTGGTGTTCCGGAAAGATACGTGAATGGGCAGGGAGCAAAGGGGTATAGTAACTTAGAAAATAGGCGATGGTAATAGATAGAGGATTTGGATTGGCGCAGGCTTGGGCCGTGGGTGTACAAGGAGTACAGTAGGGGGCTGAGAGCACAGCCGTGTGTGTGCAGGGAATACAGTAGGAGGCTGAGGACACTGGTGTGGGTGCAAGGAGAGTACAATAGGGGGCTGAGAACACTGGAGTTCTAGTGTTGAGTTTTATTTTCGTGAAGGTGCAGATACCAATCTTCACACATTGTGATCTGTGTGTCAGAAACCGGGGGATCCAGTTGCAGAGGGTGGAGCCGTGATCAATGTCCCAGAGTATTGAGATCAGCCTGGAGGGGATAACGATGTTGAAGGTGGAGCTGTAGTCAATGATCAGAGTCTGGTGTAGGCGTCCTTGTTGTCCAGATGTTCCAGTTCCTGTTCTGGAATATTCTTTGTTCTAACATGACCAAAGACCCATCACATGCCTATAAAGATCTCTCACAACCTCTTCCATCAGGATAAAAGATACAGAAGCTTGAAAACACGGAGCAGCAAGTTCAGGAACAGCTTCTTCCTGGCTGTTATTAGACTGATGAATGGACTCTCTAATCTCAGATAATGCTGATCTTGTTCATGGTGATCTTGCCTAGGGCACGCCCTGTGCAGCGTAACCTATATTCTTCTCAGACACGTTTTACAGCCATCGTTCTGTACATCCTTGCTTATTATGATCTGCCTGGACATTTTGGTACGGGTCAAAATAAATCCTCACCTCCCTCCTCCCAGCTCCCTCCAGTGCTCACGCCCAGGTCTCTCTGGTCCTCACCCCCAGCTCCTCCAATTCCTCACTCCCAGTTCCCCATGATTCCATCCCAAGCTCGCCGTGGCCTTTGTTTCACACTGTTTGTCTCATGCTGTCTGTTTCCCTGTGTTTTCCTTTTCCCTGTCTGCTGTTTCTTTCCCTGAACCTATTCTTTTCCCTTCTCCCTCTCCACGTGACTGTTAGTTTCCTTGCTTTGTTTCCTTTCTCTATTTGATGACTGTCCATCTGTTTTCCTCACTGTGTTCTCTCTCTTCTTCTCTTTGTGTCTGTCTCTTTCTCCCTCGTTGTGATGGTGATGGCTTCTTTATTCGTTTGAAGCAGGTGATGGATCATTTGTTCGATGTTGGAAATACAATACATTCAACAAGCTTTTGTTATAGAGGACATAATTTAAAATTATCAGTTAAATTCCAAACGTTGTCAAAACAGCAACTAGAACATGGGTATCCATTTAACAGCTAATGGTTACATCTAACTATTTTGGAGCAGCCCGTCTCCCAGTGCTCTGTATACTGGCAAATCCAAGCATTCTATTCACGTGCAAAATGACCTGAGTTGGATCATAAGAAACTACAGACTGTTGTGTGCACAGCCCAGACCATCAAAGAAGATAGCCTTCCAACTATTTATACTTGTCATTGTCGCAGAAAGGCTGACAACATCAACGACCTCTCCCAAACCAGTAATGATCTCCGACAACCTCTTCCAACAGGGAGGAGACACAGAAGCTTCAAAACATGGACCAGCATGCTCAGGAACACTTCCTTCCCTACCATTATTAGACTGACGAATTGACATCTCTAACTTTTCAAATAATATTAATCTTGCTAATGTCGATCTTGCTTTGCCCACCTCTGTGAAACTTTAACCATATACGCCTCACTCTGTGTAAGTACCTCACCATCTCTGTTTTCTTGTTTACTATCATTTGCCTGCACTACTCGCAAAACAAACCTTTCCATTGTACATTTGACTAAAATAAATCAAATCAAATCAGATCAATCACATGGACTGCATTGGCTCAAGGTCTTCTCAAGGGCAACTGGTGAAAATGAACTAATGTTGGCCCAGTCAGAGACACCCATATCCCATTAACAAATAAGAAGATGACCACACTCAGGGAAGACAGACAGGGGGAATCAAATCGCTTTAAACATGATCTTAGATATATACAGGTTCCCCTCGCTGTCTGTAAGTAGAGAGTTCCTATGAAACCGTTCGCAAGCTGATATGGTGTAACGTGCAGTAGCGCTAATTTATATGGGAGAAATTTCGCCTTTCTTCGTAAAAGTGAAAATCCTCTTCGGATTCCTTTTGGTTCGCAAAACAAGGTCCTAATATAATTCATTCGGAAAGGGAAGTGGCGAAGAGCGAACTTTTGAAAAGTGAGGAATACCTGTATTTACATGATTTGGAGATGAATTTATGTAAAACTCCGTTATCTCACTTTTTAGATTAGAATCAATCTAAACATTATGGCATAGACAGAGAACACAGGGGGCCAACACCTTCAACATTTTATCTTGCTATCACCATTGTTAACAGCTAACCGGAGAATACAACTTAAAAAAAAACGGTTTTGTAATTTACACATAAACGAAGTGAAACTATCACAGTATTATAACAGATGATAGGCTTAATAGACAATCAATTTTTCAATGCATAATTTGAGTTACATCACACTGTAAATTTTTGCTATAAATTCTGCGTTACGATCGATCCCTCCGCTATCATCTGATGAAGGAGCGCCGCTCCGAAAGCTGTTGTGCTTCCAATTAAACCTGTTGGATTATAACCTGGTGTTGTGTGATTTTTAACTTTGTATTCACAAGGGCATGATATTCAGGAAGGTTGGAATGGAGAAGAATAAATGAGGTGAATCTCACATTTTATTTCCAGCCCAGCTGATCATCATTCTCTTTGTTTGCTCTTTTTTTCTATATCTCGCTTTCTTTATTGACTCCTCCTTCCCTTCAAAGCAGACTTCCCTTTCAACGGTATTAAACACACTCTTTTCCAAATGCTTTCAGTTCAGGAAAGTTCCCCAGCACTTTCTGTTCGTTTCTTTGCATTTCATTGGATAATTTGAGATTTACAGCATCATCCTTTATTTGATTTCACCTTCAATTTTATTATTTCGTGGGATGTTGGCATCTCTGCCAAGGGCAGCATTTGGTGACCATCACGAATTGCCCTGACTCTAAGGCCATTCCGCAAGCCAATATAAAGTTAAACACATTTTCATGGGCCTGAAGACTCACTTAACCCAGATCGGGTAATAACATTAGTTTTCTTTACCGAAAGTGATCAGTGAAACAGGAAGGTTTTCAGACAAATGTTGCTTTTATGGTTGTTTTTTCGTGAAATTCACTTTTATTCCAATTCTTATCATTTTAATTTAAGTCCTGTCATCAGCTGTGGTGGAATTGAAACAAATCACTTGAAACAATATCTTTCATTTAATAAGCTTTGCTTCTGAATTGCATCCACCGACCTTCCGACATTCATATATTGTGCTTACGCTGAGATAACGTCCGAGACAAGAACAGTTTAATGATTGAGATATTTGTAATCGGAAAAGTGGTCAGAATAGAGCTTGAAACATTAAGTTTGAATTTTACCAACGTGTGGGCAATGGTTTGTTCAGGAACAGCACTGACACAGAGATGAAGATAGGGGATATTAGGAGATGGTAGTGGACAGGTTTGATGACAGACAGAACAGGAGACATAAATCAGTTCAGGGCAAAAAGGGATCTCGAGGTTTTGCACAGTTTTGTTCTCAGATGTATGTGAGGGAATGCTCTGCAATTCATGGATAATGAATGGAGACTGCAATTGAAACTGAAGACAATAGATTCTTTCTCTGACAAATTTCGATAACAGAAATTTCAAACATGCTTATGGGATTAATGAATGGACAGAGATAGAGAACACCAACAATAGCGATAATAGGTTAGTAGCACACCCTCCACCCCGCCCAGAATGATCATTAGCACTGTGGATATCCGATATTGTAGAAATTCCCAATTGGAGGAAATCTTCAAAAGACTCAAGACAAATCTCCTCTCCATTGTTGTGACGTTCCAGTCCGCTATTCTCAGATTCAGATCTGTCCTCTCTCTGTCCACACAGCTGTTGATCTCTGTTAGTTTGGAGCGGATGCATCTGCTACTACAGTGGGTTTGCGGACTGAATGAAGCCCCTCACCAATAGGAGACGGAAACCCTCCAGTGACACAGTTACATTGCATGGAGACTGACATCAATCACAATCACTGAGCAAACAATCCCAGTTTTCAATCCAGCACATTCAGTTCAAAATATAACTGAACTGGACTACACGTTGGCTTTGCTGGCTATTGATCAAATCTCCCATCATCAATTGCTCTAGTAAAGTCAGTTGTAGGGGAGAATGAGGGATGTTATCTCTTCATAGGCCAGATGATTCTGCTCTGTTGTCCGTTTGCTATGCTGTAACAATCTCACCCCAAATCCCTCCACCCCAAAAGAAACACAACCAGGATGTTGCTTCTGTGCGGATCTCTCCTCCACGGGAACAAACGCCTGCCAACAGACAGTCACTGGACACAGTCGCCCTGAACATAGACAGGAAGTGTGGACTTCTCTGAATGTTCCTCTCACTGCTCTAATAAGGCAACTTTGGAACTTCCATAGAGAATATGCTTCAGTAAATTATTTTAAACAAATTGACAGACTTCTAAATGCAGTTCTTTTGCTGTTAACCGTATTTTCTACGCATTTTGACCTCAGCCCAAAACCAAAAGTGATAATTTCAATGAACTTATCATTTAGATTTATGAATTAATAAGTCATGTTCGAATGAACATGACTGGCTGGGAGATAGGGTGGAATGGTGGCAGCAGCTGCGGAGACTGCATGGGGAGTACAATGATAGTCCCCAGCCATCATCCCTCTTTCTGACAGACAGAATTAAATCTCATGCACAACAAGGAAACAGCCAACATTTGGGAAATGTAATGCTGAATGACAATGTGAACTAAACAGGAGAAAGTGAAGTGTACCTGTGGTGGGTGGGGGGGTAGGTGGGGGGAGTTGTGAGCAGTGAATAACGAGTGGACCAAGGTGTCCTGGAGGAAATGGTCGCTTCAGAAGGCAGAAAAGGGAGAGGAAGCAAATATATGTCTGGTGGTGGCATCTCGCTGGAGGTGGGGAAATGCAGACTGATGATCTTCTGCATGTGAATGCTGGTGGGATGGTAGGTAAGGACAAGGGGAACTATTAACGCTGTTGCAGGAGGGAGGAGAGAGGGTGGGGGTAGAAGCGCAGCAGGTGGGTCAGAACTAGTTGGGGGCCCTGTCAACAACAGTGCTGGGGAATTCTCAGTTGAGGAAGAAGGTGGACATTTCAGAGGCCACATTTCTGAAGTTGACATCATCAGAAGCAATGCGGTGGAGACGGAGAAACTGGGGGAATGGAATGGAGCCTTTGTAGGAAACAGGGAGTGAGGATATATACTCCGGGTAGCTGTGGGAATCGATGTGTTAATACTGGATATCAGTGACCGGTCTATCCCCAGAAATCGAAGCAGAGGTGTCGAGGAAAGGAAGGGAGGAGTCAAAGATCGACCAGGTGAAAGTGAGGGAGGGGTGCAAATTGGAAATGATAAACCTTTCAATTTCTGGACAAGAGAGAGGAGAATCAGCTATGATATCATCTACGTATCGGAGAAAGTGTTGTGGATGGGAGGTGGAAAGAACTGGAATAAGGAATGGTCTACGTACCCCATAAAAGAACAGGTATAACTTGAGCACACGTGTATATCCATGTGCACCCCTCTGTGTGGCAGGAGCAGGCTGAAGCAATGGGTTGCCCAGGCAGTTCTGTTTGTGGATTTTCAGGAGAGTATAAAAGCGACCTCTGCTATCAGAGGACCATCAACTTCGGGACTGTTAGGTGGGGGAGAGTGGGTGGGAATTTCCAGATGAAATGTCGTCAGATTTAGTTACTAGAATGGCCTGATGTGCCATGGAAAGGTTATGGACCAGCAGTTGATATGTGGAGGTATCTGAGAGCTGGAACTCAGCCTGTGAAATGGAGAAGTGAGTCCACCACCCTTATCGACACAGGCTGAATAACACAGTCAGGGTTGGATCGAAGCATACAGCGTACAATCTGTTCAGAGGGTGATAGGTTGGATAAGGTGAGGGGGATGCAGAGAAATTAAGACAACGAGTAGAAGTTCTCAATGAACATATTGAGTTCAAGTAAATGCCAGAGGAATGTGCCCAGGTGGAGGGACAGTGTTGGAGCTGTGTGAAGGGTCTGTGGGATGGGGAGTGGACTCTTGTCCAAAGAAACAGACACCGAGGAGAAGACGGTGGAAGAGGACTTCAACATTATGTCGTTCCTGAAATTCGCTAAAGTGGGGGCACAGCGGGATAAAGCTGAGACCTTTGCTGAGGACAGAACATTCAGTATTAGAGCGTGGAAGTTTAGGAGGGATGGTGAATACACGACAGGAGGTGGGCTTGGGAGAGGGGATAGACTCAGATGAAATGAGAGAAGGAGAGATTCAGGTGTGCATCATCTAGGTGCCCAAATATGAGAAATGTAAAAAGTAGAGGGGATGGACTCAGAGCGCAGGACATGGGTGGGGTGGCAGGTTCCAGAGGCTCATAGGCATCTCTAAGTTACTCCATCTTGTGGGCCTCGTATATCTGGCGAACATGGCGAATGAGCTGGAGAATGAAGTAGAAGTGGGGATGTTGCAGTCTTGAGCCAATGTGATGAGATGCTGTTGGACAGAGAAAATGTTGATCTCAGTGGCACTGACATCGTACGATCATTCCTTAGAAAGTAACTGATTGAAAATAACCGGAACCGTTATCTTATTGTAAACTTCTGATTTCATTGGGGTGATACTCACAAATCCTGCCAGCAAGGTCTTACTTTTCTGAGACTTTAGACCAAACTGTGAAAACAGATGTGTCTTGATCTTATTAATAAGACAGTCCATCCATGGTTTTGGAAGGTACCAGCAAAGGCTGAGTTTATTTGTCATTCCCAATAGCTCGAGGGAAGGTGTCATTTTTCAATGAGGAAATTACCAGCACAGAATTTCCTCTGATTCCCGTTAACCACAGTTTGCTGAGGGGTAATGATGCTACATAAGATAAATATTACTTTGATGCAAGGGAAATTACTCTGATCTCACTTCAAATGACATTGGAAAATTGATTAAAATGGTAAAGAGCAAAATGATGGAACACGGCTTGTTTGAACAATGAGTTACTGTCCTCACAACGTTTTAGGAAAAACTGATGCATGGACTTTTGATTCTGAGGAGAGGTTTGTCCTATTTGTGATGAGGCTGTTTGCTTAAACGCTATGACACAGAGACAGAAAAAAAATCCACTCTGTATGGGGAACAGAGCCATCCTTTTGATGTTGTATTGGATAGTGACAGACACACACTATTGTCCTGTCCTATTGGACATTGATCATCCCAATCTCATTGTTAACTGATGACCAATAGCAGCATGAAACCAGCAATTCCCATCTCCCTAGTTGGAAAGCCAAAAGGGCAAGGGATGGCCAGTGGAGGTGAGAGTAACTAGGGAACTGGTGTAACTTACAGTGGGTGTGGGAGATGAAAGACGTGAAGAGATATCATCAGTGGAAGGGTATGTAGCAGCAGAAAGTGTAATGCAAGGGAAGTAGGAGTATAAAAAAAGAGCAGGAAGGCGAAGGAAGAATGGCTAATGAATTTTAGTGACTGGGAAAAACTTGCTTTAGCAAAAGTGAGATTAGGTGAATAAGCATCACTGTTCAGGAAAATTGGGATCTGGTCCAATTGAAAATTATGATTTGATATATTTCTTTTTCTATCACTTGAATCTTGTTCAGATTGCATATTCACTCTGTATTTCTGCATCTCCATCAAAAGCAAATGACATGTTTTTTGTTTCCCCTGGTATGGTGTCTCAACATTTTTGATTTTTTTTAACAATATGTATTTGCTTCCAATTCAAGGTAGATATGAGAATGTGATTTGATCTCCTGCTGTTTGTCCATAACGTAGAAGTTAGTTGAGTATTTATCCTCATCAGATTAGCTGCTTCAAGCAATGAGTTTGCGTCTATTCTGCAGATGAAAAAATTCTTCAGTTCTGACTATTGTTACAAAGAACAGTGCCACACAAAAAGCGAATATTCCACTGTAAGGTGGCAAACCATTGTTCATTCTAAATTCGGTACACACTTTATGAATAAGACATGTTGAGGGGCAGAGTTTTAAAGGTGAATTCAACTCTATGTCGAAAATGCAATTTGCAGCTCCCTCATAATAGGTATTCACTACATCACTTTGTAAATTCCCCAAAATAAGAATAGCAAGAGACTGGAATTCTTAATTCTTCTTCTGTGAATAACATCTGGAGAATAGGAAGGAAGTCAAGATTTGTTTGTGATATTCATAAATGATGATGGTGAGAATGTGGAAGATGGATTGCAGTGGAATGATAACTAATGGGGATGACACAAAGATTAGCTGGGTGGTTCACAGAGAGGAGGAAATGGTTCGGCTACTGGACGATATAAACAGATGATTTCTATATCCAGATTAATGGCCGATGAAGTTTAACACTGATAAATGTGAGATGATGCACATCTGAATTTACAAGAGAAGTGAGTACTCAAACAGTGAAGGGCGAGGGGTAAATTTCATTGCAGCAGGGAAAGTTGAGGAGGGAACCTGGTACAGGTGTACAAGAGCATAAGGGGAATGGAGATGATGAACAGACAGCAAATGTTTCCCTTACTGGAAGGGTCAAAAACAAAGGGATACATGCTTAAAGTGAAAATCAGGGGATTGAGAGAGGATTTGTGAGTCTGTTGTGAACTGAGAGGGTGGCACAGACATAGAATATAAAATCCCTACTGTGCGGACATGGGCCCTTTTGCTCGACCAATCCACGTTGACCTCCAAAGACTAACCCTCCCAAACACGTTCCTCCTCTATTTACTCCTGACTAATGCACCTAACCTACACATCCTTGAACACTATGGGCAATTACTCATGGCTAATTCACCAACCAGCACATCATCGGATTGTGGGAGGAAACTGGATTACCTCGAGGAAACCACGCAGACACAGGGAGAATGCGCAAAATCCATACAGTCAGTTATCACATTGCTGGAATCAAACCTAGGTCCCTAGCGCTTTAAGGCAGGATTGCTCACCACGAATCCACCATTCTGCCCCTGGTGACATGTGTCTGGAATGCATTGCCTTGGCAGGTGATTGAGCAGGTAGTCTCACAAACATTTACAAAAGTCTTTGGATATTCATTTCGTGGTGCAGGCTCGCATTTTCATTCAATGATTCTATGTGGTAGCAGCCATGTGCACTCTGATATATTCTGAAGCAATAGCTAATGGCAGCTCCTGGTTTGTTCCATTGACTGTACTCAGTAAGTGAGCCTCCAGTGAAGTGCTCGTGTTATCTTCCACTTTCTATTCAAGTGTTTCGGTTTCCTTGAGGTGGTATTATAATGTCTTGTGTCGATGATGTAATTTTCGGCCCTTTTTCTCAGAGGATGGTAGATGGAATCAAAATTGATGTGTTTGTTGATGGAGTTCCAGTTGAAATGCCGTGTTCTAGGAATTCTTGTCCTAGTCTCCGTTTGGCCTGTTCTAGGATGGATATGCAGACCGAGTCAAAGTGGAGTACTTCTTCATCAGTACGTAAGAAATTAATGTGGGGGTCATGTCTTTTGCGGCTAGTTGATGTTCATATATCCTGGTGACTAGTTTTCTGCTTGTTTAGTGTATAGTGTTTGTTATAGTTCTTGCAAGGCTTATTGTTTTTGGAGCAGAACAGACAGAGATGTTAATTTATTGTGGTGCTCAAAAGTATGAAAAAAGCTGCAGAGTAGAAAAAGAATAGTCTATTAGTTGTCATTACAGAATCAAGGAATTCTAATTTCAAGGTTGTCAGCAAAAGAGCTAGGAGTGAACTAAGGAAAAATGTCTTCTTTAGAGAGTTGTTACGAATTGGAATTGACCGGCTGAGAAAGTTGTGGATGAAGATTGAAAAGAGAACTGGATATCTATTTGGAAATTATGAATTTAACAAGCAATAGAGTGAGGTCTAGCAAATGGGAGGAGCTTGAAGGACATTTATGGAGCTGATTCACACCTAATGGCCAATGGCGTCCTCCTGTACTTTAAAGGGATACCGTGTTAGGGAGCTGGAGCTGGGCGGCACCGTCGCTCAGTGGTTAGCACTGTTGCCTCACAGCATGAGGGACCAGGGTTCAAAACCTGCCTCGGTCTGTGTGGAGTATGCACATACTCTCTGCATCTGTGTGGGTTTCCTCTGGTTGTTGCGGTTTCCTCCTACAGTCCAATGATGTGCAGGTTAGGTGAATTGATCATGCTAAACTGCCCATAGCATTGGGTGTAGGGGAGTGGGTCTGGGTGGGCTGCTCTTTAGTGGGTCAGTGCGGACTTGTTTGGCCAAAGGGCCTGTTTCCATACTGTAGATAATCTAATCTAGGATGCACTCAGGGTCATCCGAGATACTGAGAACTTCATAGATAAGTGCTTTAGTGTGGTGGCCACACCCAAGATACGCCCCAGTTATGTTTCTTTCATGACTATAATGACTGTCTAACAGTCATCGCCCTGAGTTCAATGTCCTTACCTGTCAGTACTGTTGTTTTTAAATAAACACAATTTAATCCAACAGGCGTTCCTTAATTCCTGTCGTGTTCCAGGCAAAGAGTAGATCGGCGACCACCGGGAATGGCGCAGGGAGTGCAGGAATCCCCTGTGGCCATTCCTCTCGAAAATAAGTCGACCATTTTGGGTTGTTGGGGGCGATGACCGTTCAGTAGATAGCAGCAGTAACCAGGTTGGTGGTACTACCACTGGATCTGGGACACAGCGGGAAAGAATAAAAGTAAACAGGACGCTGAAGATAGGAGGGTCGATTGTTCGAGGGACAGATCAGAGATTCTGTGGTCACAAACGGGAATCCAGGATGGTGGGTTACCTCCCAGGTGCTAGGGTCAAGGATGTCTCAAGTGGCTGCAGAACATTCTCAAGGGAGAGGGTGAGCAGCCAGAAAACATTATGCACATTAGCACAAATGATACCCATAGAAATAGGGACGAGGTCCTGCAGTGTGATTACAGAGAGCTAGGAGAAACATTACTTTAAAAAAATAACATTGACAGTGGTAACCTCCTGAGAGGGAGATTACCGTCGATGACATGCATTGGAGGGGACACCAATATCTTGGCGGCCAGTTTTGCTCGTGTTACTAGGGGGTGTTTAAAATAGATTGGCAGGGGTTGGTATCTTCAAGAGTAGGGAGGGAAGTGCGAGGCTGGAAGGAGTTACAGTAATCAGAAATCAGTAAGATTATGCTGGAAAACGACAGAGAAAGTACTGCCTTTTGGATTAAATTGCATCTATTTCAATGCAAGAAGGCCTACAGGTAAGACCGATGAACTCAGGACGTGGATAGGTAGGTGGGACTGGGATATTCTAGCCATTATAGAAACATGGCTAAGTGATGGATAGGACTGACAGCTTAATGTACCAGGGTAAATGTGCTTTAAACAAGACAGAGATGGCGGAAGGAGGAGAGGGGAGTTGCACTTCGGATTAAGGGGAGTATAACAGCAGGCATCAGAGATACAATAACTGATAGATCACCCAGTGAGGCTTTGTGGGTGGAGGTAAGAAATAGGAAGGGGATGGTGACGTGATTGGGGTTGTACTATAGGCCCCCAAATAGTCAGCAGGAATGACAGTAACAAATATGCAGGGAGACAGGGGAGACCTGCAGGAACAATAGGGTTATCATAATAGGGGATTTTAATTTTTGTAACATAGACTGGAACTGTCTGAACATTCAGGGATTGATGAGATAAAAATCTGTAAATGTGTCAGGAAAATTTCCTCAAGCAGTGTATAGAACTCAGGAAGTGGCAAAATTCTAAATTTTCCCAGGAAATAGGGCAGGAGAGGTGACTGAGTTAATAGTGGGGAGCGTTTTGGGACCGTAACCACGGTTCTAAAAATCTACAAATAGTTATGGAAGGGGACAAAACAGGTCCACAGGTTCATGTTCAAATTTTGGGCGTGGTTCAGGTACAAGCAGCTGGGATCAAGGGAATCCATGGAGATATGTAAGAGATACAGGAGTCTATAGAAGAAGTAAATCAGTAGGGTGAAAGGGGGGCAAGAAAGAGCCTTGGCTGAGAAGATTCGAATGAATCCAAAAAGGTACTTTAAAACTATTAAAAGAAAAATCAATAGCTACAGTGAAAATAGGACCCCTCGAAAATCAAAGTGGACAAGTACGTGTGAAACCATAAGAGATGGGTGAAGTCCTCAATGAATATTTCTACACTATGTTTTCTGTGGAGAAATACAGGAATACTTGGGAACTTGAGGAAGTTAATAGTGATATCATAGGGACAAGCAATATCATAGTAGAGAAGCTCTTAGACGCAATTTCTCTTTCATGCGCAATTCATTGTAGTCCTCAACTCCCTGATGTGTCAAAATCCATTGACACCCACTCTCACCTCCCAAATATTTCAGTGATGTAGCCTCCCCTAACTGTCTGGTCCCAACCGTCACTATCCTCTGAGAGAAGGAAACATTCCCCACACATATACCTTGGCCAATTGAGATGAACAAAAGATATGAACACACCGTCAGAGTGATTGACCCTGATATCATGGCAGTAATTGAGTGAGCAAGGTGTCTAGTAGACTGAACAAAATTGAACTTGATGGGAATCAGTTGTAAACTCCCCACTGGTTGGATCATTCAGAACACAATGTAGCTGGTGGGCATCAATCCTCTCAGTCCCGACATATCTCTGTGGACAATGGCAGGGTAGCTTCTTCGGCACAAACATCTTCAGATGCTTCATCAATATCTTTCCCTCTGTCATACGATCAGAGGTGGGAATGTTCTGTGAAGATTATATAATGTTCAGAACAATGGGTCAACTCCGAAGGTACTAAAGTATCAAACCTGGACAACATTCAAGCTTGTGCTATTAATGTATAGGTAACATTAACCAAAAGTTCTGCTAGGCTCTAAACATTTCCACGGTTAAAAAGAAGGAACCCCGACAGCAACTCTAGCTGGTTTCACAGTAAAAAAAGAAAGCCATTCAGCCCATCAAAACTATTCGATGAAAACAGGTGCAACGCATTCCCTCTCTCCTGACTATTCCACAAGAAGATAATTAAAATAATACAGCAGCTATTGGAATCCAAAATAGACACACAGGAGGCTGGAAAACAGAATAAGCAAGGCAACGTCAAGATATTGAGAAGTCATTGCCTAGGATATAAGCCTTCATCAGGACTGGGGTTATCAGTAAGGGGGTCTATAGTTAAAGGGGTGGGTGAGGGAGGAGGAGGCAGAGTGGCGAAATGGGCATAAGTGAACACAGATAAAGGATATCAGCCGGTTGGTGATGGGAGGACTGAATCCAGTTGGTCGCTGGATCAAGTGTTGATCAGAGAAAGGCAAGGAGGGGAAGGCCTGGGAAGGGAATCGTAGGATTAGAAGGGAGTTTATTTGAAATTGCAGAATTCAATGTTGAGTCCCCGGGGTGTAGGCTGCACAAGTGACATATGAGGTCTTGTTCCTCCAGTTTATGGTTTGCTTCGTGTGGCAATGGAGGAGGCCAAGGATGGCCATGTCAGAAAGGGTTTGGTGGGGGGGGAATTGAAGTAAAAAGGGATTGGGAGGTCAGGTCAGCCCTTAGAAGCCTGACTGCAATACTCAGCAAATCATTCACTTCATTTACATTTGGTCTTCCTGATGCAGTGAAGACCGCATCGGGTGCACCAGATGCAGTAAACTCGGTTTGGATCCCACCACCTGGCACATCTCCCACAAAACTGTCCCCTTCGTTATCCTGCCACACTCCCCACCAATCTCCACCATAACCCCCAGGTAACTTCTCCTGCAACCGCAAATGCTGCATCATCTGCTGGCACACCACCTCCTCCACCTCCTTATAGGGCTTCAATCAGTACTTGCAGGTGAGACAGAGGTTCACCTGCCTCTCTTCCAACCGACTTTACTGCATCAGATGCTCCCGATGTGGTCTTTTCTACATTGAGGAGACCGAACATAAACTAAGGGCACATTTCACTGAGCATCACAGCCGGGCCTGCAGGGGCCAACCTGACCTCCCAGTCACGGCCCATTTGAATTCCCCTTCCCACTCCCTTTCCGACAGAACCACCCTGGCTTCCTCTGTTGCCTTGGTGAGGCAGACCGCAAATTGGAGGAAAAACAGTTCATCTGCCTGGCAAGCCTACTAACTGGAAGATGTAACATTGAGTCCTCCAATTTTAAATAACCTTACTACCCATGCCCTTACTCCATTTTCTACCCATACTCCTCCCTTCCATTCCACCTAACGACTCTGCCTTCCAGCTCCCAACTGGATTCATCCCTCCCATCGCCCAATCAGGTTGCATCCACCACCTGTGTCCACGTATCTTTACCTCACCATCCCGCTGCTCTCCCCACCCCAGCCACTCCCATCCCTCTTTATCTGCAGCTCCCACTACCTGCCACTCCCAGAGCTGAAGAACTGTTATACCTTAAATTTTGACTTTCGTACCTCATGATGCTGCCTGGCTTGCTGTGTTCTTCCCGCCTCCTGTTTGTCTCCTATAATTCAGGAAGATAGAGTGGAGTCAGCACAACATGCAGGTAGGCAGGAACCATGGGTTGCCCATTGATGTCCTTGAACCTCTGCCCTCAGGCCAGGAGTAAGACTATTAGTCCCTCGAGACACTGACTCATGAGCAGAAGATGTCATTCAGTCCCTCCTAACTGTTATTCTGAAATAGGAGGATGTCATTGATCCTGCAACATGTTAAACCAATGAGGTATAGACTGAAAAGACAGACTGCTCCATGTTTTTCCTCCTGGCTCCATTGCTATTGGTACACATGTGTTATGTTAACTTGGTTTGCCGACCATGAGGAGGGAAAGTGATTAGTTTATTCCAAGTCCCAAGGAGGCATCTTCCATCTTCGAGATATTCTGGACTAGGCTAGACCACTCAGAACATTCTTATGCCCAGAGCATAACTTTGAAACTTGTGTCGGTAAAATTACCCGGAGTACTTTAACTAGGTTGACTACCAGATTTTTAAACAGACAAAAACCTTATTCATAATATTACACAATGAAACACAAAGAGCAGGATACAGAACCCCGACAGAATTCAACCTATTCAGCTGGACCTAATTATGCTATTCCGAATTACACAACTGTCCCAATTAGCAAACTCGTAATAAAAACCAGTAGAAATGGAACATATGCTTCCAGGAGATATGAAGAGAGAAACAATGTTAACATATATAGGCTGATATGAACCTGTTCTGAGCAAGTCATACGGGACTCAAGATAGTTAATTTTGTTTCTCTCTGTTGCAATGCTGCCAGAACTGCTGAGTCTATCTCCAACACTTTCAATTGGCATCATAACAGGCCACAGAGAGTAATGGTTGGTGGTTGCTTTTCAGACTGAGGCATGAGACCAGCAGTGTTCCACAGAGGTTCATTCTGGGTTTTCATTTTTCGGTCATTTATGTAAATGATTTGGATGAGTATATAAAAAACATGGTTAGTAATTTTGCGGATGACACCAAAACTGGTGGCACAGTGGACAGTGAAGAAGCCTTTCTAAGATTACAAAAGGATCTTGATCAAATGGGTCAATAGGCTGACAAAGAGCAGAGAGAGTTCAACCTGGATGATTGCAAGGTGAAGACAATAGTGTGGGTTTGACACTGTCTGATGCACTGGGAACAAAATGATTTTATTCCCCATCTGCTGTGGTACAACAAAAAGATGTCCTTCTTAATCATTAAGAGGCCTCGCCCTCTCCCTGGTTACCCTCTTGCTGTTAATGTATTTGTACAATATCATTAGTTTATTCTTAACCTTATCTGTCCATGCTATCTCATGTCCCCTTTTTACTTTCCTCATTTCTCTCTAAGTAATGTCCAACACGCTTTATATAATTGAGGAGATTCGATTGATTAAGGTTGTCTATATCTAAATTAAGATTCTCTTTTATTCTTGAGTAGAGCCTCAATACCTTTAGTCATCCATTGTTTCTTAATCTTACCAGAGTTACCCTTCACTCTAACAAGAATGTAATGCCTCTCAGATCTCATCATCATACCTTTGAATGTCTTCAATTAGTCACACGTTCTCTTCACCTGCTAACAATCTCCTTCAATCAAGCTTGTAAGGTCCTTGTCTCATGCCATTAACGTTTATGGTGCTCCAATTAAAAAGATAATATTAATGGAAGGCTTATCCTTTTCCATAACCATTCTGAAATGAATAGAATTATGATCGCAACAGCCATCATATTCCCTCACTTTTACTTCAGTCACTTGCCCTGATATTGCATAAAATAAGGTCTAGTTTTTTTTTCTATCTCTCGTAGGCGCAACCACATATTGATAAAGACAATTTTCTTGAACACATTTGACAAATGTTTCATCGTCCAAACCTTTACCACGAAGGTAGTAACAGTCAAGTTTTGGAAATTTAAAATCCCCCATTATTACAAACTTATTAAGTTTACATATATCTGAGACTTCCCTACATATTTGTTCTTAATTTCTTCCTTACTATTGGGTAGCATAGAGTACAATTCCATCAACGTGTTCTTTTCTTTCTGACTTTTAATTTCTACCAAAATATTTGCACTGGACGATTTGTCACAAACGAGCATGTCGCATAGTCTCTTCGAAGTGTTCTTTACTTTCTTATCTTAAATTTCTACCCATATAATTTAACTGAACGCATTTTTAGTAAAATCTCCCCTAGTTAGAGCAATAATTTATTCCTTAATCAAAACTGACAGCCCTGCCCACCCACTGCTCCTCCACCCCATGTATCCTTTTCTGTCCTTTCTGTCGCATCTAACACCTGGAAGATTGAATTACCACTCTTAGAACAAAAAGCATAGAACATAGAACAATACAGCGCAGAATCGGCTATTAGGCCCTCTCTGATGCGTCGACCTTTGAAGTATTCTCAGCTTGTCCCCTACACTATCCCAAAATCATCCATGTGATAATCTAAGGATGGTTTAAATCCCCCTAATGTGGCTGAGTTGAATACATTAGCAGGTAGGGCATTCCAAGCCCTTACATCGTTCTGTGAAACGAACCTGTCTCTGACATCTTTCTGAAATCTATCACCCCTGAATTTGTAGCTATGCCACCTCATATATGCTGGCGTCAACATCCTATCAAAAAGACTTTAACTGTCTACCCATCTCATCCTCTGATCATCTTGCATGTCTCTAACAAATTCCCTCTTAGCCTTCTTCTTTCCAATGAGAACAGACACAAGTCTCTCAGCCTTTCCTCATACGACCTTCCCTCTGGACCAAGCAGCATCCTGGTACATCTCCTCTGCACCTTTTCCAATACTTCCACATCCTTTTTGTAATGGGGTGACCAGAACTGTACACAATATTCCAAGTATGGCCGCACCAGCGTTTTGTATAGTTGCAGCATGATATTATGGCTCCAGAACCCAATCCCTCTACGAATGAAACCTAACAAACCGTATGCCGCCTTAACAGCACTATCAACCTGGGTGGCAACTTTCAGGGATCTATTTACATGGACTCCAAGATCACTCTGCACATCCACACTACCAAGATTCTTTCCATTAACACAGTACTCTGCCTTTCTGTTATTCTTCCCAAAGTGCATCACCTCACATTTAGCTGGATTGACCTCCATTTGCCACCTCTCAGCCCAATTCTGCTGTTTATCCAAGTCCCCTGCAACCTGTAACATTCTTCCAAACTGCCCACAACTTCACTGACTTTAGTGTCGTCTGCAAATTTACTAATTCATTCACCTATGCCTGCGTCTAAGTCATTTATAAAAATGACAAACATTAGTGGTCCCAAATCAGACTCTTGTGGCACACAACCAGTAACCTGACTCCAGGCTGAATATTTTCTATCAACCACCACTCGCTGCCTTCTTTCAGAAAGCTAGTTTCAAATCCAAACTGCTAAATCACTGTCGATTCCACGCCTCTGCATTTTCTCCAACAGGCTACCATGTGGAACGTTATCAAAGGCTTTACTGAAGTCCATGTATACTACGTCAACTGCCCTACCCTCACCTACATGCTTGGTCACCTTCTCAAATACAATCAATAAGATTTGTGAGACATGCCCTGCTTTTGATGAAACCATATTGACTATCTGAAATCAAATTGTTGCTTACTAGATGATTATAACTCTTATCTCTTATAATCCTTTCCAAAACATTTCCTACAACAGAAGCAAGGCTCACTGCTCTATAATTGCTTCGTCATCTCTACTACCCTTCTTGAACAAGAGCACAACATTTGCAATCCTCCAGTATCGGGTAGTAAACCTATAGGCAATGATGACTAAAATATCAAAGCCAAAGGCTCTGCTACCTCCTCCCTAGCTTCCCAGAGAATCATTGGATAAATCCCATTCAGTCCAGGGGGTTTCTCTACTTTCACTCCTTCCAGAATTGATACACTTGTTCGTAACTAACCTCGATCCTTTCTAGTCTAATATCTCATACTTCATTCTTCTCCTCGACAATATTCTCCTTTTCCTGAGTGAAAACCGATGAGAAATGTTCAATTAGCAACTCTCTGATCTCCACAAGGTCCACACTCAACTTCCCACTTCTGTCTTTGACTGGCCGTATTCCTACCCTAATCATCATTTTATTCCTCACATACCTCTAGAAAGCTTTAGGGTTCTCCTCTATTCCATTTGATAAAAAATGCTAGTGTCCTCTCTATTCTCCTCTTAACTCTCACTTTAAATCCTTCTGAGCTGATCTGTAACTCTCCATCTCCTCATCTGAACCATCTTGCCTCATCAACACATAAGCCTCCTTCTTCTTCTTAACAGGAGATGCAATTTCTTTTGTAAACCACGGTTCCTTACCTTATCACTTCTTCCCTGTATGACAGGGACATACCTATCAAGGACACACAATATCTGTTCCTTAAACCAGCTCCACATTTCCACTGTCTGCATCCCCTGTATTTTGCTACCCCATTCTACGCATCCTAATTCTTGCCTAATCGCATTATAATTGCCCTTACCCCATCGATAACTCTTGACCTGTGGCATGTACCTATCCCTTTCCATCGCTAAACGAAACATAACTGATTTATGGTCACTCTCTCCAAAGTGTTCAACTACAACTAAATCAAACACTTGGCCTGGCTCACTGCCAAGCACCAGATCCATTGTGGCCTCCCCTCTTGTCGGGCCTTCGACATACTGTGTCAGGAAACACTCCTGTACACATTAGACAATAACTGATCCATCTGATGTACGAGAGTTATAGCATTTCCAGTGAATGTTAGGATAGTTAAAGTCCCCCATAATGACCACCCTGTTCCTTTCACTCCTACCCAGAATAATTTTACTGATCCTCTCTTCCACCTCCCTGGAACTCTGCTGAGGCTATAATAAAAACTCCAAGCAGTGTGACTTCTGCTCTCGTGTTTCTAACCTCAGCCCACACTACCTCAATAGACGATTCCTCAGCAAAAGTTCTCAGAGCCAGCATTATACTATCCTTGGCTAAAAAGACCACACCTCTTCCTCTTTTACCGTCTTGCCTGTTCTTATTGAAAGATCTTGAACATCTTTCACCCAAGTCCCTATAATAGCTATGATGTCCCAATCCCATGTTCTAAAACATGCGCTGAGTAGATGAGCCTTCCCTGTAAATCCCATTGCACTGAAGTAAATGCATCTTAGTTCTTCAGAATTACTATATAATCTGATTCTCTCATCTTTCTTTTCTAACTGGCATATTCTCATTATATTCAGAGATTTCTCCATCCATCCTACAATTTACACTGCTACTTAGAGTACCTCCACTTGCCTCGACTGTCACTTTAAAGTCTGCCTTTATAGGGTGAGCAAATCTCCCTGCAAAGATATCGGTGGCTTTCCCGTTTAGATGAGATCAACCCTTTTGGAACGGGCCTTTTCTATTCCAAAAGACATTCCAATCTCCCAAAAATCTGAATCCGTCAACAACACAGCAGCTCTTCATGCCATTGATTTTTCTCATTTAACCTTTTTTTTTCCCTTCCCCACTTGAATTTGTCATTGGGAGCAAACTAGTCATTACTATTGTAAGGTTTTGTTTTTAACCCTCTATATCACCTCTTTAATTAACTGCGGACTTTTTAAATGTTTTTCCTAAAAATGTCATTCATACCAATATATACAATAATTTCCGGCTTCTAAATCACAACTTCAACAATATGCTTGAGACTTTCTGAGACATTCTTAATCCTAGTACCGGGAAACCAATAAACTATCCTAAATTTTCACTCACTGCCACAGAATCTCCTGTTTATGCCCCTGACAGGAGAGACCCCTGTCTCAATAATTGTAAAAAATATTCTCAAACGCTGCCTAACATAAGATTTTTTCTAATAGTCCAATAACCGATGGCTCTTCCATTTTCCTCAGATGGACTAACCCCTTGATCAGTTCCAAAAGCTGGACATCTGTTTGATAGAGGAATAGCCATCAGAGATTGTTGAACTACCTTCTTACCTGTCCTGACAGTCACCCAGCTATCTGACTGATTTGGTTGCATAACAACTTCCAGCCATCTCCTTCTCTACCTTACATATGTGGCCTTAATATTATTATGCCTATAAACAGAATTTTTCCTGATATTAAAATAGAAAATATATCCGTATACATACCAAACATATAAAAAGTAAATAAAATCAACCATTTGAAAAACTAATTCAACGAAAATATTCCTCTTCAATAAATTTCTCGAAGAAAAAAGTATTCTCCAGAGCTGAACGTGCGTAGGACTCTCCTGAATAATGGCACATCTTCCTTTTTAATAATAGTTTTTGAAACAAAAAAATACGTTTGCATTTTAAACAAAGAAGAAGGCTTTTGAAACATACATAGATTTTTCTAGTTTATTTTTGTAGACCCCCCCCCCTTGAAAAGCTCGTTAAAACAATGTCCATTTTTAAAAAAAATATATTTTTTTGCTTTTTTTTGGTTTGTTTTTGAATTTTAGTAAAACATACTGGAAAAATAACCTTACATTAATAAACTATATGAACTACATTAAATGGGAAGTAAAAACTATAATTAACCTTAAGCTATGCTTGCAATCCAAGGAGCAGCTGTAAGATCTAGACTGCTCTAAGAACACGTATTAAAACTTTTTTTTTACAATTTAAAGAAGAGTGGGCATATGTTCTAATAATTTGCTTCCAATGGAAGTTAGACTTGGCGATATGATTTGATCTCCTACTGTGTGTATATGTGCAGTATTTAATTGAATCTTTATCATCATCTCTCCAGCTCTTTCAAGCAATCATATGACCCTGTGTCCATCCTGCAGATGAACAATTCCTTCAGCTCTGAGTATTGCAGGGAATGTTACAAAGAACATTATCCAGGTCCACGTAAAATACAAATGTTGCAGACGAAGTAAGCCCAACCTAGTCTAATATTAAACGCATGCAAGCATGATGAATAAAACATACAGAGAGGAATAGTATAAAAGGACAATTCAGCTACATGTCAAACCAAATCTGTGGCTCTCTCATAAAAAGTCCTCAACTGCGTCACGCTGTAAATTCACCAAAATAGGAAGAACAAGAGACTGGAATTCTTAATGCTTCTCCTTTGAACAACATCTGAAGAACACCAGAAATAAGGCAAGTCTTATCTATGAGCTTCATAAGTGATGATGATGAAAATGTGAGGGATGGATTTTGGGGGGAATGATAAATAATGTTATGGATGACACAAAGTTTAGGTGGGTGGTTCACAGTGAGGAGGAACATGCTAGTTTAAAGATGATATAAATGGTTTGTTCAGGTGGCTAGATCAATGGCTGATGAGATTTTAATGATAAATGTGAGGTGATACATTTCAGAAGTAACAAGACAAGAGAGAGTATTCAAACTATGATGAGGGGTTAGATGTTTTTGAACCAGAGGAGGTTGAGAGGAGTTCCTGACTGATGCATTTAAGAGCATGAGGTTTCCGGACAGTTTGAACAGAGAGCAGCTCTTCCCCTTATTCGAGTGCCCAATACGAAGAAGTCATAATTTTGAAGTGAAAGTGATCTCATCAGTAATCTATAAAGGTTACTTGCAGATTTATGTTGAATTTAGATTCCAGCTTTTGCAGTGGCAGCATTTGAACCCGAGTTCCCAGAATATTATCTTAATCGCTGAATCAGCAGTTGGCGATAATACCACCAGGACATCACTTTCATCTTATCATAATCTTCTTTGTTAAGGTATGAATGACGATTTATCTTTTTGCAATTCCTCTTCCACTCAGGAATAAACTTTAATTGATGTGTTTTTACTATTGATGTGTTTTTACTATCTCCCTAAGTATTTGTCATTGTTCTGCAAATGTTCTGCCCTTCAATGTTGTTTTTTCGAGTCCACTCAGGCCAATCCTTTCACATAATTATCACTGCCCGATGCTAAAACCCTTGTATCTTTGAATCTGAATTTGAAATTCCAGCATGTTACGGTCACTCTTTCTAGAGGATTCTCTACTATAAGATGATTTATCACTCCTTCCTCATTATTCACAACAAATCTAAAAGCCAGTTTTCTGGTTTGTTGTTCTAAGAAATAATCCATCTTACATTCTGCGCATCGTTATTTCAGGCTACCCTTGCCAAATTCATTAATTAAGCCAATATGCATACACAGATTGCTCACTCTTGTGCCCTTCTCACAAGCCATTGTTATTCCCTGGTTTTTGAAAGTATGTTTGGAGGATGGGAGTATTGTGGCATGAAATTACTCCTTGAAGCAGGTTTGTTTCCATGTGCTTTATTTGGATCTAAACTAATTTGCCATTTTAGTCCCTCGTGCTAATGTCATTTTTAATGCAGCCTTGATATCATTCTTAATAAATGCAGCAACTCAACCTGCTGTACGTTCTTGTCTGAGTAATGAGTACCCTTGGACATTTCACTTCCCAACACTGACCGTCCTGTAACCACCTTTCTGTAAGCCCCACCAGGCCGCTCCTTTTTAACTCTGTTTGTGCTGTCATTTTTTTCAAATATTCCATGCATTTAGGTACAAGGTATTTACGTAAGTTCTATTGGATTGGTTTATCTCCTTTAATACTTTTGGCGCACTCCACACACTCCAATCTTATTTTTTGATCTCCGATAATACTGAACCTATCATTTCCACTCACATTTTTAAAATTGCTATGATAATTTTCCTCAGCATAGTCATTAGACTGGCCCTGCCTGTCTATTCTATTAAACTCTAATTTCAGCTCACTTGTTGTCCTGCTGCTCTGGTTTTCAATCTCCTGCATTATTCATTTAACTCCACCCAAGATGCATCATCAAATCTCCCTGCCAGGATGTTGATGTCCCTCCAGTTAAAATGGACCCTGTCCATTTTTACAGGTCCCACCTGCCCTGGACAAAATCCCAACGAGCCATAAATCTGAAACCCTCTTCCTGAACCAGTTCTTCAACCACATATGAAAGTTTTCTCCCTTCATCTTCCTTATCCCACTTCCACTTGCACAAGGAGTAACCCAAGATTACAACCCTGGTAATCCTGCGTTTCCACTCAGGCCAATCTCCCTGCACTCTCCTTGCAGGATCTTGTCACATTTCCTGCCAATGTTATTGATACCAATGTGTACCACTGGCTGTAAACCCTCCCCTTCAGTATGCCCTGAGCATTCTCAGAGACATCTCTGATCCTTCTACCAAAGACACTTTTTATGAAGAATGCATAGAATCGTCGAATCCCTATATTTTGGAAATCGGCCATTTGGGCCAACATGCCGACACTGACCCTCCAAAGAGTAACCCACCCAAACCCATTAGCCTACTCTCATACTCTACATTTACCCCTGACTAATATACCTAACCTACATATCCCTGAACACTATGAGCGTAGTAACCTGGCCAGAGCCAGTCTCCTATCATATATTGATTCTGCTTTCTCACCACAGAAACTGTCAGGACTTCTGAGCATTCCCAGCAACTTCTGGTTTTGTCACCAATGATGATCACATACTGATCAAAACGTACCCAACTCAGATCTGAAAAAAAATCCTGAATTCATTTTCTCAATAAAAATCCAAATATTTGGTCATTCCAGAATCACAGCAAATATTCATTAAATTGTTTTTGTTTGGTCCATGATTGTCATTTGTTCACATTGCCAATCCATGAATAAAAGATATGTTTGCATGTTATGTGCATTATCTTTTGGGAGGAGTTAGAGTGAGGTGGGTGGGGGGGGAAGGGGCTCGGACCAGGGGATTGCTGGGAAGGTTAATTTCCCACTAAAAACGGACTTACCTCGAGCATCAAATGGAGGCCAGCTTCCATTTGCAGCAGCGGTGAGAGCGAGGAGCGGAGTGGGAGAGGACGAATTGTGTGCTGGGAGGGTAAGTGAACTGACATATTTGGGCAGCGATTGAACGAGACACACTACACGTGTAATGTCTCCCACTCCGAACTCGTCATCTAACCAAAGCAAAACAACTCTGTACTGTCTTGATAAGGTGCTTCTCTTTTTTTTAATCCTGTGATTGGTTAAAGAAAACCCTTTCCTTTTCCGTATATCGAATTTAAGACCAAGTTAAGCTTTAGAGTTAAAATGACAGGAGATCTCAGAGCCCCCATGTTATGCTCTACTTGCTCAATGTGGGAGCTCAGGGACACAGCTGCTGTCCCTGTTCTCGTGCAGGACGTGTGTCCATATACCTGCACTCTCCTTCCTGGATCTTGTCATGTTTCCTGCCAATGTCATTGGTACCGATGTGTACCACAGCCGCTGGTTGTTCAGCCTCCCCTTCAGTATGCCCTGAGCATGCTCGGAGACATCCCTGATCCTCGCACCAAAGACACTTCTTATGAAGAACGCATAGACGGGATGATGGCTCTGGAGCAGTGGATGGACTCACCTTGCAGCACCTTTGAGGGCGGCACGGTGGCACACTGGTTAGCACTGCTGCCTCACAGCGCGAGAGACCCGGGTTCAACTCCCGCCTCAGGCGACTCTCTGTGTGGAGTTTGCACATTCTCCCCGTGTCTGCGTGGGTTTCCTCCGGGTGCACCGGTTTCCTCCCACAATCCAAAAATGTGCAGTTTAGGTGAATTGACCATGCTCAATTGTCCATAGTGTTAGGTGAAGGGGTAAATGTAGGAGTATGGGTCTGGGTGGTATACGCTTCAGCGGGTCAGTGTGGACTTGTTGGGCTGAAGGGTCTGTTTCCGCACTGTAAGTAATCTAATCTAATCACAAACAATGTGGAGGAGGTTTTAGATAGCATATTCAGTGAACTGATCACATCACAGATTAGGATTGCTGAAGGAGAAAGGGAATTGGTGACCAAAAGCAGAGAAAGAGCAGGAAGGCACTGCAGGTGTCCCCTGCAGTCACCTCCCTCCTTAGCAGGTATACTGTTTTGGATCCTGTTTGGAGAGATGGCTCACCAGGAGAAGACAGCAATAGCCAGGTTAAAAGCACCGTGGTTGGCTCTGCTGTTCAGAAGAGCGGGAAAAATATTGGAAGGGCTAAGTCCTAGGGGATTCAATTGGAAAAGGAGTAGATAAGCATTTTTCTGTTCGAAGTCAAGACTCCAGAATGGTATGTTGCCTTCCAGGTGCAAGGGACAGTAATGCCATGGATCGACTGCAGAATATTCTGAAGGGGAAGGGTGAATATCCAGTTTTCATAGTGCATGTAGCCACCAATGATATCGGTTTAAAAAATCAGGATGAGCACCTACAAACAGAATTTAGGGAGTTAGGAGTCAAGTTAAGAAGTAGGACCTCAGAGATTGTAACATCAGGATTGCTACTAATGCCACATGCTAGTCAGAGTAGAAATGAAAGAATAGATGTGCTTGAGAGATGGTGCAGGAGGAAGGAGTTCTGATTTTTGGGACATTGGGACTGGTTATCTGGGAGGTTGGACTATTACAAATTGGACAGCCGCCACCTGAGCTGGAATGGAAACAATGTCGTTCAGGGTACTTTTACTAATGCTGCTTCGGAGGGTTTAAACTAATGTTGTAGAGGGATGGGAACCAAATGAGGAAGTTAGTCGATATTAAGGAAATAGCAACTGCAGCCTGTAAGGAAATAGATAATGAAGTCAGCGTGAGTAAGGGGAAGATGATGAACACAAAAGGCAGGGAGTAGACGATGAACACAAAAGGACAGGTTATCTGAGATGCATTTGTTTTACTGCAAGAAGTGTCGTATGTGCAGATAAACACAGAGCTTGGATTAGTACCTGGGAGTTGATATTATTGCTATTACTGATACTTGGTTGATGGAAGTGCATGATCGGCAAGTAAATATCCCAGGATATCAATGCTTCGGGTGGGATAAACAGGGGGGTAAAAGCGGTATAGGAGTTGCATTACTGGTCAAAGGGGATACCACAGCTGTGCTGAAGGAGGGCACTTTGGAGGATTCAAACAGTGAGGCAATAAGGGTAGAGCTCAGAAATAGGAAGGATGCAGAAACAATGTTGGGGCATCCCAACAGTGAGTGTGAGATGAACATACAAATATGTAAACAGATCATGGAAAGATGTGGGAGCAACATGGTGGTGATGAAAGCCGATTTTATTTTTGCAACATTGACTGGGGTTAACTTTTATATTAGAGGACTGGATGGAGCAAAATTTGAAAGGACCAGCGAGGAGGTTTATTGAGCAGTATGTAAACAGTCCAACTCAGGAAAGGGCCATTTTTGCCCTGATGCTGGGGAATGAGCCTGGCCAGGTGGTTGAAGTTTCAGTTGGGGATTACTTTGGGACTATTGATCACAATTCCATATGTTATAGAATACGCAAGGACAAAGACAAGAGTTGTCCTAAAGGAAGAGTGCTAAATTGGGGGAAGACCAACTATACCAAAATTCAACAGAGGTTGAGGAATATAGATTGGGAGCAGTTGTTTGAAGGTAAATCCATATTTGACACGTGGGAAGCTTTTAAAGAGAGGTTGTTTAAAGTTGAGGTTAGACATACTTCTGTGGAAATGAGGGGTAGGAATGGCAGGATTAGGGAACCATGGATGACAGGTGAAACTGTAAGACTAGCTTAGTGGAAAAAGGAAGTGTACATAAGGTCTAGACGACTGAAGACAGACAAAGTTGGGATGAAAATCGGGAATGTAGGACTTATCTGAAACAAGCAATTAAGAAGACGAAAAGGGGTCATATGATACATTTAGCAAACATGATTATGGAAAATCCCAAAGACTTTAATTCATATATAA
Organism: Chiloscyllium punctatum; assembly: GCF_047496795.1. NCBI lineage: Eukaryota > Metazoa > Chordata > Chondrichthyes > Orectolobiformes > Hemiscylliidae > Chiloscyllium > Chiloscyllium punctatum. The sequence goes on from NC_092756.1 coordinate 14,208,675, forward strand.
GGAGCAAGGGGGTAACTAAAGGAAGGGTTGGACCACTCAAGGATAAAGGAGGAAAGTTATGCGTGAAGTCAGAGAAAAATGAGATTATTAATGAGCACTTTGTATCGGTATTCACCAAGAAGAAATGTTGAGATTAGGTGTGGATGCTTGATTCCTCTAGGTCAAGTTGAAATAAGGAGAGAGGAAGTGTTGGTTATTCTAAAAGGCGTTAAGGTGGCCAAGTTCCCAGGTCCGGATGAGATCTTGGATGAGAGAGGAAACAGGTGGGACCATAGCAGATATCTTTGCAGCATCTTTGAACACGGGTGAAATCCCGGAGGACTGGAAAATTGCTAATGGTGTTTCCTTGTTGAAGAATGGCGACCCTGACGTTAGTGGCAAGGAAGCTGCTGGAGAAAATACTGAGGGATAGGATGTATTCCCAGTTGGAAGAAAATGTGCTTATCAGTGATAGCAGCATAGTTTTGTGCAGGGAATTTCATGTCGTGCCAACTTAACAGAATTCTTTGAGGAAGTGACAAAGTTGCTTGTTGAGTGACGGTCATTAGACATGGACTTTAGTAATGCATTTGATAGGGTTCTCCATGGTATGCTGATTGAGAAAGTGAAGTCGCATAGGTTCCAGGCTGTACTAGTTAGATGGATAGAGAAGTGGCTTAGCCACAGCTCACAGAGGTGAGTAGTGGAAGGGAGTTTCTGAAAATGGAGACCTGTGACCAGTGCTGTTCAACAGGGATCCGTGCTGGGACCACAGTTGTTTTCAATATACAGAAGTGATCTGGACGAACGTATGGATGGCCTCATTAGCAAGTTTGCAGATGACACGAAGATTGGTGGAGTAGCGGATAGTGAAGGGGATTGTAAGAGAATCATGAACAATATAGATGGATTGTAGCGTTGGCAGAGAAATGGGGGATGAAATTCAATCCGGGCAAATGTGAGGTGATGCAATTTGGAAGATCTAATTCAAGAGCGAAATATACAGAAAATTGAAAATTGAATTGCTGGGATAAATTGATGTTCAGTGAGTTCGGGGTGTTCAGGTCCATTGTTCCGTGAAGATGGAACAGTGTGGTCAAGAGGGCATATCGCAGGCTTTCCTTCATTCAATGGGGTATGGAGTACAAGCAGTGGCAGGTCATGTTACAGTTGTATAAGACTTTTTGTACCCCAAATTTTAGAATACTGCCTACAGACCTGGGTGCCACATTACAAAAAGGATATGGATGCTATGGAGAGGGTGCAGAAGAGGTTCGCCAGGTATGGTGGGTGCTCGTAATGAAGAAATTTTGAGTAGATCAGCGTGATTGTCATTAGAAAGATGGAAGTCGAGCGGGGAACCTGATTGCGCTCTACAAAATTACGAGAGATATAGATAGGATGGAGAGCAAGACTTGTTTTCCCCAGAGTGGGGACTCAATTACTCGGGGTCACGAGTCCAAAGCAAGAGGGGAATAGTCTAGGGTAGATATGCATGGAAGTTTCTTTGTGCAGAGGGTGATGGGTGTCTAGAACACGTTGTCAGCAGAGATGGTAGAGGCGGTCACGATAGCATCACTAAAGATGTATCTAGATCGATATATGACTGGACAGGGAGCAAAGGATACAGACTCTTAGAAGATATGTGCCAGGTTTAGGTAGAGGATCTGGATTGGTGCAGGCTTGGAGGGCCAAAGGGCCTGTTCTTGTGCTGTAATTTTGTTTGTTCTTTGATATCACACAGCTTGGAGTCTTTGTCATTTCCTCAATCATATGGGAATTTCTCAATCTTTCATTTCACTCCAATTGCAAAGGATCGTACATAACACATACATACACAGGTACACACCCAAAGAGGCAGACACAGATACACATGCATACAAACATAACCACAAAGATACACACACACAATGCATTACTTTGTCGAAGAATATCAATAACATTATCAATAATTAGAATCATAACTGGAATTCAGGATAAAGGAAGGATGAGAGAAATTGTCTTATTTTATTTGAAAAGACCATTATCTGAAGTTACTAAGGTAAACATCATACAACACCAGGTTATATTCCAACCGGTTTATTTGGAAGCACTAGCCTTTCAATGCGCTGCTCCTTCATCAGGTGTTTGTGGAGTGTAAGATCGTAAGACACAAAATTTAGAGTAAAATATTAGAGTGCCATACAACTGAAATAGTATATTGAAAAAACCAGGATTTTTAAGTCTTTCATCTTTTAGAATTGGGTTGCAGTTTTCGGTTCATTAATATGTAAATCCCAGAACTTCATTTAAGTTATCTTCTCAGGATAACTTAAGGTTTTACAACAAAAGGTGACATCTCAGTTCAGACAATGCATTCAAGATGTTAAGTCAGTGTCTGTCTGTGTCCCAGTCTTGAATTAGACTTGTTCTATTTCCAAAGTGGAATTAACAAAAATATTTAATGCAATGACTGCCTGCTTTGACTGCTTGCAGTGTGTGCATTTTTGAGCAAAACAGAATGTATCTGCAAATATAATGATTAAACTGATGTGGTGGTTAATATAGCTTGTAAATTTTTGCAATGCCTCCTGGCACTATTCTGTCCAACGAAATTCCATGCTCTTCTTTAGCAAATCTGTCAGTCGTGCCCCCATGGTGCTGAAATTTGGAACAAACTTCCTGTCGAATCTGCTCAGTCCCAAAAGTCGAAGCACCTATTTCTCCATGCCCAAGGACATTCCTCCATTGCTTTAATCCACGTGTTCCTTGGAATCATCCTCCCATGTTCGATGTTATGTCCCAAGAATGTCAAAAATTATGTTTTTTTAAGTTTATTTCCAGCTTTGTTTTTAGGAATCACTCAAAGCATTTTGCCAACTGTCACATGTGATCTTTCCATGAATGGCTAAAGATCACCACATCATCAGGTTATTTCTTAATCTGGCCACAAGTTTGTTCATGAGTCTTTGGAATGTGGCTGGTGTGCTCCTCATTCCAAAGGTATTACTTAAAATCGATACAGTCCATTTGGGTTAATAAATGCAGAAACTTATTTCGCTTTCTCTATTAAAGATGCCTGTTTGGAACAATGCAGTAAATCCACTTTGTGACACAACTGGCTTTTACAACTTTCTCTGTACAGTCCTCCAAATTCAGTATTGGCTGTGAGAGCGATTTTGTTGCGTCGTTGACCTTCCAATAGTCCAAAGAAAATTGTTGAGTTCCATCAGCTATGGGAAATGACAAGATCAGCGAACTCCACTCCACTCTGCTTCGGTTCGATGATGTCTTCATTGAGTATCACAGTCACTTCCTTCTGGACCTTTTGGGCTTTGAAAGAATTAAGCCAGTAAAGGTATTGTTTTATTGGAACAGCATTCCCTACTTCCACCTCATGTGCACTGGCATTAGTCCTCCTATTTTATTCCTGCATCTGTCCTCATAATGCTGCAACAAACCATTCGATTGTGTTCTTTGCTCCTGAGACAGATAGCTAATTCTCTCACCCCATACTTTAAGGGCTTCCTCATTATTTAACGCACTTTGAGGCAAGTGAAACTCCATTACATCTGGATCTGATCTGTCACTCGGCAGAGCAATAAATAACACCTGCTTCGCCAACTCTCTGTCGCTATTATAGTAAGGTTTCAACATATTCCGATGGCATGCCCAATACAGTTTCTTTTCTGCCCAGCATCTTTATCAGATAGCTTGCCTGACTCAACTTTTTCTCAATTTGATAGGGACCACTAAACCTGCCTTTGAAGGTATCTCCTCCTACTGGAAACAACAGTAATACATCATCTCCTTGGGAAAATGTCTGAATTCTATCATTTCTATCTGCCAACTGCTTCATTTTACGCTGTGCCCTATTCAGGTGTTGTTTAGTTAACTCATCTTCCTGAATTAATTGTTCCATCACCACTGCTACATAATCCAAGTGTGAGATCTCTGATGCGATCCGATCATTTGTTTTAGTTTCAAGGTCCCTCTCACTTCCTGTCCAAATATTAACTCAAAGGTAGTAAACTGAGTAGATTCATTTGGGGCATCTCTCATGGCAATCCATACAAGTTCGATACCTTGATCCAATCATGCAGTGTATCCTGAATGTATATTGTCTTCAGGGTCAATGCCACCTTTCCAAGGCTCCTTGGGATTTTGGATGGTTCGGAATTGGTTTAAAGTGTTGGAGATTAGAGTGCTGCTGGTAAAGCACAGCAGTTCATGCAGGAAAATCGACGTTTCGGGCATCAGGATTCCTGATGAAGAGCTTATGCCTAAAACGTCGATTTTCCTGCTCCTCGGATGCTGCATGGACTGTTGTGCTTTTCCAGCACCACTCTAATCTAGAATCCGGTTTCCAGCATCTGCAGTCCTTGTTTTTATGTAGTTCAAAGTGTTGTATGCTATCCAAGACTTCCTTAAAAGTCTCCGCAGTATAATGGGACCGTTGTCCTGATTGACTCTCCCCAGGCAGCTCATATCGGGCAAAGAAAGCTCCCAACCCCTGACCATCCTTTTTGTCTTAAACCTCCGAAATGGAATTGACTCCGAAATCTAGTAGACATTTGCATTATGGTTAGCAAGGGCTGATTCCCAAATTACTGTTAGGGAGGGGACTTGCACAATCAATCATAACCCGTGTGAAAGATTCTTCAAATGCGGGAATTGGCAACAAAGCTACTGATTTTATTACTGCCTGTGGCATACCTACCATTCGGCATGCAATAACATGTGTGGCAATATTCAACCACATTCTTGTGCATGCCAGGCCAAAGGAAGTGCTTTTGTACATTAGCCCAAGTCCTCCTTACAACTAGGTGACCTCCTTCTGGTAATTCATGTTCTACCCATAACACTTCCTGTCTGTAAAATACAGGCAACACAATCTGGTGCACCTCTGCCCATTTCTCATCTGCACTCACCTGCTGGGGTCTCCACTTTTGTTTTAGGCTTCTATCCTTAAGATAATAACCCTCAGGAATATATTCTGATTCCGTTTCTGAGTTGGCGTCATAATATATATCTTCTCATCTTTCTGTTGCAAGTCTCTTAGCCTTTCTGGACTAAACGCTTCTGTCTGGCCCACTGCCTGTTAAGGGTTTTCTTGTACCATTACAACATACAGGGTGTCAGCTAACTGAACCTCAACTTCTTCGGCTTTCCTTCTTGCTGTAACTTATGACAGTGCCTTCTTACTACGACAGAGTCTGGAAAATTTCCATGGCATTCTTCTTGTAACTCCTTCGATCCCTGATCTTCCATTGGCTTCTCCACTACAAGGGGTGTCACTCCCACCTTGGATCCTGCTAAATAATTCCCAAGAACAAATTGTATTCCTGTTACTGACATTCTGTCAATCACTCCTACAGTTACTTCCACGGTCTTGATTTAGCTCTCCAACCTGATCTTACACAGGGGAATGCTAACTTTCTACCTATCTATTCAACGGATTATTACCTTCTCGGGTAACATGTCAGAAAGCGTGAAAATACTTTCATCTCTTACCATCAGAGACTGACCAGATCCCATAGCTCATGAAATAATAACTTATTTCCAGTCTCTTCCTGATCTTCCTGAGTAAACTTTTCCCACAGAGATAAAGTCTTCACAGAGATCAGCAACTAACTCAATATCCCACCACTGCTAGGGCTGTGCATTCTCCTGCAGCTCCTCGGCTTTTCTTTGGATCTCCTTTACTACTTTCCCTAATACCATTGGATTAGCCTCTTTTGCCACATCTATACCCACAATGTCATTCTTCCACGACCAGCACTGTGACTTTTCGTGTCCCATCTTACCACCATGGAAACACCTGAGGCCTTTCGTTTTCCTGGAATTCTTTTTATCACCAATGAAGAACTATTCCCAGTGTGCTCGACTCTTTGCTTGATAGTGAAGGATCTCGCCTGCTTCTAATTTCTATCCCTCACACGGATGAAATTCGTGTCAGAAACTAAATTTCACGTCATGCATCAATGCACATTTCTCGGTCATCTCTGCTGCTCTTCTCACTTCTTGAAGTTTCTGTTCATCACGTAAGTTCTCTAGAAATGCGTTTATGAACCCCTCCAGCACAATAAACTCTCTTGACTTCATTTCCATCCTCTGAACTTGATTTCCCTGACTAATTTGCAACTACTGAAGTTCACACTCTCTCCCTTTCTCTTTCTCCTTCATCTCTCTCTTTGCTGAGCGAAGAAACCTCTCTCCTTTTCTCTCTCTCTCTCTTTCAGTTTTTTACTCCCTCTCTTCTCAGTCTTCTTTTTTCTCTCTCTCTTCTTTTTTCTATCTATCTTTTTGCTCAGCTAATATCCTTCTCTCCCTTTCTTTTTCTCCTCATTCCATTTGGCTCATACAGTTTATGTTTTTCTAACTCCGCTGCAATTCTGTTTCTCTAATATACCTCAGTGTTTGACAAAGTCCATTTCAATTTCCTTATGTCCATGGATAAACCAATACTAATCTGTTTGCTAATTCCAAAAGAATATCTATCCTCTGTCTTTCTAACCTTCCTTGACAAAGTTGGGAAGCATCTTCAAACCTCAGAACCTCTTTAGCAATGTGAAGAGCCATTTTATTCTCTTTAAATTTAACCGACCACATGTAATCAAAATGAAACAAATTATTTCAACTATGTTTTATTTAAAGATTTACAACACGAATCACCACAAGTGTTTAAATCTGCTGGGAGCTTTGGTACCCCAAATCTGTTCAAACCTGCCCAATACCAAGTGACATAAGGGTTGAGGGGATGGGTGAGAGCAGTAATAAATTAAAAATTCTATATATGAATGCACGAAGCATTAGACACAAGGTGGATGAGGTTGAGGCTCTTTTGGAAATTGGCAGATACGATATTGTGGGGATAACTGAGACGTGGCTTCATGGGGACAGGGCCTGGGAAATGAATATTCAAGGCTACACGTGCTATCGTAAGGACAGACTGACGGGCAGAGGGGGTGGGGTGGCCTTGTTGGTAAGGGAGATAATTCAGTCCCTTGCGCGGGGGGACCTAGAGTCGGGGGATGTAGAGTCAGTGTGGAGAGAGCTTCGAAACACTAAGGGTAAAAAGACCCTCATGGGAGTCATCGACAGGCCCCCAAACAGTAGTCTGGATGTCGGATGTAAGTTGAATCAGGAGCTGACATTGGCTTGTCGCAAAGATGTTACTACAGTTGTTATGGGGGATTTTAACATGCAGGTAGACTGGGAGAATCAGGCTGGTATCGGGCCTCAAGAAAGAGACTTTGTGGAGTGCCTCAGAGATGGATTTTTAGAGCAGCTGGTGCTGGAGCCGACCAGGGATAAGGCGTTTCTGGATCTGGTATTGTGTAACGAACCTGAATTGGTCAGTGACCTCGAAGTGAAGGAGCCATTGGGAAGTAGTGACCATAATACAATAAGCTTCAATCTGCAATTTGAGAGGGAGTGGGTACAATCGGAAGTAACAATATTTCAGTTGAATAAAGGGAAATTTGGAGCTATGAGGGAGCAACTGGCCAAAGTTCAATGGTGCAATACCTTAACAGGGAAGACCGTGGAGGAACAATGGCGGATATTTCTGTGTATAATGCAGAAGTTGCAGGATCAGTTCATTCCTAAAAGGAAGAAAGATCCCAGGAGGAGACATGGGCGGCCGTGGCTGACGAGGGAAGTAAAGAAACATATAAAGTTAAAAGAGAAAAAGTATAACTTAACGAAGATAAGTGGGAAAACTGAGGACTGGGAAGCTTTTAAAGAACAACAGAGGATAAGTAAGAAGGAAATACACAGAGAAAAAATGAGGTACGAAGGTAAACTGGCCAAGAATATAAAGGAGGATAGTAAAAGCTTTTTTAGGTATGTCCAAGGCAAAAAAAATGGTTAGGACAAAAATTGGGCCCTTGAAGACAGAAACAGGGGAATATATTACTGGGAACAAAGAAATGGCAGAGGAATTAAATGGATACTTCAGATCTGTGTTCACTGGGGAAGACACAAGCAATCTCCCTGAGGTAACAGTGGCTGAAGGACCTGAACTTAAGGGAATTTATATTTGCCAGGATTTGGTGTTGGAGAGACTGTTAGGTCTGAAGGTTGATAAGTCTCCGGGACCTGATGGCCTGCATCCCAGGGTACTGAAGGAGGTGGCTCGGGAAATCGTGGATGCGCTGGTGATTATTTTCCAGAGTTCAATAGAATCGGGGTCGGTTCCTGAGGATTGGAGGGCGGCTAATGTTGTGCCACTTTTTAAGAAGGGTGGGCGGGAGAAAGCAGGAAATTATAGACCAGTTAGTCTGACCTCAGTGGTGGGAAAGATGCTGGAGTCTATTATAAAGGATGAAATTACGGCACATCTGGATAATAGTAACAGGATAGGACAGAGTCAGCATGGATTTATGAAGGGGAAATCATGCTTGACTAATCTTCTTGAATTTTTTGAGGATGTAACTCGGAAGATGGACGAGGGAGATCCAGTGGATGTAGTGTACCTGGACTTTCAGAAAGCTTTTGATAAAGTCCCACACAAGAAGTTTTAAGAGTAAAATTAGGGCGCACGGTATTGGGGGCAAAGTACTAGATTGGATAGAGAATTGGTTGGCTAATAGGAAGCAAAGGGTAGTGATTAACGGCTCCATTTCGGAATGGCAGGCAGTGACCAGTGGGGTACCGCAGGGATCCGTGCTGGGACCGCAGCTTTTTACAATATATGTAAATGATATAGAAGATGGTATCAGCAATAACATTAGCAAATTTGCTGATGATACAAAGCTGGGTGGTAGGGTGAAATGTGATGAGGATGTTAGGAGATTACAGGGTGACCTGGACAAGTTGGTTGAGTGGGCAGATGCATGGCAGATGCAGTTTAATGTGGATAAATGTATTGTTATCCATTTTGGTGGCAAGAACAGGAAGGCAGATTACTACCTCAATGGTATCAAATTAGGTAAAGGGGCTGTTCAGAGAGATCTGGGTGTTCTTGTCCACCAGTCAATGAAGGCAAGCATGCAGGTTCAGCAGGTAGTGAAGAAGGCTAATAGCATACTGGCCTTCATAACAAGAGGGATTGAGTATAGAAGTAAAGAGGTGCTTCTGCAGCTGTACAGGGCCCTGGTGAGACCACACCTGGAGTACTGTGTACAGCTCTGGTCTCCAAATTTGAGGAAAGACATTCTGGCTATTGAGGGAGTGCAGCGTAGGTTCACGAGGTCAATTCCTGGAATGGCAGGATTGCCTTACATGGAAAGACTGAAGCGACTGGGCTTGTATACCCTTGAGTTTAGAAGACTGAGAGGGGATCTGATTGAAACGTATAGGATTATGAAAGGATTGGACACTCTGGCAGGAGGAAACATATTTCCGCTGATGGGGGAGTGCCGAACCAGAGGACACAACTGAAAAATACGGGGTAGACCATTTAGGACAGAGATGAGGAGAAACTACTTCACCCAGAGAGTGGTGGCTGTGTGGAATGCTCTGCCCCAGACGGCAGTGGAGGCCCAGTCTCTGTATTCATTTAAGAAAGAATTGGACAGAACTCTTAAAGATAGTGGAGTCAAGGGTTATGGAGATAAGGCTGGAACAGGATACTGATTGGGAATGATCAGCCATGATCATATTGAATGGCGGTGCAGACTCGAAGGGCTGAATGGCCTACTCCTGCATCTATTGTCTATTGTCTATTGTCTTACCAGACGAACCCAAAATCTGTTAAAATGCAGAGGTCAAACTACTACTAAATGAAGCTAAACACACAGAAACGCTCGCCACAGCTTGTCATCTGTTGGAAGTGTGAGGGACTAAAAGGGAACACGTAACTGTCACCTTTTTAAAGAAAAGTAGCAATTTTCTTTACGAACAAAACTATTAAGAAACTGAACATTGCTTCCCTTAACTGAGCACAACCCTATTGATATGCTGTTCCAAAACACACAATAAATATTGCATTAACGTAATCACATGTCTTCACAGTCTCTACCTTCTCTGCTGTGTTCAATCTCTTACCCACTGATTTCACCGGGTCGTCTTATTCCTTTTTACGAAGCGAAAGTGAGAACTTCAGATGCTGGAGATTAGAGTCAAGATCGTTGTGCTGATGAAGGGCTCTTGCTCGAAATGTTGATACTGCTGCTTCTCGGATGCTACCTGACCTGCTGTGCTTTTCTACCACCACACTCTTGACTTATTTCTTTTTACTTTGAATATGTTTTCCAGCAAAAGGCATCTTTTTGATAGACTGCTCTCTGATATCTTTGAGACCAAGGTTTTAAATAGGCACTTTGCTCTTCGACTCACCAGCAGTTGCTCTGTTATTCGGTGGCAGCAGGTCTAACCACTTTTCAAAATACCCACTCTTTTTCATACCCCCATCATCGTTCCCTGTCATTGGTCTGATGTCATCAAAACAATACATTCAAACTCGAATTTCGAAATTTGGGTTTTAGTATCCAGAGTAAAGCTTAAACTATTTGGTTAAATTTGGATTGTTGTCAAAACAGCAACCAAACTCAGGTATCCATTTAACTGCCAATTTTTGCATGTATCCATTTTGTAACAGCTCATTTCCCAGCCCTTCCATTTGGACAGCTAAGCCTGCAATTTGAGTTTACTTCAATATTCAGAAAACAATGTTCATTTTATATTGGATCCATGTGCTTTGGTTTCGTGACAAATACCATTTAATAACACAAATCATTAACGAAATGTATATTGAATTATTGTCATTCTTAAATTATTTGCAATTAGCTAATGGTCATACATTTCAGTGACAAATTAAATTGGTTAATTATATTTTAATTCATAAGAACGCTAAATCTATTTGATTGTTGAATTGTTTGCTCACTGTGAATATGTAATGGTTTAGAGGCAAACAACTTTCGAAATGTTAGAGTGAGAATGTATTCATTTGAATATTGACGTTGAATATTTAATTGTGATCGCACAAAAATGAGGCAAATATTCTCTGTTCAATATAAAATAACATGTATTTTTCGTTTAATTTTGCATCATAAAGTCTTGTAATGAGTTTATATTTTAGTTCCAAAGATATAGTAACAATGTAGTTGTTCTCAGAGATAATGCAGGCATTGTTATGGGAAATAGTCGGAGTTCACATGGTATTGTTGGCCCCAATTTACAAAACACAGGAGATATTTTATTATTGTTCATACCAGGAAACTCATCACTTGCAATCACGACGTACATAATAAATAGATAACAAAGGATCTGAATTCAGGCATAGTGCTACTGGAAATCACAGCTGCCTGTAATACTGAGTGACACACTGGCCTGCTCCTCAACCTACCCAGAGACCTTCCAACTTGGGTCAGGGTAGTTATTCAAGCATACTATCACAGGAAATCATTCGCAGCTCATCCTGGGCAGGTGAAATCTAACCAATAGCCTATCACTGGTCTTAGTGTAGACACAAATGCTGTCCAAATTACATACCAATGACTGACCAGCAAACAGGCCTTGCAAATTCATCTTTATCCTAAGCCTGCTCCAGGGAGCAAATGGATGGGCATGTCTTGCCAGAACACACTGCACAAGCCACTTGTCAGCATCTGGCCTGCCTCCGAGATTCCAGATATTTGCACCCTGCACCAGACCCAGGATGAAGAAATTCACAATTTGACTGCCTTCTGAAGCACACTGTCTCACACTAAATATTCTAAAGCCATAAGCAGTATATGTCACCTTCACACTCATCAGTGTCAAAATAAAATTGAACTTCTGTGTAGATGGCCAGAGATTAATACATGGGTCACCCAACCTGCTTTAGAGTGGGTTTCAATCGAGATCAGTCCTGTAGAATTGCTCTGTGGGAAACAGCAGCAAATACCAAGCCGATAACCACTTTAATAACTGAACTGTGTTGATTTTCTCTGATGTATGTCACCACACACACATTGTACTGACACTTAGTTAAATGTAACAATTGGCACCATAAGTGCAAGTCTCGACCTAATGCCGCTCCCCAGCTTTCTCAAGTCACTCTCTCCCCCATTCACCAATTGATGAGAATCCACAACCTGGGAGAAACAGTCTGTGCTTCATCTCAGGTGGTCCACTCTATAATGACCTGTTGAACCCACTTACTGACTGCTTTCCATTTCAGAGCTACATGTGGTGGTGACTTCCTGAGTCAATATGATTCCCAATATCCTGGGGATCATGGAATGGAAAACATAGGAAGGCACTAACAATTTTCTGTGAGAAACTCCACATGATGAGAGGCAAGTTTGATCTACCAGAAGGAGAGTGATTATTGTTCACAAAGGGTCAGCACAAGCCGGTACCCTGCACACTCCCGCAGCATCGCTGGGAACACATGCACTTGTGGAGAGACTTAATAAACACTGCCCATTACTGAGGGCTTTCCCCCTGCACACTGAGAGGGGAATTAATCATCAGAAACTCACGGTATGTGGAGGTGATCGGCTCAGTTCGTGAAAGTGGCATTTGATGCAGTAATGTTTTTAAAAAATGATGATTCAAAAAACATTGCTTCTTACAGTCTTAGATTTACAGTTTTGGTTCGTAGATTGGGAAGCCTGATAACAAACTCCAAAGTACACACGAGGTACAGACTGTTCCTGGTTTTATATTCCAGGCTGTATGTTCTTTACCTTGGAGCTAGGATTATTACATGTCAGACAGATGTGATAAGGGAACAGATTGACACGTGAAATTGTGACTTTTTTTTGCCATCAGAGAGTTGTTTGAAGGAGGTCAGGATTGGCAACTCCATATTCTGTAGCATGTGGACTATAGGCAGGAGATGCTGTTGTTTTATTAATTAAGGCATCAATTACTGCTGTTCAGAGGGACAACAGCTTGGACGGGCCTTCAACTGAGGCTTCAAGGATTGCGATTAGAATAAAACGATGACAGATAATTGCTAGGGTCATATTAAAGATCACCAGTATGAAGAAAATACATGAGCCAATGTGTAACCAATCGCTGTAGTGTATACAAACAATAAGAAGGTAATTATATTCATGCTTTTCAATATGCAACATTTATTGGGGCACTCACGTGCTTTTAAGAGGGGACAAACATTTTGACATTTATTGCTGAGACCTCCTTGTATCAGCATGTGAAAGATACAACAAGGGATGGTTTAGTTCTGGACTCAACCTAATCTAGTCTCACTAGCCAGCACCTGGCCCATATCCCTCCAAACCCTTGCTAATCATATTCCCATCCAGATGCCTTTTAAATAGTGGAATTCCAATTCTGGGTAAAGCTGTAGTCAAACAGCGTGGAGTGGGGAGGGGTGTTCATGCTCAAAATGGAATTGATGAGGGTATGGGCCCAATACTTTACAATCTAAGATCCAATGAAGGAAAATGACCCACAGAGCCTTCAACATCTGCAAATATTCAGAGCTGAATAATAAAGTGAAGAGAAGCTTAAAGCAGCTATAAAGTGAGCAGATCAATGGAATCCCTATAACATAGAACATAGAAGAATACCGCGCAGGACAGGCCCTTCGGCCCTCGATGTTGCGCCGATCAAAGCCCACCTAACCTACACTAGCCAACTATCCTCCATATGCCTATCCAATGCCCGTTTAAATGCCCATAAAGAGGGAGAGTCCACCACTGCTACTGACTGGGCATTCCATGAACTCACGACTCGCTGAGTAAAGAATCTACCCCTAACATCTGTCCTATACCTACCCCCCCTTAATTTAAAGCTATGCCCCCTCGTAATAGCTGACTCCATACGTGGAAAAAGGTTCTCATGGTCAACCCTATCTAACCCCCTAATTATCTGTACACCTCTATCAAATCTCCCCGAAACCTTCTTTTCTCCAATGAAAACAGCGCCAAGTGCCTCAGCCCTTCCTCATACGATCTTCCAACGATACCAGGCAACATCCTGGTAAACCTCCTCTGCACCCGTTCCAGTGCCTCCACATCCTTCCTATAGTATGGCGACCAAAACTGCACACAATGCTCCAGACGCAGCAGAACCAGAGTCTTATACAACTGCAACACGACCTCAGGACTCCGGAACTCAATTCCTCTACCAATAAAAGCCAGTACGCCATATGCCTTATTCACAGCACTATTTACCTGGGTGGCAACTTTCAGAGATCTGTGTACATGGACACCAAGATCCCTCTGCTCATCCACACTACCAAGTATCCGACCATTAGCCCAGTACCCCATCTTCTTGTTACTTTCACAAAAGTGAATCACCTCACACTTACCTACGTTGAAATCCATTTGTCACCTTTCGGCCCAGCTCTGCAGCGTATCAATATCCCGCTGTAACCTGCCACATACTTCTTCACTGTCAGCAACACCACCGACTTTCGTATCATCCGCAAACTTACTCACCCAACTTTCTAGCCCCTCCTCCAGGTCATTTATAAAAAGGACAGCGGCAATGGTCCCAAAACAGATCCTTGCGAAACACCGCTAGTAACTGCACTCCAAGGTGAACCCTTACCATCAACTACTACCCTCTGTCTTCTTCCAGCCAGCCAATTCCTAATCCAAACCTCCAACTCACCCTCAATGCAATACCTCCTTTTTTTCTGCAGTAGCCTACCATGGGGAACCTTATTAAACGCCTTACTAAAATCCATATACACCACATCTACCGCTTTACCCTCTTCCATCTCCTTAGTCAACTTCTCAAAGAATTCAATAAGGTTTGTGAGGCACGACCTGCCCTTCAAAAAACCATGTTGACTATCCTTGATCACATTATTCCTATCGAAATGTTCATAAATCGTATCCCTTACAATTCTCTCTCAGACTTTGCCCACAACAAAAGTGAGACTCACTGACCTATAGTTCCTACGATTATCCCTACTCCCCTTCTTGAACAAGGGAACCACATTTGCTATCCTACAGTCTTCTGGCACTATTCCTGTAGACAACGACGACATAAAAATCAAGGCCAATGGTTCTGAAATCTCCTCCCTTGCTTCCCAGAGAATCCTGGGATAAATGCCATCAGGCCCAGGGGACATATCTATTTTCACCCTTTCCAGAATTTCCAACACCTCTTCCCTACATACCTCAAAGCCGTCCATTCTAATTAATTGTGACTCCGTATTCACATCGGCAACAATGTCCTGTTCCTGTGTGAACACTGATGAAAAGTATTCATTCAGTGTTTCCTCAATCTCTTCAGCCTCCACACGCAACTTCCCACTAGTACACTTGACTGGACCTATTCCGACCCTGGTCATTCTTTTATTCCTGACTTACCTATAGAAAGCCTTTGGGTTTTCCCTAATCCTACCAACGAAGGACCTTTCATGTCCCCTCCTTGCTGCTCTTATCTTTCTCTTCAGATCCTTCCTAGCTACCTTATAACTCTCAATCACCCCAATTGATCCTTCACTCCTCATCTTTCCATAGGCCGCCCTCTTCCCTTTAACAAGGGATTCCAATTCCTTATTAAACCATGGCTCCCTCACATGACATTTTCCTCCCTGCCTGACAGGTACATACTTATCAAGGACACTCACTAGTTGCTCCTTGAACAAACTCCACATATCAATTGCGCCCTTGCCTTGAAGCCTACTTTTCCGATTCACACATCCTTAGTCGTGCCTCACCGCATCATAATTTCGCTGTCCCAGCTATCACTCTTGCCCTGCAGTGCACACTTATCCCTCTCCATCACTAGAGTAAAAGTCACCGAATTGTGGTCACTGTCCCAAAAGTGCTCACCTACCTCCAATTCTAACACCTGGCCTGGTTCGTTACCCAGAACCAAATCCAGTATGGCCTCACGTCTTGTTGGCCTGTCTACATATTGTGTCAGGAAACCATCCTGCACACATTGGACAAACACCGACCCACCTAACGAAATCGAGCTATAGCTTTCCCAGTCAATATGTGGAAAGTTAAAGTCCCCCATAACAACCACCCTATTACTTTCACTCTTTTCCTGAATCATCCTCGCAATCCTTTCTTCTACATCTCTAGGACTATTAGGAAGCCTGGAGAAAATTTCTGACAGAGTGACCTCACCTTTCCTATTCCTAACCTCAGCCCAAACTACCTCAGATGGCGAGTTTTCATCCATCGTCCTTTCCACCACTGTAATACTATCTTTGACAAGCAATGCTACACTTCCCCCTCTTTTACCGCCACCTCTGACCGTATTAAAACATTTAAACCCTGGAACCTGCAACGGCCAATCCTGTCCCTGTTCTACCCATGTCTCCGTAATAGCCACAACATCGAAATACTAGGCACCAACCCACGCTTCAAGTTCACCTACCTTACTTCGTACACTTCTTGCATTGAAGTATACACTCTTCAAGCCACTTTCCTGTTTACAGGCACCCTCCTTTGAGATTGATGCCATGTTCCTAACCACCCTCCACTCCAGGCACTGCACCCTAAATCTACAGTCTAGGTTCCCATGCCCCTGCAGAGTTAGTTTAACCCCACCCCACCCCCCCACAAGAGCACTATCAAACCTCCCCCCAAGGATACCCATGCCCCTCAGGTTCAGGTGTAGACCCAGGTAAGCTTGTGCTACACCAGCTTCCGGATCCGCTCCGTCGTTTTCTTAAAGAAAACCTTTCAAATTTAAACTTTTCAACAAATGTCACCGAGCCTTCAAGCAGCCACTGCCAAACAGCCCTTACCTGCTCCGCTGAGAGGGTGAGAATGTGGAATGTGTAAGACTGAACTTAAGGAAATCAGTAGAAAAGCAAAAATGGGATGTGATAAAACATCAGTCGGTGTTCTATCACTTTACTGGGGAAGAGGCTAACTCGAGGAGAAAGTGAGGACTGCAGATGCTGGAGATCAGAGCTGAAAATATGTTGCTGGAAAAGCGCAGCAGGTCAGGCAGCATCCAAGGAGCAGGAGAATCGAAGTTTCAGGCATGAGCCCTTCTTTAGGAAATGAGGCGAATGCGGAAAATAATGGGGTGTATTAGGGATCAAGGAGGCAGCCTGTGCGTGGTTCCAGAGAATATGTTAAATACACCCTTCATATCAGTCTTCAGTTTAAACAGTGACTTATTGGAATCGGGGAGAGTAGCAGAATAAAGAGTGGACACATCCCCAGAGCTGGATGAGCTGTATCTTATCTGATATGGGAGCAGAAGGAGGAAGTTACAGGTTTTCACCATCTTTTCTTACTGTGCTTTTGCCACAGAAGATATGTGATAGAACAGGGTGCAATCAAATGTAAATTCAGTAAGGTGTGCTCGAGACAAACGAGACAATTAAAACCAAAAAGTCTCATATCAGTGAGAGGGAAACAATTGTAGAAGGTTCTGAATGCTATTGAGCTGGGATCATTAAGTATCTTCAAGGGTGAGAGACATATTTTTAATCAATCAATGAATCAAAGGTTATGAGGAAGGTGGAGTTGAGGATTATCAGAACAAACATCATTGAAGTGAAAGGCAGAGCATACTCGGTGAGCTGCTGAGCCTACTGTTGTTGCTATGCCTTATGGTATTCGGTCTGCTGCTATCCCTGTGTTCGCAGAAACAACAACCTCTCTCTGTGACGCAGTTCAGAATGCAACTGACTAATTCAAGAAATTTATAAATACTATACCGATAGCCAGAAATATGTTTGAAGTAGGATTCCAATCTTTATATCATAATTTTCATTGAAATGCAGTCTCATTCTTTGAAACACTAGGCAACACAGATCAAGTTTGTCATGGCTCTCTTTGATAGAATGTTCCTTGGTAGAAGTTAATTGAACCTTGCTTGCCATCTCTCTGTGGCAGTAATATATTTCCTGAGATAAAGAATCAACATTGAAAATAGTCCTTCATGTACAATCTGGCCAAGCACCTACTCAACTGCAGCAAGACGTCACTCCTCCTGTGCTGAAATCGTCGGACAATAAAGGTTCCCATTCCACTGACATTCCAAGTAGTTTGCTGCACCTGTATGTTAGACATCGGCAGCGTATAGACAAGGACACTTAGGTTTTATTTATAACTGTCCTTTCCAACATTTTAAGATTTAAGAATTATACTGCACTTCAATTTCGCCAAAAAAGTAGATAACTTTCTGTTTCCCCATGATGATATTTCCATGGATCTTGCCATGTGGATGCCGGTTCAATCTTCATAAATCTTTACATCTTCCTCACTGCATGCATTCCCACACAAGGCTTACATTTAAGTCCTACATTCTGTTTACAGTCTCTTCCCTAAGAATTAATCCATCGGGTGGATTAGTAATGCTAGAATTGTTTGGCGGCCCATTGTGCATTCACAGGATCTTCAAATGCACATCATTACCTCCAAACATTATCTGGCCTTTCCTCCGTATCCTCCCTGACTCATCCTGAACACAATCTACTTATTTTATTTCTATCTGTGAAAAGCAATCTAACTGTCTTTGTTGAAGAATAATCTCCTCTGAGTAAATATTCTCAACCGAAGAAAAGGCAATGAATGAGTTACATCACCTCGGCATTCAAATTGACCCTCAGCAGCCTTCTATAGTCAAGACTGAGTTGACACGTTTCATGTTATCCACTCGACATCCGTCTTGTTCCCTGTTTTGGTTGGTATTGTTTAATTCTTTGTTTACACCTTAATACCTGAGAAAGAAACCCTTTTGCAAAGGACAGGTTGTGACAGTTTTGGGCCAAAGGCAGTTAAACGGAGTTACATAACAAATGTCCTTAAATTGTGGAACAGGCGCAAAGGGTTCAACAACCTCATCCTATCGCTATGGTCATGTGTTCCATGTTGCAATGGCATGGTGACCATGCAGCCAATTACAAATTCAACAGATAAATGTTTAATTAAATTATATGGAGTCACTGATTGTAACATAATAAATTCGTATTGCTAAAAAAGTGTAGGAACATACCTGCAAATGGTGTGCTGTCCATGTATAAGGAAGGGTGCATTTTCTGTCCACCTTGGTTGCCATCACATCCACAACATTCACTGCCTCCACTATCAATTTTCAATGGAGGTAGTATATCCAACATGATACATCGTAGATATTTACCACAGTTCATTCGACAGCACCTTCCAAGCCATGACCATCTGCAATATCAAGGGGAACAAATCCATGGAAACACCACCCCTTGCAAGTTACACATAAAGTCCATGACTGTCCTGACATGGAAATACGTCTCCATTCCACGGGTTTCACTTGATGAATACCCTGGCTTTCATTCCTTCACATTATTGTGGGTGTCCTGCACCAAACCGACTGCAAATGCTCAAATAGGGAGCGCACCGCCACCTTGTCCAGAACAACAGTCTATGTGTAATAAATGATGGCCCAGCCAGCAATGGCTGATACCTGTTACTGAATAATACACGAATGTTTCACAGCTTGCAATCTGGGTCTCACTTTCGGAATTAATTTGGTCGATATTCTTGAGTTTCAGGAAATGGATACGTGAAATGATTGAAATATAAAAGATTTTGAATTGCAAGGGCTTGATTGGGCAGATGCTGAAAAAATATTTCTGTGGGTCAGGGAGTCCAAAACACGATAATAGGGTCTCAGGATAATGGACAATTTATTTGGGTCTGAGAGGATGTGAAATTATTTCAATCAAAGGGTCTAAGAGTGTTTAGTATTCACCATCTTAAGAATTGTGGATGCACTGTGAATGAAAACAATGTAAAGTTCACAGAGATATGGAGGAGCTCAGGGTTAGAGGAGGTTACAGAAATAGGGAGGTAAAGGTGCAGGAGAATGTTACAGATATAGGGAAGCTGTAACAGGACACAAATATTGCTTGGATAGTGACGGGTTTATGGGCTGGATGTTAGAGAAGGCTGTAAGTGTGGAAGAGTTTAAAACAATAGGGAGGGCTGGAGGAGCTTGAGGTGTTTGTAGTGATAGGGAGGTATGTAATTTCGGGAGTGGTTTCCAGCCCTGTGGAGCGACGTACGTGCTGGAGGAATACTCAGTTACAGTAAGAGGTGAAGATGTTGGAGATCAGTTCGGCTGGAGGGGTAGAAATGTTACAGAGTTAGGGAGGTGTGTAGTGACTAGAGGAGATTACAGAGATAGGGAGCATTGTTGGGGCTGGACGATATTCCAGAGATAGGGAGGGTTGTAGGGGGCTGGAGGATGTTACAGAGATTGAGAGATGTGTAGGGGCTTCACTAGGATATAGGAATTGTGAAGTGTGGAGGGTCTGTAGGAGCGTACAGAGATAGATAGGTGTGTTTTTGATGGAGTGACATTTTTGCCATCAGAGATATGGTTGAAGCAGATCAGGATTGATCAGGATTAATATTCTGTGGTACAAGAACTATATGCTGGACATGATTTGGTTTTATTAATTATGGAGTCAATTACTGCAGTAAAGACGGATTATATTATGAATGGGCCTTCAAGTGGAGGTTTCGTGGAAAAAGGTTGGAATAAAAAGGTGACAGATACATTGCTATGGTCACATTAAGACGTCCAGATAGAAGAAAGTACAGGAGCTATTGTGTAACCACTCACTGTCGTGTATAAAACAATAAGAGGGTAATTCTATTTATGCTTTTCAATATCCAACATTTATTGGGGTAGTCACGTGCTTTTAGGAGGGGACAAATATGTTGAAATTTATGGCTGAGACCTTCTCATAGCAACATGTAGAAGATACAACAAGGGATACTTAATGGCTGAGCCATATTGTGGAGAATGAAGCCAATCATATGTTCGAGGCTGGATTGGGAGAGAAGGGTAGGACCAATCACCATAACATCATATATTTTAAATTCCTTCATGAAAAGGCAAAAAAAAATCTTCAAAATATGACGTTTTTGAATTGGGTAGACAGGGTTTAGTAGAAAACAAGATCTGGCCAAAGTAGTGTGGGGACATTTACTTCTGGGTAAAGCTGTCGTCGAATAGAGTCGATTAGGGAGGAATGTCCATGCTCAAAATGGAATTGGCGAGAGTATGGGCCCAATATGTTATAATCTAAGATCAAGTTTAGGAAAACAAGCCCAGAGACACTCCGACGTCTACGAATATTCAGAACTGAATAACAAAGTAAAGAGTAACTTAAAACAGCTATAAAGTGAGCAGATCAATGGAATTCCTATAAGAATGTAGAAAGTGCAGCGCTGAAGTTAAGGAAGCCAGCAGAAGAGAATAAAGGAGGCGTGACAAAACATTAGAGGGTAACATTAGTAAGAAGCCCAAGATATTCTATCCACATATCAGCGGAAGAGGATAACAAGGGAAAGAATGGGGATTATTATGGATCAAGGAGGTAGCCTGTGCACACAGCCAGAAAATACGTGAAATACGTATTTCATATCTGTCTTCACTTGGGCGAAGGCGTTCCAGGATTCAGGGAGACTGACCATGTGAGCCTTTAACAGATTGATAGTGACCGGGAGGAATAACTGGAAGTTTTGGCAGAGTAAAGAGTAGACAAATCCCCAGATCTGTATGAGCTGTATCTTAAACTGATATGAAAGAATAGGGAGATAATAACAGGCTCTGAGCTTTATTTATTTATTGTGCTTTTGAACAGCGTGGAGGTGCGATAAGAGAGGTTGGCATCTAATTCCAGCTCAACAAAGTGTGCTCGAAATGAACGAGGGAAATAAAGACGACCAAGTCTCATATCAGTGAGGGAAATAATTGAAGAAGACTTTGAAAATACCTTCAAGGCAGAGAGACATATTTTCATTCAGTCAGTGAATCATAGGTGACGGGGAAAATGCAGGAAAGTGGAGTTGGGGATTATCAGAACAAACATCATTAAACTGAAAGGCAGAACATACTCAGTGAGCTGCTGGGCATACTTTGTCCCTATGCCTTATGGTATCCAGTCTGCTACTGTTCCTGTTTTTGTGACAACAACAACCTGTCTTCCATTGCAGTGAGACACAGTTCGGAATACAACTGAATTTATAAATGGTACACGAATAGCCAGACATTAGTTAGAAACAGGAACCTAATCAGTATTCTGTAACTTGCAATGAAAATAATTTTCGTTCCTTGAAACACCAGGGAACACAGGCCAAGCTTCACATGGACCTCTTTGATAGCATTGTCCTTGGTAGAAGCCTTTTGAACCTTCCCTTTCCTCTCTCGATTGCAATAAAATATTTACTGAGAGAAAAAAACAAAACTGCACAGAGTCCTCCAGGTGTAATCTGGCCACGTTCCTCTCCAACTGAAGCAAGACGTCTCTCCACTTGTGCTTACATCCTCTGACAATAAAGGTTCTCATTCCACTGTCTTTCCAAATAGCCTGCTGCATCTGTAAGGTAGACATCAGCAGCTTATAGACAAGGACACCTTGGGTTTTATTTACATCAGTATTTTTCAAGGTTTCACAATTTATGAAATGTAATGTCCATTAATTTATCCAATAAAGTGGATAACTTCATGTTTCTGCATCATATGTCATTTGCAATGACCTTGCCCATGTGGAGGCCCATTCAATTTTCATAAATATTTACATCTTTCTCACAGCACACATTCCCACACAAGAATTAACTGTAAATTCTTCACTTTGTTTCCTGTATTTTCGTGAATAATTAATCCATACCAGTCCATTCATAATAATAGTCTTGTTAGAGTGAAGGCGGCCTATAGTGATGTCACCGGCTCTTGAACTGAGCATTATTACCTCCACCCAATTTCCCACTTTTCTTTTGCAACCTCCTTGATCCATGCCAAATACAATTTACATCTTTTATTTCTTACTTTGAAAAACTGCATAATTGTCTTTGTTGAAGAAAATATTCTCTACAGAAGCAAAGGCAATGAGGGAAGGACATTATCCCATTACTCAAATTGTTCCTCAACAGCCTTCCGTAGTCAACACTGAGTTGACACGTTTCAGTTTAACCACTCAATATCCACCTTGTTGCCTGTTTTGGTTGGTATTGTTTCGTTCTTTGTTTATACCTGAATACGTGAGATAGAAACCCTTTTGCGAAGGAAAGATTGTGACCGATTTGGGCCAAAGGCAGGTAAAAGGAGTTATGTAACAAATCGGTTATAATCTCCTTAAATTGTGGAACAGGCGCAAGGGGTTCAACAACCACATACTGTCCCGATCGTATTGTGTTCCACGTGGCAATGGCACAGCGACCATGCAGCCAATTACAAACTCGTTTCAGCAGATAATTGTTCAATTAAATTATATTGAGTCAATGGTGGTAACAAATTGAAATTGTATTGTCAAAACGTAGCTAAGACCATATCTCGGACAGCTATGCTGCCCATGTATAAGGAAGGGTACATGTCTAGTCCAGCTTGATTGCCATGACATCCACAACATTCACTACTTCCACTATCAACTTTCAATGGAAGCAGTGTGTTCCAGCTACAAGATACATTGCAGACATTTACCAAAGTCCATTCGACAGCACCTTCCAAGCCTTGATCAACACTAACCCTGCAAGTTACCATTCTGACTGGGAAATGTATCTCAGTCTCGCAGGTGTTACTTGATGAATATCCTGCCTTTCATTCCCTCACATTATTGTGGGTGACCCTGCACCAAAGTGACTGCAACAGTTCAAATGGGCAGTGCACGGCCACCATGTCCAGAACAACGGTGTATGGGTAATTAGTGATGGCCCAACCAGCAATGTCTGATACCTATCAATAAATAATGCAATAATGTTTCACTGTTTGGCATCTGAGTGTCACTTTCTGCGTTTGTGAATAGATTTAGTCGATGTTCTTGAATCTCAGGAAATGGAGAAGTGATTTGATTGAGGTGCAAAAGCTTCTGAGTGGAAAGAGCTTGATAGGGCAGATACTGAGAAATTATTTCTGTGGGTCTGGGAATCCAAAACATGATGACAAGGTCTCAGGATAAGGGGCAAATTATCTGAGACTAAGATGATGTGAAAACACATCCCTCAAAGGATCTCAGTGTATTTCGTATTCGCCATTCCAAAGTGTGTAGATGCACTGTCAATGAATACAGTCAAAACTTCACAGAGAAATGGAGGAGCTTCAGGTTAGATGAGGTTACAGTCATATGGAGGTATAGGTTCAGGAGGGTGTTACAGATGTTGGAAGCTGCAATAGAACAGGAAGATTACCGAGATACGGACGGTTGTATATGCTGGAAGACTTTACAAACTTAGAGAAGGGGCTGTAAGTGTTTCCAAAGGCAGGGAGGAGTGGAAGAGCTTGTGGAGTTTATAGCGAATGGGCTGTATGTAATTGCTAGAGTGGGTTCCAGAAATATGGAAGGACATATATGATGATGGAAGCTACGGTGATAAGAAGGACTGAAAATACTGCAGGAGATTACAGACATCAGTCGGGGTGGAAGGCTGTTTATGTATGTGTTGGAGGAAGATATGCAGATCAGGATAGGTTTAGATATTGGGGGCTATCAGTAATATAGTTGCGGAGAGGCTGGAGGAGGTGACAGTGGTTAGGAAGACCGTCGATGATGGATGAAGTTCACAGAGGTGCGGATGGGTAGAGCGGCTGGAGGCATTTAAGTAGATAGAGAAGGATGAAGTGGGTAGAGGAGGTTACAGAGATGAAGAGGGCTGTAATGTCTGGGTGTGGTTACTGAAATTAGGAAAGATGTAAGTGTTTATAGAACAAAGTACAATACAGCGCAGAACAGGCCCTTTGGTGCTCGATTTTGCACCGACCTGTGAACTAATCTCAGACCAACTCCCTACACTGTCCCATCATCATCCATGTGCTTATCCAAGGATTGTATAAATCCCACTAACGTGGCTAAGTACATTGTTAAGTACATTGGCAGGCAAGGCATTCCATGCTTTTACCACTCTCTGAGAAACGAATCTGCCTCTGACATCAGTCTTAAACCTGTCACCCCTCAATCTGTAGCTGTGGCCCTTCGTACAAGCTGATGTCATCATCTTGGAAAATGGCTTTAACTGTCTACCCTATCTAATCTTCTGATCACATTGTATGCCTCTATCAAATCCCCTCTTAGCCTTCTTCTCTCCAATCGGAACAGACGCAAGTCTCTCAGCCTTTCCACATAAGACCTTCCCTCCAGACCAGGCAACATCCTAGTAAATCTCCTCTCCACATTTTCCAATGCTTCCATATCCTTCCTGTAATGGGGCGACCAGAGCTGTACTTAATCTTCCAAGTGAGGCCGCACTAGCATTTTGTATATTTGCAGCATGACATTAAGGCACCGGAAATCAATCCCTCTTCCAATAAAACCTAACACACCGTATGCCTTCTTAACAGCATTATAACCTGGGTGGCAACGTTCAGAGATCTATGTACATGGAATCCAAGATCCGTCTGCACATCCACACCACCACGAATCTTTCCATTGACCCAGTGTTCTGCCTTTCTGTTATTCTTCCCCAAAGTGCATCACCTCACATTTAGCTGCATTGAACTCCATTTGCCACCTCTCAGTCCAATTCTGAAGTTTATCCAAGTCCCCCTGCAACCCGCAAAATATTTCCATACTGTTCACTACTCCTCCGACTTTAGTATCATCTGCAGACTTTGTAACCCTTCCACTTATGCCTGCATCTAAATCATTTATAAAAATAGCAAACAACATTGTTCCTTAACAGATCCTTTGGCACGCCACTAGTAGCCGGAATATATGCTGAATATTTTCCATCAACCACCATGCGCGGCCTTCTCACAGAAAGACAGTTTTTAATCTATACTGCTAAATCACCCTCAATTCCATGCCTCTGCATTTTCTCCAACAGCCTAACAGGTGGAACCTTGTCAAAGGCTTTACTGAAGTCCATGTACACCACGTCAACTGTCCTACCCTCATCCACATGTTTGGTTACCTTCTCAAAAGCCTCAACGAGGTTTTAGAGACACGTCCTGCCATTGACGAAACCATGTTGACTATCTGCAATCAGATTGTTGCTTGTTTGATGATTATAGATCCTATCTCTTATAATCCTTTCCAAAACCTTTCCTACACAGTCATAAGACTCACTGGTCTATAATTGCTTGGGTCATCTGTTCTGCCTATCTTGAACAAGGGCACAACATTTGCATTCCTCCGGTCCTCTGTACTAAACCTGTAGACAATGAAAACTCAAATATCAAAGCCAAAAGCTTCAACAACTCCTCCACAGCGCACCTGAGAATGCTCGAATAAATCCTGTCCAGCTCGGGGGACGTTTTAACTTTCAATCCTTGTGGAATTGATATCACCTCTTCCTTACCAACCTCGATCCTTTCTAGTTAAATATCTCGTATCTCATTCATCTTCTGTATAACATTTTCATTTTCCTGAGTGAAAACCAATGAGAAATGTTCGTTTTCTACCTCTCCGATCTCCACAGAATCCACACTCAACTTCCCACTTCTGTCTTTGACTGGCTCTATTCCTACTATCGCCAAAATTTTATTCCTTAAGTACCTATAGAAAGCTTTAGGTTTCTCTTGTAGTTTACCCGCTGAAGACGACTGATGTCCTCTCTTTGCTCTTTTTAACTCTCTCTTTAAAACCTTCCTAGCTAATCTGTAACTATCCATTGTCTCATCGTCACATAAGCCTCCTTCTTCGGCTTAACAAGAAATGTAATTTCTGTAGTAAACCACGATCTCATACATTATCACTTCCTCCACGCCTGATAGGGGCATGCTATTCAAGGACACGCGATGTCTGCTCTCTAAACCAGCTCCACATTTCGATTATCCCCATCCCCTGCATTTTGCAACTATATTCTATGCATCCTAAGTCCTGCCTAATTGGATTACTATCACCCTTCTCTCATAGATAACTCTTGCCCTATGGCATATACCTATCCCTTTTAATCACTAAACTAAATGTGCTCATGCAGGTCATGTGCGAAAGAAAAGGTAGAGGTAATAGAGAATGCCAGAATAATGGGGCAGTATGGAGAGGCTGGAGGAGGTTACAGAGATCAGGAGAGCCTAGTGGTTGGATGAGGTTTACCAAGGTCGGGAGGGGGGAGTGGCTGGACAAGGTTACTGCGACAGGGTATATGGGAGAGCAGCTTAGAGAGAGATATGTAGGGCTTGTAGGGGCTGGTGTAAGTCACAAATAAAGGGAGATATGATGGAGGAGGTTAGAGACAGAGGGAGGGATGAGGGTTTGGAGGCGGTGAGAGAGATAACAACGGTGCAAATTCTGGAGGCGGTTAGAGAGAATAGGAGGGATCTGAGTTTGGAGAAGATTGCAGAGTTCGGGAGAGGTGAAGGAGTTGGAAAGTATTACAGAGAGAGAGTGGTGTAGGATTTGAAGGAGGTTAGAGAGGTAGGGAGTGGTGTAGGTTTTGGAGATGATTAGAGAGATAAGGAAGGGTATAGGTTTTGGAGGAGATTAGAGAGTTATGGAAGGATTTGGACTTACTAGCAACAGGCAACACAGTTTTGTGGGGAAGATCATGTCTCACAAACTTGTTTGTTTGTTTTGAGGAAGTGACAAATTGATTGATGAGGGCGTGGGTCTGGATGTTGGCCGTTTGGACCTTAGCAAGGCCTTTGATATGGTTCCTTATGGCAGGCTCATACAGAATGTGAAATGAAATGGGATCAGCGGTCAGTTAGTAAGGTGGATAGAGAACTGCTTGGTTTTAGAAGACAGAGTAGTGGTGGAACAGTGTTTTTTGTGACTGGAGATCTGGAGATATTTTGGTGGAGTTGCCGATTGTGAGGATGATTGCCAGAGAATACAGCAGGATATATGTCAGCTGCAGACTTGGACAGAGAAAACACTGATGTAACTTTATTTCGACAGTTGTGACGTGATGTGTGTTAGAAGGTCTAATGCAGGAGAGAAGTATAAAGTGGATGGTTAAACTACTGGCTGCATCAACATCCGTAGGGATCTAGGTTTACAGCTCCACAGTTGCTGGAAAGTGGTAACACGGGTGGATAGGGTGATCAAGAAGACTGATGGAAAACTTGCAGCCGTGCATCGGAGCATACAGTATGAAAATTAGCAGGTCATATTGCAGCTGTAGAGAAACTTAGTTCGGGCACATTTAGAATATTGTGTACAGTACTGGTTGCCACACCAGCAGAATGATGTGGAAGTGTTGGAGAGGCTATGGAAAGGTTTACCAGGATGTTGTCTGGTCTGGAGGGTATTAGACAGAAGGAGAAGTTGAACAAACATGGTTTGTGTGCACCTGGGCATCATTGGCTATAGGGCTACCTGATAGATATTTACAAAATTATCAGAAGCAGAGATAGAAGGACAGTTAGAGGCTTTATCCCAGAGTAGAAATATCAATCACTCAGGATGGTAGGTTTTCGGTAACAGGGAGGAAGTTTAGGCGATATGATCGGCAAGGTTTATTTTTGCTGTTCCAGCCAGGATGTGTAAGTGCCTGGAATACACTGATAGAGGAGAAGGAGCTAATATAGCAATGTTTAAGAGGAATCTTGGCACAAATATGAGTAAGTAGGGAACAGAATGACAGAGGGTGTCAGAGCAAAAACTTTAGTTTTAACTTGAGAACGGTATTAGGTGTCAGTGCGGGCTTTCTGGGCTGGAGGGCCTGTTCCTGTACTGGGCTGCTCTTTAAAACAAGATTTGAGTGCAGGAGTGGCAAGATGTTGACTGAATGATTACAGTCACATTCAGTGGATCTCTCCTCAACAACTTGCAGCTTCATATCCTCCATCTCACAGTAGGGAAACTCTATGTGGAGAACTGGACGTGAAAGTCCAAACTGGTAACTGATGACTCCATCTCGATCCCCGCTCCTGCCGCCTTCTATCTTAGACAGCAGCGTCTCGGGGGACACTGCACAGCCAGAAACTGCATGTACTCCACACCCACCAATGCTGGCATCTGTCACATGCCAGGCTCACCATGCCATCCCAGCACATCTCCGACCCACTGAAAGTACGCTTCTGTACTTCAATGCTGCAGCTCATGGTGTACTGACAACTATCATTGCAATGCTGCTGCAAAGAAACTGTGCTCAGGATTACACACCCAGCTCATGGACTGTCCCTCTGGGCTGCTCACTCCGTGGTGATACACACTCAATGCTGCTGCAAGAACACTGTGCTCAGGGACACACCCCTAGCTCATGGATTACCCCTCTGGGCCGTTCATTCCGTGATTGTACACATTCAATGCGGCTGCAAGGACACTATGCTCAGGGACAAACACACAGCTCATGGACTGTCCCTCTGGACTGCTCATTCCGAGTTTGTACGCACTCACTTTGAACTGACTTCAATGCTCACAAAATTATTACCTTGCATTACCCCGCCCTCAGCAGTGTCTCCCCTCAGCCAGAGCTACCAGGCTCACCCGCCTGCTGTATTGTCTTGGTATTTAGCACAACCACAAAACCAGGAAGCTTGATATCATTGTCCACAATCAGTCACTGTGCACAGCATAGTGAGACAAGGGATGTCTCAGATCCCAGTCCGGGAGCTTGGACACGGTCAGTCAGCCTCTCGTGGTTGTTAGTGTCAGGATCGTTCCCCTGTGAGGGGGTGAGGAGATGAATGTTGGTGAGTCCCCTATCCTTTTGGCCCTTTGTCTCCTATTGTGGGATGGTTCCTTCTCGGATGTGAAAATTAGCAACAGGTATTAAGGGAGATGGAAGTGGTTGTTACAGCTGTTAGTGCTGGGAAAGCTGAGGGAAAGGTGAGGAGGTGTCCTGAGTGATAATCATTGTCTACAATCATCCTGAACTTTACAATAAAATGATCATTGCACTCCAAAACCACCCCCTACTGACACTGGAGCCATTTTCCCACCTCTTTCTGTGGGACCAGATCCAACAGTACATGCTGTCTTGGGCTGGACACATGCTTCTGCAGTGAGCTCTCCTCCCTCTAATGCAGGAACACTTGCCCCTCATGACCCTGCACCACCAGTATCCCTGTCTATATCTGGATACATTAAGTTTCTCAGTATAACTAACCTGTAGTATTGTCATCGCTCTGAAATGACCCTGCATATTTATTCTCTCCATCATTTCTTTGGTTGCTGGTCGACAGACTGTACCTCACAGTGTAATTGTATCCTTTTTGTTATGTAGCTCCTGTCAAATTCATTCTGTCCTTGGACGGATCCTCTTTCTCTTGAACTCCTTAACTAATGCTAATCAAAACCAATATTTCTACCTTCATTCTTTCCCTTCCCTTCTATCATTTCAGAATCCCTTATACCCAGCAATATTTAACACCCAGTCCTGCCATTCCTTGATGCACCTCTCAGTGATCAGTCCATCAGATTTCCACACACTCCGAGTATTCATGTCCATGCAGAGGACCTCAAATTAAGGCTTTCTTTCTTACTCCATCTTCCACTGATAAACTTGTTATAAATTAGTACCAACTGTATCTCCCAGTATTTTGAGAATCCTGGTATTCTCCTGTACTATTTCTTTTTGGACCCTAAACACAGGCCAGGTTATTTTCAATCCCTCCCAAAAAAAACACGTAAGAAATTCAGTCCCAGCTCTGTCACCTGTTAGCCCATCCACCGTGCACAATTGCTGCCTTCCTCAGAACCAGTCCCAATGTCCCAGGAATCTGAAGCCCTTCCTGCTGCACCATCGTTCCAGTCACACTCTCATCTACCTAAAACTCCGAGTCCTGTTTTTACTTGAACATGGCACTGGCAGTAACCAAGTGATTGCTACATTTGAGGTCCTGCTTGCTGACCATCCACTTAGCTCCCTAAATTCTGATTCCCAGAACACTTCACCCTTCCTATAAAGGTCATTCCTACCAACATGGACGTGATCTTGGACTGCCCAATGTACCCCAGTCGAATGTCCTGCAGACACAGTGACATTCGTAACCCCACTATTCTGGATTTACAGAAACACTGACACCTTCTTCAGTTTCCTGACTCCCCTGTGCCTATTGCTCCTCCTTCCTTCTCCCTCCCCTCCTGTACAGTCAGGCTGATTGTGGGGCCACAGACATGGCTCTGACTGTCCTCTCCTGAGCAGGTCCACCTTCATCAGCTTCCAAACTGGGAAACTGAATTGGGAGGGAGATATCAGGGTGTTCCTGGATTCCCTGTTTCTCTTCGATTGCCTAGTGCCCCATTCCCTTCCTTATTCCAGGCCGTCATGACTGCAGGGTGATCTACTCTGTGTGTGTGCTATCCCCATAACCCTCAGCATCACAGAATCTCTAGCAGTGTCTGATCTCCAAGACCCCTAGGACACGAGCTAGGACACGAGCAGGGGCTATGACTTCCCAATGTAACAGAACACATTTCCCATCTGACAAATATGTCTTGCCATGTCGTAAAATGCAACATTCTTGAGTAACTTAATTAATTGCTTATAATGAAGTTAACAACCGGGAAATAACATTATGGTTAAGTCCCTTATTCAACTGTGGCTTACTGAGGGTAATTTACTATATTGGCTCAGAATTTCACGGTCTCTCTTGTTTCTGATTTCAATCCTCACTTCAGAAGTTGAAAAAATAACTTTGCTGACTTACAGCATTTAACTGATAGTTGTTAATAACGGTGTATTTATCAGCCAATGAACTTACAGCCTTTCTGTGATGGCTCTTGCATTTCTTCCAAACTCAGGGCAGGCAGGTCCCAGCAGCAGAAAGTTATCTCTGTGACTCCCAGGTACGTATAATACTCCAGCTCCCACACCACTCTGCTCCCTCACAGGGTAACCTTCTCTGTCACTCCCAGGTACAACTCGGCCTCGATCCTCAGTGCTGATTTATATCCTCCCACTTTGCTGCTGCTTTAACTACCAGATATGTTAGCCTCATGCTCCTGCTCCAAGTTTCTCCCTCGCATGGTCACTCCCTCAGTGACTCGGTGCTGGTTTCGAGCCTCCTGCTCTGCTTTTTCTCCAACTCCAACTCCCAGTCGGCCTCGACCCTCGCTACTGATTTATATTCTCCCGCTCTGTGCTGATCTCTCTCAGGTTCTCTGCCCTTGTGACTCCCAGGTAATGGTAGGCCTCAAGCCTCAGCTGAGATTTATAACATCCCGTTCCGCACTGCTGCCTTACAGAATCGCTGTTGTGCCTGGAAGACAGTGGGAAAGAGGAGGATTAGACAGAGCAGAGGGTGTTACAGTGATTGAACGAGCTATATGGGATGGAACAGGTTATCCGGGGAGCTAAGCAGAACTGCAGCAACTGAAGAAGTTTACTGGAAGATACAGTGAGAGTTGCAGACACTGAAGAAGGCAAAGGAAATCGAGAGATAGTGGCTTGTTCATGACGGAGCTTTGAGAGTCTCAAGGGCTTTTTCTGAGTTGCTTACAGAGATGTGTAGACTTCAACAAATGCAAATTGACAGCCAGCAAGTGTCGTGTGGTACTGGAGACTATTAGATGTTACAGAGTGAGAAGACCTGCAGTAACTGGGGGAATATAAACTTTTGGAGCACTGGTGGTGTTCAAGGACCCTCGGGACATGAGGAGGTGCAGAGAATGGGAGCATTCCAAATAGTGGGATTGTAGGATCTGGATGTCCTGAGATAGATAAGGAGGAAGAAAATTGCCATTTTGGCACATGCAACCATTGTAATTACAGAGATTTCGGAAGGGAACCTGTGCTATCATTGATTACAGTTATATGGAGAGTTACAGAAGCTGAAGGGGTTACATATTTTAAAAGGGAGAGATTTTATGTGATCAGAAGTTTAAACAAGAATAAATAAATTTCAGTGATCTCTAGCAACAGATGGGAATGGAGGAAGTGAGATCATGTGAGGAACTGTCAGATTTATATGGCGGGGAGAATGTCAGATATGAAAGGGAAAGTTGCATTGTCTGTACGCAGTTGCAGACATGAGGAGTGTGGTAGCTCCTGCTGGAGGGGACACAGATAACAACAGTTCCAACGGCTGGTGCAGTGGCTCAGGAAGGCAGCTCACTACCACCTTCTCAGGGACAACTCCATATCACCAATAAATGCTGGCTCAGCCAACAAAGCTCATCTTCATGAATGAATGAATGAAGGAATAAAAGATCTACAAGTAGCACTGAGGTCACTCAGGCAGGCCCTTTCAACAGCACTTCCCAAACCCGAAAACACTATTCCGTGGAAGGACAGGAGATCCAGGTGCACGGGAACACTAGCATTTCCAAGGTGCCCTCTAAGCTACGCTCCATCCTCCCAGCACTGCGTCTGTCCCTCCACCCAAAGGAATGCAGTGGTTCAGAAAGGCAGCTCCCCACCACCTTCTCCAGGGAATTACAGATGGGAAGGTAATGGTGAAACTCTGCTGTTTACAGCCAGACAGGAATATAAATCCAGCAGTGGGTGTGAAATGACATATCCGTTTCAGAACAACATGCTGAGCATGGATAGAGGATTTGTCCTATTGGTACAAGGCACAGAGTGTGAAGAAGGGGGTCTTTTTCATGATGGGAACTGGTGATGACAGGAGCACCGAAGGGGTCAGTATTGGGACCACACTCTACACGTTATTCATTCAGAGTCTGGACAAAGGATGTGTAGGGTTACGAGAAATGGGTTTCCAAGAAAGATCCCAGGGATGAATTTTGTGTGATATGAGGAGTAGGTGAAGTCTTTGGGTCTGCACTTGATGAAGTTTAGGCAGCGGCGGCGGTAGAATCTCATTCAAACTTACAGTATACTGAGGGGACTGGATGGAGTGGACGGGGGCAAGATGTTTCCACGAGCAAGCGAGACGAGGGGCCAAGGGCACAGCTTCAGATTGAAGGGACGGCCCTTCTGAATAGAGATGTGGAGGAATTTATTCAGCAAGAGGGTGATGGATCAGTGGAACTCACTGCATCATGGGGTTGTGGATGCTAAGTAATTCAATGTATCGAACTCAGAGATAGCTCGGTTCTTGATGAATAAAGAGATCAAGGGTTACCGGGAGTAAGTGAGAGACTGGGGTTGAGAAACAATTCAGCCATATTCAAATAGTGGAATAGACCCAATGGACCGAATGGCCTAATTCTGCACCTATACATGATGGTCTCATGGTCTGCGCTTTTTCCATAAGTTTCTAAGTGTGCAGTTATCATTTCTGGCATATTGTTTACCATACATTCCAGAACTTGCCTAATTATTGCTGTCACCTCTTGGTTTCAGATATACTGCAGAAAGCTACATCGCAGAGTAACTTGAGAATCAATGTGTATAAATCTCAGAAAGGTGGCATACAGGGCCAGCAGGACATAAAGAAGACAAATGGAATGCTGGCATTGGTTCCAAAGGGAATGGAGAATAAAAATAGTGAAGGCTTGTAATAAATATAGAGGACTCCTGTCAGCCCACACTGAGAATACTGTGAACAGATGTGGTCACTATCTGGAGGGAAAATGCCCTTGCATTGGAGACAGCCCAGAGAAGGTTCACCAGGCTGGTCCTCAAAATGGAGGGATACTGATGAGAAGAAGTGGAGAAGGTTGAACTTGCAGTCGTTAAAATTTAGAAAATGAGGCAAATGTATTGATACACCGAAGATTATTGTGTTCTTACCGATTCGGTACTGAGACATTGTTTCCCAGAGCAAGGATCTGTAACTGGAGATAAAGGGGAACACAGACATGAGAGAAGCTAACAGAGAAAAGCTGGGTTGTACAGACTGGAGGATGTTACAGAGTTCGGGTGGTTTGAGATCACTGTTGGTGGTTAGAAATCAGATAGGTTGTCGGGCTGAAAGATGTCAAAGAGATTTACAGGGTTATCAATCCTGAAGGATTACAGCGATAGTGAGGAATATAGCGACTAGAGATTACTCAGATAGGGGTGGCCGTTGGAGCTTCAGG
The DNA here is from genome assembly GCF_047496795.1 of Chiloscyllium punctatum. Lineage (NCBI taxonomy): Eukaryota > Metazoa > Chordata > Chondrichthyes > Orectolobiformes > Hemiscylliidae > Chiloscyllium > Chiloscyllium punctatum. Next base: position 14,243,260 of record NC_092756.1, read on the forward strand.
AGATACACAGACTGGGAGGGTTCTCGGGACTGGAGATTACACAGATATTGGTGGTAGTTGGAGCTTTAGGAGAAAGGGAGGATTGTAGGCACTGATTGTAGACAGTTGGGGTGCTAGTTGGAGCTGGAGGAGTTTATAGAACCCGGGAGGATTGTTTGTGCTGGGAGTTACATTGACATAGACAAAAGTTGGAGCTGCAGGAGAGAGGGAGATAGAGAGGGTTGAAGGGTCTGAATCAGTTCACACAGCCAGGGAGAAGTGTAGGGATTGGAGAAGCCGGAGATACTGTGTTGTAGGTCTGTTTGAGCTCAGAGAGCTACTGAGGACTGTGAAGGCAGGTTTGCAGCGTTCCCATCAGTTACACAGAGATGTGGAGTGCTGTTCTGGAGGAGGTTACAGAAATCAACAGGATTGCAAATTATGGAAGATATTACAAAGACAGTAAGCTGTAGTATTTGAGGAGGTTACAGGGACAGGATTCATTGAGGAGTTGGAGGCTGCTCCTGGTGTTAAACATGCTGCAAGGGATCATATTTCTTCACATCGATCAGGGGGATTGGAAGCTCTGGAGATGAAGAATGAGAAATGCAGTAACTGAAGAATATCACAGAGATGGGGAGGAAGGTTTGAGGGGCATTTATCACTTGGATATGAAAGCAGAATGTATCATTAGTAGGTTTGCAAAGACGTGAAACGTGAGGGTGTTGTCCAAGGTGAGGGGGATGGCCTCAGGATGCAGTCTGAAGGTTGAGGCTGGGACAGAATTTTAGCAGAGTAATTTCAATTGATAACCAGGTAAGAGCACAGCAGGCAATAAGGGAAAACTGATTAATTAAGCTGCATTTATTTTGATGTAACATACCTGACAGGTAAGGCAGATGAACGCACGGCATAGATGGGAACATGGGACTGCGAAATCACTGGAATTACAGAAACACAGCTGAGGGACGAACAGGATTCGCAGATCATTGCTCCAGAGGACAGATTCAACAAGAAGGATAGAAGGGGAGGCAAGAGAGTAGAGGGAGTGGAGTTTTTGATCAGTGAAAACATCACTGCAGCACTGAGAGACGATATTCCTGGGGATCGCCCAGTGAAGCTGTGTTCGTGGAACTGAGAAATAAGAAGGAATAAACAGTTTGATATGATTGTACTACAGGCCCGCAGTAGTCAGCCTGAAAAATGAGCAGCACATCTGTCGGAGATCTCAGATATCTGGAAGAAGGATAGGGATGTATTGGTCGGGGATTTTAACTTTCCAAACCTAGACTGGGACTGCCAGAGTGTTCACAGCTTGGATGGGAGGGATTTGTTCAGTGTGTTCAAGAAAACTCTCTCCATCAGTATGTAACTGGAGAAAGGGATAAAACCTGACCTCCCTTCGGGAAACAAGGTAGAGAAAGGGGCTGAAGTGTTTGTGGGGGAGCACTTTTGCAAAGTCACCACAATTCTATTAGTTTCAAAAGAGCGATGGAAAAGATGGAAAAGGACAGGCCTGGTCCACAAGTTAAAGATCAAAACTGGCCTTGCTCCAGTTAGAAGGTATTAGGCAAGACTGTCCAAAAGTTGATTCGTGGAGGCTATTTGCAAGTAAAGGAATGTCGGGCAAGTGGGATTCTTTCAAAAGAGAGATAAATTAAGATTTCAGGGCCAGCATATTCCTGTTCGTGTGAAGAACAATGCTGACACAAATGGGAAACACTGGATAACTGGGTATATTGAGGTTCTGGTCAAGACAAAATGGGGCATATGTCCTATATAGCCAGCTGGATTAAGTCAATCCCTTGAAGAAAATTGTGGGTGTAGTATTAATCTTAAGAGGGACACCATGAGGGCCGAAAGGGGTACTGACAGGGCTCTGGCAGAGAAGGTTCAGGAAAATCCAGAGAGTTTCTACAAGTATAATGACAACAGAAAATTAACTCGGGACAGAATGCGACCCCTTAAAGTCATCTATGTGTGAACCCACAGGAAATGGGCGAGCTCCAAAACAAATACTTCACGTCAGAACTTACTGTGGAAAACACACTGGGGAAGCAGGAAAATAAATAGTAAAGTTTTCAAAAGAGTCGACATTGGAGAACTGGAGGTGCTGAAGTTTTCGAAAACATGAAAATTAGACAAAGCCCTGGGAACTACTCAAGTATATCCCAGGACATTGGGGTAAGTTAAGGAAGACACTGACAACGATATTTCTATCACTGACAGCCACGGGTGGTGAGCTGGGAGCCTGTGGGGGGGGGGGGGGGGGGCTAATGTTGCGCCAGCATTTAGGAAAGGCTGCGGGGAAAAGCCAGGGACATAAACACCAATTAGCTTGATGTCAGTGGTGCCAATGTTTTTGGAACCAATTCTGTGGGACAAGACTTCCATGCATTTGGAAAGGCAACGATTGATTAGGGATAGTCAGCATAGTTTTGTGCATGCAAAGCCGCGTCTCTCAAAATTGATAGAGTTTGTTGAAGAGATGACCAAGAAGATGGATGAAGGCAGAGCAGTAGACGTTGTCTATACTGACTTCAGCAAGGCCTTCGACAGGATTTAGCGTGGTGCACTGGTTAGTAAGGTTAGATCACATGGGATCAGGGAGAGCAAGACAAACACAAAATGGGCTTGACAGTAGGAGACAGAGAGTAGTGGGAGAGGGTTGTTGTGCAGACTGGGGGCCTCGGACCAGCGGTGTGCCATCAGGATCGGTGCAGGATCCACACATCTGTATTATTGACATAAACGAGAATATATGAATTAGTGTTAGTAAGTTTGTGGATAGTAAAGTAAGTGTTATAGATGGCAGTGAATACAGTTATCAAAGGTGATATTAACCAACTGAGCCAATGGGTCAAGAAATGAAAGATGGAGCTGATTTCAGGTATTGGATTTTGTTAAGACAAACCAGGGACAACAAACACAATTAATAGCAGATCTCTGGGCAGTGTTGTCGAACAGAGAGAGACCAAGGGATTCAGTTACAGTGTTCCTTGCAAGTGGAGTCACAGGTGGACAGGATGGGGAACACAATATTTGGCACACTGGCCCTCATGGGTCAGAGCATTGAGTACATGAGTTGGTCCATCATGATCCGGCTGTATCAGACATTGCTGGGTCTCCAGTTGGAGGACTGTATAGAATTCTGATCATCCTGATTTAGGAAACATATTCTGAAACTGTAAATGGAGCAAAGATTGACGAAGATGTTACTGATACTGGACCGTTTGACAGAAACAGAGAGGCTGGATAAGCTGCAAAGCAACATAGGTGGAATGAGATATATTTGGCAGATAAGGTTAATGAGAATCCAAAGAGATTCTACAGCATACAAGTACAAAAAAAGCTACTAGAGAACCAATAGAGCCCCTCAAAGATCAATAAGGCCATTCATGTGTGGAACCACAGGAAATGGGCGCGACACGAACTGAATATTTCATGTCAGAACGTACTGTGGACAAAGACTAGGAAACAAAAGGGAAAGAAATAGTGATGTCTTGAAAAGACTCCCCATTACAGAAGAGGTGGTGCTCGAGGTCTTAGAACACAAAGGTAGAGAAAGCCCTAGGTACTGAACAAGTGTATCCCAGAACAATGTGACAATGTCACAGTGGGGACCGTGGCAGAGATATTTGTATCATTATCTTTCTATTTCCATTGGGTGTAGGTGGCTGAGGAGTGACCTTATAAAGGTTTTTAAAAACATGAAGGGTATATGTAGGGTGAAGAGTGAAGGTCTCTAACTCAGGGTAGGGGAATCCATAACGAGAGGGCATAAATATGAGATGGGAGAGGAAATACCTAAAAGGGACAGAGGAGAACATTTCCACACAGAGAATGGTGCACATATTGAATGAGCTGCCGCTGAAGTGGTAGAGAAAATTGCAATTCCATCATGGAAAAGACATTTGGGCAGGTACATGGAGAGGAGAAGGTTTGACGGAATAGGGACCAAACGCAGGCAAATGCAACTCGTTCAGGAACTGTGATCAGCATGGACTAGTTGGATCGAAGGAACCGTTTCTGTTCTAAATGCCTCTTTCTCCAGTTTTTGGAGGAGGAGACTATTGAGATAAGGCATGTTGTAGGCACTGAAGCAAGTTACAGCGATGGAAATGGTAGTATAGAATGCAGTGTATTTCAAATATGTGGCGGGACTATCGGGAAGGGAGTCGGTTACAGGGACAGGAACTATTATAGGAGTTAAAAATTATTGAAGACACTGGTCCACGAGACAAGGTCTATGTACAGTATTGGAGGGGGAACACTGACCAGAAAGATCCCAGGCAGCATTCCCACATACTCATGGGAAACCTGATTTCCCCTCTGTTATACTGATGTTCACTAAGACATCACAAGCCTGGATTGATAACTGTGACACTCCCGATGCTATCTCAATGCAACAAAACTTACAGTCGGGGTGGTGATTGACCTGGGGTGTGTCTGTACCGTGCTCCCCCTCCAGCATTGTATCTATGTCATGTCTTGTTACCCGATCTTTGGAGCCCTCTCATTGCTCTCTTCTCTGTGCACTGTGAATGATCTTACCTCATTGCAGGATTTATTGAAGGCTCCAGATCTCCCTGCCCTCTGTCTCTCTGGCTAAACAACCATCTTCAATGAGGTGATAGATGAGGCACCCAACAGTTGGGAAGTCTATTGAGTCAGGAACTTACTGATTACATGCAGGAGACAGAGAAATAGACAGGATGGGAAATTAGACTGATGCAGTGAAGGTTATACATGGAGAATAGCAATAAGTTCCACAAAGATATGGAAAATCCCAGTCTCCATTCTTGGCCTGTGCTGTTGTGTCTCTCTGGAGTGGAGAATTCTGTTGGCTCAGGATCTGGAGTAGCTGCAAGAGTGAGAGACACTGGCAGAGGCAGAAATTGTACCCACGCAATGAGGAATACCACATGGAGAGATACGGAGTGATATCACCATATTGCAGGAAGGTATCAGGATCAAACAAATCATGAAGGAAAAACAGGTTTAGCTCCATGATGCACTGGTATCAGTGTTCAGGGATGAATAGCCTGTGAGCAGGTGAAGTGATGGCTTAGAGGTGTTATTGCTCGAGCATGTATTCACTACCTCAGCTAATGTTCGGGGGAGGAAGGTTTTACCCCCACCATCAGAAATGGTGGAATTTGAAATAAATTATTTTAAATATAGCAATTGATAATCCATCAATACCATTACTGATCTACAGTAAATCCAAACATTTCTCCTTTCAAGAAGGACATCTGCCCATCCTCATGACATTCCCACAGGAAAGTGTTTGCCTCTTAATTACCCTGTGAAATGGCCAAGCAAGTTACTTAGCTGAAAAGCAGGTTAGGGCTGGGCAAGAATGTTTGGTCAGCCAGAGACATCCATATCCCATACTTGATTTCTAAAAAAAAACCATTCTGATGGTCCCACTGGAACTGAGCTGGGGCCAGTGTCCTGGCCAATCATGTCGGTAGGTTTATGGACACGGCTTTAAACTGACAGAGAGGATGCAGGGACAGGGTTCAGGTGAAACGAGCTTTCCAAATCCAAAGAGAAAAGGTATCAGAACAGCATAGGAATGTGGCCGGAGACAAGCAGAAAGGAACAGGATGGGACAGAGTTTAACTAAAACTATATATCAGCGAATCGATTTGTGACAGGAAATTGTGGGAAAGAGTAAGTTATGTTTTGTTTTGGAATGGACAAAGTCTCTTCAATAAGGTGGATGGATTTGTGACACAGAGGTGAAAGAGATTTAAAAACCAGAGGTACGTGGTTGCAGGCGAACTAAAGGTGGAAAATAAATATTCAATAGTTCACAAACTTGCAGAAACTCAGGCAAAATGGGTAACGCTAACAATAATGGATAACAATGGCTTTCTCGAAAAAGCATTTGGCCTCAGATCATGAAGTAAAGTCAGTCTGAATGTAAATTCTGGCTACTATCTTCCAAGGACACAAGGAGCAGAAGAGATTTAGCCATCAAACAGCATTTCATTGTTCATCACTGCATTAAACAGGAACTCATTGGAACTTTTAGTGAAGGTATTGTGATAATTTAGTGAAACTTCAACATTCATATAATCTTGACAATCATACTGACAGAGTGACATTCAAAGAGCAGATTGTAGATTTATTTTCAGTGTTTCATTGAATAACACATTATGTAACTGGCTAGGGACACAACTATCTCAGAGCGAATGTTGTGTGATGAAACTTAGTGAATGAGTAATGTCACCTGGGGAGATCCTCCGGGAAATTGTGATAAAGTGCAGTTTAAAGAAATATAAAGTTTTAAAGGAATTACAGAAAGGACAAGCTACAACTGGAAATAAAAACAGCCAATTACACGGGTTTGAGCAGAGAACTGGCCAAGGTAAACAGGCGGAACAGACTGAAACATGTGTCTGTAAATGAACAATGGAAAACATTTGAAGGAACAGTGTAAAATACTCAACAAAAGGAAATTCCATTGCAAAAGACAAAACCTCAGCAAGAAATTACCTCCCATCCCTACTCAGGACAAAATGGATCATATTAGATTATGAGGCTGAGAAGATCACCACAAAGTACTTAAAATCCTGAAATGAGAGAGAGTTTAAGCAGTAGGTATTAGAGGGATTGCAACGGGTCTGCTAGCAGGAGGAGGGCAGTGGAAAGGGGAATCATTGTCAGGGCTTAATGACACGATATGAACAGGGAGAGGTGGAGGTGGTGAGAGTGTTACAGAGAGTGGTCAGAGCCTGAACTTGTGTTACAAAGCCAGGACAGATTGTTGCAGATGCGGTTTGCAAAGGTAGGGAGGGACATCTGCATTGTATTTATTCATGCATGGGATGTGGGGGGTCACTGATTGGATCAGTATTCTTTGTCCCCACTGCTAATTGCCCAGAGGGCAGATCAGAGTCAGCTATATTGCTGTGGGTCTGGATTCACATGTAGGCCAGACCAGGTTAGAATGTCAGATGTCCCTCACTAATGGAGGTGACTGAACCAGATGAGTTCTACCTAACTGATCAACAATGTTTCCTCACCAATGTCTTGTTCAGACAACATGACATCCCAACTGCTACTCTCAATGTTCTAACTAATGAAGGTAACCATTCCAAACGCCGGCTTCACCAGCCTGTCTACCTGGGACATCACTTTCAAAGAACTGTCTACCTGCATCCCTGGGTCTCTGACTGACAACACTACCCAGTGCCCAAACATTAACTGTACAAGTCCCACCCTGGATTGTTTCACCAAAATGGAACACCTCACATTTATCTAATTAAACTCCATCTGCTATTCTTCAGCCCACTATCCCAGCAGTACTGTCCATCCTGTTGCATCATAGATATTCTTCTTCACTGTCCACTTTCCCACCAATGTCAGTGTCACCCAAGAAGCTTACTTACCAGGAAACCAATATTCCCATCCAAACCATTTATCCAAATGACAATCAGCAGTGGGCCCACTACACCGCTGGTCACATGCCTCCAGTCAGAAAAACATCATGTCTTCCATCACCCTCTGTCTCCTACCATCAAGCCAATTTTGTAAACAGTTCACGAGCTCCTCCTGAATGCCGTATGCTTTTACATTGATCTGAGCTTATTACCCAGTTTACCATACCGAACGCAGAACACAGAACAGTGCAGCACAAGACCCTTCGGCCATGATGCCATGCCAACCTTTTATCTGACAGTAAGATCAAACTAACCTACATACCTTTCATTTTAATGCTATCCATGTGTCTATCCACGAGTGTATTAAATGTCCCTAATGTATCGGACTCTCCCAGCACTGCTGGCAGTGCATTCCACACCCCCCACACACACTTTGTGTAAAGAACCTGCATCTGAAATCTCTCCTTAACCATCCACCTATCACCTTAAAACTCTGCCCGCTCAGAATATCCACGTATGCCATGATATAAAGAAGTCTCTCACTATTCACTCTATCTATGAGTCTCATCATCTTGTTCACCTCTACCAACTGGCCCCTCACCCTTCTTCACTCCAGTGAGAAAAGCTGAACCTCCCTCAACCTTTCTTCATAAGACATGCCCTCCACCACAGGCAGCTTCCTGGTAAACCTCCAATTTAGCCTCCCTAAGCTTCCAGTGCCTTCCTGTAATGAGGGGACCAGAACTGAACACAATATCACAAGTGGGATCCAACCCAGGCTCTATAGAGCTGCAGAATAACTTCACTGCTTTAAAACTCAATCCCCCAGCAATTGAAAGCCAACACAACATATTCCTTCACAACAACCCTAACAGCTTGGGTGGCAACTTTGAGGGATCGATGGATGTGGAACCCAAGGTCACTCTGTTCCACAACACTACCATGTATTCTGCCTTGAACCCTATATTCAGCATTCAAGTTCGACCTTCCAAAATGAATCATTTCAGACTTTTTCAGATTGAACTCCATCTGCCGCTTCTCAGCCCAGCTCCGCATCCTGACAATATCCTGCTGCAACCTACAACAGCCCTCCACACTATCCCCCCCTCCACCAACCTCCATGTCATTGGCAAAATTACTAACCCATCTTCCACAACCACATCCAAGTCATTTATTAAAAAAAAAATCACAAAGAGCAGAAGTCCTGCAACCGATTCCTGCAGAACACCATTGGTCACGGAGCTTCAGACTGAATGTTTTCCATCTATTACCACCCTCTGTCTTCTATGAGCCAGGAATTCTGTATCCAGACAGACAGGTATGCTGTATCCCATGCCTCTGTACTTTCTGAATGAGCCATAAAGGTGTTTTGTCACATTCTTGAGGAGTTCAATAAGATTTTTGAAGAAGAGATCTGTCCCTTACAAAGCCATGCTGACTATCTCTTGTCACACTATGGTTTTCTCCGGAGTCATAAATCCGCTCTCTCAGAGTCCTCTCTAATATTCTGCATACCACAGACATAAGAAAGTGAGGTCTGTAATTCCCAGGATTATCCCTATTCCCTTTCTTGAACAAGGCAATAACATTTGCCATCCTCCAATCATCTGGTACTATTCCGGTGAACAAGAAGGGTGCAATGGTCATCGCCAAAGGCACAGCAATCCATTCCCTCGCTTCATTTAGTAACTTTGGGCATATTCCATCTGGTCCAATGGACTTATCTATCTTTATGTTTCACACAATTCTCAGCACATGCTCCTTCTTAACATCAACCTGTTCACATATATCAGTCCTTTTCATGCAGTCCTCACAAATGATAATGTCCCTCTCAGTAGTGAATACTGAAGCACAGTATGCATTAAGGACCTCCCCCTACCTCCTGTGACTCAAGGCGCATGTTTTCTCCACTATCCCTGACCTGCCCTACCCTCACTCTGACCACCCTCTTGTTCCTCACATAAGTGGAGAATGCCTTATGGTCTTCCTTAATCCTTCCCAACAAAGTTTTTTCATGTCCCATTTTAGCTGTCCTCAGTCCATTCTTCAGTTCCTTCCTGGCTACCTTAAGTGAGTTCCCAGAGTGTGGAAACAGGCCATATGGCTCAACAACTCCATACAGACCCTCTGAAGAACATCCCACCCAAAACCATTCCCCCACCCTATTACTCTCCACTTACCCTGACTAATGTGTCGTTCCTGCACATCCCTGAACACTATGGGTAATTTACCATGGCTGAGTCACCTAATCTACACATCTTTAGACAGTGGGTGGAAACTGGAGCACCTGGAGCAACCCCAGGCAGACATGGGGAGAATGTGTACACTCCTCACAGAAAATCGCCCGGGACTGGAATCGAAATCGGGTCCCTGGATCTATAAGGCAGCCGTTTTAACCACTGAGCCACCGTGCTGCACCCATATAACCCTATAGAGAGCTAACGATCCTAGCATCCTCAACCTTATGTAAGCTTCCTTCTTCCTCTTGACTAGATGTTCCACATATCTTGGAACGTTGTCAAATGCGTTGCTGAAGTCCATGTAGACAACATTGACTGCTCTGCCTTCATCTCTCTCTTGGCCACCCCCTAGAAGAGTCAATCCGGTTTGTCAAACACGGTTTCCCACTCACAAAGCCATGCTGACTATCTCTAAGCAGCCCTTGCCTGACCAAATATATGTAGCTCCTTTCTCTCAGAATCTCCTCCAACAACTTCCCCATCACTGGGCTCACAGGGCTGTAATTTCCTGCATTTTCCCTGCAGTCCTTAAGCGATGGAACAGCGTTAGCTGCCCTCTCGTCTTCCGACACCTCGCTGTGTCTGATGATAATATAAATATCTCTGTTAGGGACACAGCAATTTCTTATCTAGCCTCCCCCAAGATTCTTGGATCGACCTAAATAGCGACTGAGAATTGATCTACCTTTATTTGTTTTGAGATTCCAACACTTTCTCTTCTCTGTTTAGGATTCTTTCCAAGACATCGCAAATTATTTCCCAAAGTTCCCGAGCTTCCATGTCTTTCTCCAGAGTAAATACTGATAAGACTTTTTTTTTGTTTAAGATCTCACCCATTTCCTCTGGTTCCACACATAGGCGACCTTATTGATCTTTAAGGGGCCCTAATCTCTACCAAGTTATTCTTTAGCCCTTATTGAAACTTGTACAAAGGCTTCTGAAAATTCAAATAAACCATACCCTCCGTACAAACCCCCCCCCCCCCCCCCCCAGCACACCCTTATGTATTCTGCCATTTATATTCACACTAACAAATGAATCCAACAGGCTCAAAAACAAATTCACTTTTATAAAATGTTTTCTAAGAGTTCAGTTTTTTTATTGATATGTCGTTTCTTACTCATTTCAGAATGCTGTTGACTTACAGTTCAGCTAACAGTATTTGTTTTTAGACTGGGAACATAAAGGGTTGTGAGAGTTCTTGTTTCTCAATCTGAAAAAAAGTAGCTTACAGGATCATCAAGTAAGAGAGAATGCAAATCAAATGCTGCCATTTATTACAAAGGGACTGGAGTCTAAATATAGGAAGGTCTTACTAAAACGATGCAAGGTACAAATCAGACTACACCTAGAATATTATGAACAGTGTGTGTGCCCGAAGGAAAGATATCGTTGTATCAGAGGCAGGCCAGAGACGGTCCACTCGGCTGATGTTGGAAATGGAGGGATTTTATAATAAGAAGAGATGGAGTAGAATGAGAATGAACCCATTGAAGTTGAGAAAACTGAGAGAGAAACTGAATGAAACATGCAAGATTCTGAAGTACTTTGATCGGTTAAATGCTGGGAAGTTAGAAAATAGAACAGTGCAGCAATAGGCCCTTCAGCCCACCTTGATATCATTCTCAACTCATCCATCTGTATGTACATGGTCCATGTCCCTCTATTCTCTGCCCGTTTCTGTCTAAACGCCACTTCAAAACTTTACTCACATTTCTGTTTCTCCGACCTCGCTTGGCAACTTCCACTCTCTGTGAAAAAGAACTTGCCTCACACGCCTCATTTAAACTCTCTCTTTCTCACCTTAAATCTCTGCGCTCTGCTTTTTGAAACTTACACATGGGAAAATAGATTCTGACTATCCACATTATCTATTCCTGTCCTAACGTTATATTCCTGTACCTGGTTGCCTGTCGGCCTCTGATACTCCACAAAGCAATTCGACTTTGTTTAATTTCCTCTTAACACTTAACACACCCTTAAAAACATAACACAGGTAACGTGCTTATAAACCCCTTTTGTACCCTCTCCAAAGCCTCCACATCCTTCCTATTGTGTGGAGATGATAACTGCACACAGTACTCTAAATGTGGCCAAACAGAAGTTCTGTACAATTACAACATCAGATGCAAACCACGACACCCAACGTTGTGACCGATGAAGGCCAGTGTTCCCTTTGCTTTCTTTCCCATCTGAAGCACTTCTGTTGCCATTTTCAGGGAGTTACTGCCTTGCACCAAGGTCCTTCTGTATATCAATGTCCCTCAGTAGCCTAACTTTCTTCTTGACTTTGACATCATCTCACACTTGTCCAGATTAAACTCAATTTGCCATTTCTCTGCACATCTTTCTGACTGATCTTTAACCTCCTGCAACCTCAAATGTCGTTCCTCATTAACCCCAACTCCAACAATTTTCATTTCATCTGCAATAATTATATTTGTCACGACCTTTCATTTCAATTCTGTGAGAATCTGTAACCAGGGGCAGAAAATCCCAGCAAGGGCTCACCCATTTAAGATGGAGAGAAGGAGGAATGTCTTCACTCAGAGGGTAGGGACTCTGTGGGGATTCCTGACTGCAGGGGGAAGTGGAGGCGGGTCATTAAGAATATTTACAGCAGAGATGATCAGATTTTAATTAATCAGGAAAACAAGGGTATTGTGGAATGGGCAGGAAAGTAGCATTGAAGATCATCAGGTCAGCCATGATCCTAATTGAGGGGCACAGGATACTCAATGGGCCAAATGGCCTAAATTCTGCTACTGCATCTCATGGTTTTAACTAAAACACAGTATCTACATGATAACATTATGGGTCTCTGCTCACAAAACTCCTTTATAATGGGATTATTAGATATTTATTGTTACACAGCATTTGATCTACAATAGACAGTTTTGTTGATGGCTCCTTGTTATGACGTTATAGAAAACCATCTCTTATACAATCCAGGAATCCATCCGTTACAGCCCTGATGCTCATTAGTTATCTAGTCGGGATGGAGACCACTGTCACACGGTTACTGTCCTGCCCTTGCTACAAGTAAATTCAGTGTCCTGACTGTAACCATATTGACATTACCATCACTGGTTGGTGTCTATAAAGGAATTCCTGCTAATAGTTGCTGCTGCTTGCGGTTTCTCAGCTCCACTGAAATAGACTCCAAATTTTGATCTTCAGTTCCACATGGCTATCTCATTAATGCATTAACCTCATCCTTTCTTCACAACTTGGTGGATTTTTGCCTATCCTGCCGAGATCTCAATAAACTTTCCCAGCGATGGTCTTTCTGCATCTACATTTCTGGAATGACGGGTCCATCATATCTGTTCACTGTCATTCCATCTGCCTTATGGCGAATACAGGGAGTCATTCCTCAGTAGTGGGGAGTGGAACAGATGGGTAGAGGTTGCAGAGATAGGGAGGCTTACAGGGGCTCAAGGATATTAGAGTTAAACAGAGTTACATCTAGTCAAGAATGTCAGTGGGACAAAGGGGTTTGGGTATTGGAAGAATTTACAGAGACAGCCGGAGTTGGATTAGATTCTGGAGATAGATAAAGGGATGGATGAAGAGAGAGGCAGGCAGACTGAGCAGCACAGACATGGGGTGTTTCAGGGAGAAGAGTTGAGTATATACTAACAGAGATATGGAAGGTTGTAGTGACTGAAGATGTTCATAGATGTAAGAAGGCTTCTAGGTTCTGGAGGCTACAAAATTAGGAAGGCAATGGAGAATGCCGGGTTTCTGGGTTGGAGACAGTTACAGAGATGGGGAGGGTTGCACAAACTGAAAGAGGTTCCTGTGGTCAGGAGGGTTAGTTGGGGGGGGGGGGATAATTTAAATACATTACGTCCTAAGAATTGGAGATGGATAAGGAGGTTACACATGGGTGTAGAGACTGGATGAGCTGGCATTGAAAGAGTGTCGGTTAGGAACTGGAGAGTCACAAAGTTTGGGGTTGGTGCTAAGAACGGGAAATTACACATCAAGGGATTATCCAACCAGGGAAGAATAAAGGAGCTCCAAAGATTGGGGGTGATATCAGGAAGAGGTTACACAGGGGGATCGGGCTTCAGGGGCTGCAGACGTTTATGGATATAGTGGAGGGTATGGAGCAGTTCACAGAGACAGGAACATTTTTCGGACAGTAATGAGATGCACAGGCATTAGTGAATGCAAGAATGGGAAGCTTAGTGGGACTGGAGGAGCGAAGAAAGGTACGGACAGTAGTGGTGGCTGCAGATGTTAACGGATTATAGAGAGATTTGCAGATTAGAGAGAGGGTGGCCTTCAGATTCTGTCAGACATTGCAGGAACTGGAGTAAGCTTGGCAAATGGGAATTTGCAGTTATAGAAGGTGCTGAAGGGACAGGAACCAGCAAACGATGTCAGGAGGGTTGTGGAGGCAGTTGATTGTTAGAGATACGGACGGCTGCAGAGTTTGCAGTGGATCATACAGACAGGGAGGGCTCTAAGAGCAGGGGAAAGTAACAGAAATAGAGAAATTGCAGTGCCTGAAGAGGGTTCAGCAATCAGGAGGTTTCAAGATGCAAGACAATGTTATAAAGACTGGGACAGTTATTGGATGGGAAGAGCATACAAAGATAAGGAGGGCTTTCAACAGTGTAGGATAGTATGTTCCAGAGTTGGAGAGAGTTTCACTACTAAAGGGGGTTAGAAAGATCAGGAGGATTTCAGGTTATTGGAGCAGCTTTGACTGTAGAGTTTCTGCAGAGATAGGGAGACACGTGGAGACTAGAACAGGTGACATAGAGAGGGGGGGGGGGGTTTAAGAAGAAGGAGGACTTTTCAGAGAAATGGTGGGATGTAGGGATGGGACATGGTGAGAGTCACAGTGGGAATTACGGCAGCTCATGGAAGGAACGGGAATAAATAGTGTCGTCATAAAGGGAGGATGGTAAAGGTATAAAGATTTGTAGTGATTGAAGGAGATTACATGAACAGGGAGGGTAGTCGGGACCAGCAGAGTTTACAGAGATTGAGTGTGTTTTAGAGAGGAAGAGATTATCATCATTATTAGGATTGTAGAGACTACATTCCATGATAGGGACGGTAGAACTGGATGGTATACACAGCCATGGAGGATGTTAACAGGTGGAGAAGGTTCCTAAGGTCAGGAGGTCCTTGGGAGATTGCACATGTCGTGAGATTCTCAAGTAGGAGCCTGACATAGTTTCAAAGACAGGGAGGTATTTCAAGTCTGGAAGGGATTACACAGATCGGGACAGCTCAATGGACTGAATAATTTTTCACGGATAAGGAAGAGTTGCAGGAGCTGAAGGAGTTTGCACAGATGGGGATGGATGTAGAGGTTAAAGGCAATTACATTGACATGGAGGGTAGTATTGGTAGGAGGAGCTTACAGGGATAGACAGGACTGTCGGGGCTTACAGACCTGAAGGAATTTACTATCTACTGGAGAAATTTAGGGATTAGGGTGTTAGTGATTGGAGAACCTGACAGAGACAGAGAGCATTGTGTGGACTGGAGGAGCTTCCAAACATAGGAAGGATTATCGGGACTGGAGGTTATTACAGAAATCACTAATACAGCATGGGCCAGGAGTGATGCATGCTATCACCTGTGCTGTCTCAGTGAGGACCGGTACAACAGAGGGGAAAACACTATCTTCACAAGATGGTGGGAATGCAGCCTAGAATGTTACTGTTCCTTTGCCCAGCTCTGTATCTGTGTCCTGTCTTCTGGGTCTTAATACAGAAGGTCACTTTACTCCTCGCTGAGCTGTTCACAGTGAATGATCTTACAGATTTCAGGATTTAATGAAGGTTCCAGACCTCCCTCTCCATCTCTCTCTGGCTTAGCAAGGCTCTTCAATGAGGTGATGGATGAGACAGGATTTAGGAAGATCCTGATTACCTGCCTAAGACAGAGCAAAGGACAGAATGGGAAATTAGAGTGATCCAGTGAGGATAACCCATGTACAGTACCACTGAGTCCAGCAGAGATCTGGAAAGTCACAGACTCCATCCCTAGCCTGTGTTGCCTCGTCTGTCTGGAATGGAAAATCCTGTTGGCTCAGGATCTTGAGTAGCTTCAAGAGTGAAAGGTCTGACAGAGGCAACAATTAGACACTCACAGTGAGGGATATCACATGGAGAGAGACTGAGTAATATCACCAGAGTGCAGGAAGGTTTAAGAATCACGCAATGGTGTCAGAAGAAGTGGGTCTGATGCAGTGGGCACTGCTACCAGTACTCAGGGAGTCAGCTATTTTATTGGGATGGTACAGTGGTGGGACCAGTGCCCTGGTCAATAATATGTCCAAAATTATGCAGAGTGCTTTAAACTGACACAGAAGAGGAGGGACAGGGTTCAGCTGAAGGGAAATTCCCAATTCCATAGAGGAAGGTTGAAATATTGAAACATGGGGAAGTAGCTGAAGACAAAAAGAAAGAAACTGGAAGAAACTGAGTTTAAGTAAAATTGTACATCAGCAGATAATTTTGTGTCAGGGAATTGTGGCAGAAATGTAATTTACTGTTTCTTAATCTGAATGCCCGAAGCATTTTCCATAAGTGATATGCACGAGTGGCTTGTGATTTCTGCCTAATCACCATCAGGGAGACGTGGGCACAGAGTTGGGCATTAATATTCCCGCCTACACAACCTTGTGGAAAGTCAGGCGGAATGGGAAGCTAGATGGGGAAATCTCAGTTAGAGATAATGTTGGGATTCAAAAGAAAATATGTGGCCTCAGATTATCAATCATAAAGACACCAAATTCTGAGTAATAAGAGTCAGAACACAGAAGTGGAAGGGCAGTGTTAAAGCCCCTTTACAGCATTATATTGCGAGACACTGCACTAACAGGGAATTATTGGAATTTGTAACAAAGGCACTGGGATAATTGTGAGGAGGTTCAATTTCCCTTTTTCATCCTCTCATTGGCGGTGTGTCACAGATGAGGCTGACTCTCTCCCACTCTCAGGGGGAGTCTGTAGGTGGGTGTACAGACCGATGTGGCCTTTCACAGATTCTGTTACACCTGGGGCAGGTGGTGGCCGTGGGAAGGGGGTGGATGTGGCGTTGGTGTGGCTCGACACCTTCCCAAAGCTCCTCCATCACTTTGGACGGTCTTGGCCCAGTAATTCCCAGGATTTACCAGATTTGAATAATGGATGCTTGGAAGACAAAAATACCTAACAATTCTCAAGACGTCAATGCTTCAGTAATAGGGAAGCATTTCTAAAAGGGATCACTCCGTGTCGAATAGTAGGAGGAAACATGTAGAAAGGGGAAACATTGTCAGGGTATAATGAAATGATAGGAACAGGGAGAGTTGAAGATTCTGAAGATAGTGATATTGGCACAGAGAGGGACAAGGGCCTGAACAATGTTACAAAGCCAGTACGTAGTGCTGCAGCTGGAGGGGTTTGCAGCGGTAAGCGACGGAAGTATGTATTTTTATTTATTCATTCATGGGCTGAGGATGTCACTGCCTGGACCAGCATACATTATCCACTGCTACTTATTCAGAGGTAGCTCAGGATCAGCCGTATTGCTGTGGGTCTGGAGTCACATGTCATCCAGACTGGGTAACAATGTCAGATGTCCTTCCCACAAGGACATGAGTGAACTAGTGGAGTTTTTCCACATAATCAACAATGTTATTATGGTGGCTTCACTAATGTCTTGTACAGACACAACATGACATCCCAACTCCTACTCTCAATGCTCTGCCCTATGAAGGGAACCATCCCAAACACCTGCTTCACCAGCCTCTTTACATGTGACACCACTTTCAAAGAACCTTGTACCTGCATCTTTACGTCTCTCAATTTGACAACATTACCCAGGGCACAAACATAACAAGTACAGTGCTGGTTTGCCTGATTACACAAAGGGAGGGTTGGTAGGAATCTATGTAGGAACTGGAGGACTCTGTACAGACAGTGAGGTGAAATGGATGGTGGAAGGTTTGCGGTAATGAGGTGCTACAGGACAGGATGGAGTGCTGTTGGGACTGGAGAAGGTAACAGTGACATCATGTACTGGAGAGGCTGGAGGAAGGTACAAAGATGGGGTGGTCAGTAAGGGCTAGATGTTACAGAGTGGGCTGTAGGTGTTGGACAAGATGACAGACATAAGGATTTTTATAGTGTTTTGGTGATAGTGGTCATAACACTAGCTATCAAAGTTATTTTGGAAAAATATAAGGATAGGGCAGAAGTGAAGACGCCAAATTTGTGGAAGCCCCCTAATCACTGGAATATCACCGTCACTGGGCATTATCATGATCACGAGACAGGATCTGGCAGACACAGACTGCGAGGAACTATTTGCTGTTGGGTTCATATTCAGAAAGAGGAAGTATGTCAAAGTGATACAGGGAGAATTCAAGGCCAGTGTGTTCTGTGAAGAGTGAATGACGAAGGAATAACTCCAGTGAATACTGGTCAAGCGATATCCTGAGCTGGATAAAGGAAGTACAATGCAATGAAAACAGGCAAGACCGACCAACGTATAGAGAGTGAAAGGGGATCCTTAAAATGACAGGCAAATAATGGGCATGATACTGGTGATATTGGCAGATACTGTTAAGGAGAGGCCACAAGGTACTTAATGAGTATAGTTGGAGGAAGAGGATTCCCATGTAAACAGTGAGGCTTGTTGGAAACCAAAGGGACAATCTGTGCATGGAGCCAGAGGAAGTAGGTGAGAACTTCAATGAATACTTCGCACCTGTATTCACACAGGAGAAAGACATTGTAGCTGGGGATTTCAGTCGGGATGGTGAGGTTCTAGAACATGTGAAGATCAATAAGGAGGAGATATTAAATGTTTTCACAGGCATAAAGGTGGAGAAATCCCCAGTGCCCAATGAAATGTATCCCAGGCTGCTATGGGAGGTGAGGGAGGAGATTGCTGGGGCCCTGGTGGATATATTTAATACTTTGCTGGCCACAGGTGAAGTACTGAATGACTGGAGGATCGCTAATGTGGTTCCTTTGTTCAAGAAGGGCAGCAGGGATAGGCCAGGTAATTACAGAGCAGATAGTCTGACAGCAGGGGGAGGGAAATTATTGGGAACAATTGTGAGGATGAATCAACACTTCCAAAGGCAAGGATCACCTCGGCAGCGGCATCACGGATTTGGTAGAGGGAGATACTGTCTGAGGAATTCAGTTCAGTTTTTTTGAAATGGTGTCTAAAAATATTGATGAGGGCAGTTCAGACGGTGTGGTTTACATGGACTTGAATAAGACCTTTGACAAGGTCCCTCATGGAAGGCTGGTCCGAAAGTAAAGACCCACTGGGATCCAAAGCAAGTTGGTAATTTGGTGACAAAATTAGTGGATAGACTTATTCGTGTTGGAAATTCTATCACCAGTGGGTGTTCCACAGGAATCTGTGCAGGACCCATTGCTGGTTATTCTGTGGAATAATAACTCCGATGTGAAAGCAGCAGGAACCATTAGTAGGTGTGTAGATGGCATGAAAGATGAGGGGGATGGTCTCAGGCTACAGTCAAATATCGATCAGATGAGAAACTGGGCAGTTTAATGGCAGATGGAGTTTACTACTTCTGATCACTGTGAGGTAATTCACTGTGGGAAGTCTCATAAGCGAAGGATATAAATCATGAAGGGTAGGTCCTCCTGGAGTACCGAGTAACACCAGGACCTTGGTGGACTAGTCTCTGGATGTCTGAAGGTGTCAGCACAAGTGGACCTGAACTGGGAGAAGGTGGGGGAGCCATATCATGGTGGGACGAATTGTTAGAGCTGCTTGAGAGGATATAATTTAATCTGGCAGGGTGTTGCACCTTAAACAGTCGTAAGGCCAGAAAGAAGATTGAGGTTGGTGCACAAGTTAAAGACAGCACTTTCAGCAGACAAGGCAGGCAAGAATATAGCAGGAAATGGAGGGGGCTGGGGAGCTGATGATTAAACTGCGTTCATTTCAATACAAGGGGCCTGACAGCTAAGGAAGCTGAACTCAGGGCATGGATTGGAACATGGGACTGGGAGATGAAAGTTATTACAGGAACACAGCTGAGGGAGGGACAGGACTGGCAACTCATTGTTTCAAGGTGGAGATGCTACAGGAAGCATCGAAAGGGAGGAAAGAGAGGACACGTGGTTGTGGGTTTTGATTGCATAAATCATTACATCAGTACTTAGAGAGGATATTCCTGTGGGATCACCCAGTGAAGCTATGTTAGTGGAACTGAGAAATAAGAATGGGTCATCACTCTGACACGATTGTCTTACTGACCCTGAATAATCAGTGGCATACTGACGAACTAACATATCAGGAGAACTCGAATATCAATCATAATAATAGGCCTGTTATGGTTGGGGTTTTTAAACTTTCTAAACATAGACTGGGACTGCCAGTTATTAGTGTTTGCAAGGGAGGAATTTGGTGATTGTGTTCCAAAAACTCCCAATCAATATGTAAATGGCCTGAAAAGAGAAAGGGGCAAAATCTGACCTCCCCTTGGGAAACAAGGTCGGAAAAGGGACTGAGGTGTGAGTGGGAAAGCATTTTGCCAAAGTGAGCACAGTTCTAGTCGTTTGAAAACAGCGACGGAAAAGGACAGGCCTGGTGCACAAGTTAAAGTTATAAAATGGGGCCGGAACAATCTTGATAATATTAGCCAGGAACTTTCAAAAGGTGATTGAGAAGTCGACGTGCAGGGAAAGGGAAGTCTGGCAAGTTAGAATATTTTAAAAGAGAGATATGTTGAGCGATCACCACCAGCATGTTCCTGTTTGTGTGCAGGTCAATGCTGACAGCATTTAGAAACACTGGTTGTCTACTGAGGGGCTGGTCAAGGAAAAGGGGGCACATGTCAGGTATAGCCAGCTGGATTAAGGGGACCCCTGAGGATCACAGGGACTTTAGGAATATACTTTGGGTAGAAATCAGAAATCAGGAAATCAGAAAGTGTACATGCAATAGCCTTGGCAGAGAACATAAGGAGAATCCAAAAGTGATTGTATAAATATATTGAGTAAAAGAGTAACTCGTGTCCCTGAAAGATCAATGAGACCATTGATGTGTGGAACCACAGAATATGGCAATGACCTTAAACACATTTTTTCCCTCCAGAACTTACTGTGGACAAAGACTGGGCAACTCAGGGAACAAGAGTAATACGTTAGACCACAATTGGAGTATTCTGCAATTCCAGTCTCCCCGCTATAGCAAAGATATTGTGAAATTTGAATGTGTTCAGAAAAGATTTACAAGATGTTTCCCGGGTTGTTGGTGAATAAGCTGGGGTTGTTTTCCCTGGAGCATTGGAGACTGAGGGGTGACCTGACAGAGGTTTATCTCAACATGGGGTGTATGGATTGTGTAAACAGTCAAGGTCTTTTCCCAGGGGTTGGAGAGTCCAAAACTAGAGGGCATAGGTTTAAGGTTAAAGGGAAAGGTTTAAACGGCACTGAAGGGCCAGCTTTTTTTTTGCACACGGTGATGTGTGTATGGAATGAGCTGAGAGAGAAAATAGCAGATATTGATAATATGACAACATTTGAGAGATATTTAGATGGGTATATGAATAATAATGGTTTATATGTACATGGACCAAATGCTGGTAAATGGGATGGATTTATTTACATCTTCTGGTCAGCATGGATGAGTTGGACTGAAGGGTCTGTTTCCATGCTGTACATCTCAATGACATGAAAACAGTGCATGTGATAGAAGGTTTTAAAACACAAAGGTATGGAAAGCCCCAGGACCTGATTAAATGTATCACAGAACACTGTGGGCTGCTAGGGAAGAAATTGTGGAGCCCTGAGCAAAGATATGTGTACCATTGACAGCCGTGTGTGACGGGCTGGAAAGGCTGGAGGGTGGCATAATGGGCGGTGAAGGAGGTTTTTTTGAGATTACAAAGGGATCTTGATGAAATGGGTGAATGGGCTGAAAAAGGTAGATGGAAGTCAATCTGAATAAATGTAAGGTAGTGCACTTGGTAAAACAAACAAGGGTAGAGCTTATACAATTAATGTTCGGGACTCAGTTAGTGTTTTAGAGCAGAGGGACCTCCGGGTTCAGGTACATAATTCTTGAAGTTGGCATCACAGGATGGACAAGGCAGTGCTTGGCATGCCTGACTATTGCTCAGTCCATTGAATGGAGCATTTGGGATGTCATGCTGAGATTGCAGAGACATTTGTGAGGCCTGTTCTACAATACTCCATCCAGTTCTGGTTGCCCAGAAATGTAGAGGATATTATTAAGCTGCAGGGGGTTCAGAAGAGATTTCCCAGAATGTTGCTGGCGATGGAAGGCATGAGTTCTGAAAAATGGCTGGATAGGCTGATTCTTTTTTCACTGGAGCCTGGAGGTTGAGACGGTGATGTTAGAAAAGTTTATTTTTAAAAATGAGGAAAATAGATTGATTTAATGGCAGTTGTCTTTTCCTCAGGATGGGGTCTCTCAAGAGGAGGAACCACATTTTAGAGATGAGAAGAGAGAGATGTTCAAAAAAAAAGACATGGGGGCAACTTGTTAGACAGATGGTGTTTTCATTGTGGAATGAACTTCCTCAGGAAGGGGGGGATGTGGGTTACAACGTTTAAAATACAGAGATACAAACGAGTATTTTGCATCAGTTTTTACTGTGGAAAAGGATACGGAAGATATAGAATGTAGGGAAATAGATGGTGACACGTTGCAAAGTGTCAATATTACAGAGGAGCAAGTGTTGGATGTCTTGAAATGCATAAAGGTGGAAAACCTCCCAGGACTTGATCAGGTGTAACCGTGAACTCTGTGGGAAGCTAGAGAAGTGATCACTGGACCTCTTGCTGAGATATTTGTATCATAGATTGTCACAGGTGAGGCGCCGGAAGACTGGAAGTTGGCAAACGTGGTGCCACTGTTTAAGAAGTTTGGTAAGGACAAGCCAGGGATTTACAAAGCAGTGAGTCTGACGTCGGTGGTGGGCAAGTTGTTGGAGGGAATCCTGAGGGACAGGATGCACATGTATTTGGAAAGCAAGGACTGATTAGGGACAGTCAACATGGCTTTGTGCGTGGGAGATCCTGTCTCACAAACTTGATTGAGTTTTTTGAAGAAGTAACAAAGAGGATTGATGAGGGCTGAGCGGTAGATGCGACCGATATGGACTTCAGTGAGGCATTCGAGGAAAAAGTGTGGAATGTAGATGCTGGATTTGCCTTCTCTATTACCTGCTGAATCTGTAAGCTACCTTTTTCAGATTGATAAACAAGAACTCCCTGAACTCTTTCTGGTGTCGGTCTGAAACCAAATACTGTTAGCCTGACAGTACGTCGGGAGCAAACTGAAACTGTGACAAAGGATAAGTCAATATGCAATAACTGGCCACTCAGAAACACATTTGATAAAAGAGAATTTGTTTTGAGCCTGTTGGATTTAATTTGTTGGTGTGAATATAAATGGCAGAATTGTAAGGGTGTAGAGGGGGTGGAGTGGTATAGGGGATATGGTGTATTTGACTAATCGGACGCCTTTATGCAAGTTTCAATAAGGGCTAAGGAGTAACCTGGTAGAGAATAGGGCCCCATAAAGATCAATAAGGTCACCCATGTGTGGAACCAGAGGAGATGGGTGAGGTATTAGACAAAATAGTCTTGTCAGTCTTTACTGTGGTGAAAGACATGGAAACTCGGGAACTTGAGGAAATAAATAATGATGTGTTGAAAAGAATCCTCACCAGATAAGAGAAAGGGCTGGAATCTTAAAACAAATAAATGTAGATCAATCCTCAGTAGCTCATTAGGTCAATCCTAAAATATTAATGGAAACTAGGGAAGAGATTACAGTGTCCCTAACAGAGATATTTATATTATCAACAGACAAAGTGAGACGTTGGAAGGCTAGAGGTTGGCGAACACTGCTCCATCACTTAAGGGATGCAGGAAAAAGCCAGGAAATCACAGCCCAGCCAGCCCGGTGATGGGGAAGGTGTTGGAGGAGATTCTGAGTGAAATGAGCTCCTTATATTTACAAAGACAAGGGCTGATCCAAGACAGTCAGTAAGGCTTTGTGAGTGGGAAATCATGTTTCACAAACCGGATTGACTCTTTGAGGAGGTGGCCATAGATGAAGGCAGAGCAGTCAACGTTGTCCACATGGACTTTAGCATCTAATCAAGAGGAAGAAGGAACCTTACTTAAGGTTGAGGAAGCAAGGATCAGACAGGGCTCCAGAGAGTTACATTGGGTGGCACGGTGTCTCAGTGGTTAACACTACGACCTCATAGCACCACGGATTCCATTTCGCTTCCAGCCTCAGGTGACAGTCTGTGTGGAATTTATACATTCTCCCTGTGTCTAAATGGGGTTCCTCCAGATGCTCTGGTTACCTCCCACGGCCCAAAGATGTGCATCCTAGTTGACTCAGCCATGCTAAATTACCCATAGTGTTCACGGATGGGGAGGTTTGGCGCATTAGTCAGGGCAAATAGAGAGTAATAGGGTGGGGGAATAGGGCTGGGTTGGATACTGTTTGGAGGGTACATATGGAGGTGTTGGGTCAAATGGCCTGTTTCCACACTGTAGGGATTCTCTGAAGGTAACAGGAAGGAACTGAGGAATTGACTTAGGGCAACTAGAAGGGGGCATGAAAAACCATTGTTGGGAAAATTAGGGAAAACCGTAAGGCATTCGTCACTTACGCGAGGAAGAAGAGCATGGCCAGAGTGAGGATAAGGCCAATCTGGGATAGAGGAAGGAAATTGAGCCTGGAGTCACAGGAGGTAACGGAGGTCCTTAATGAATACTATGTCTCAGTATTCACTGCTGAGAAGGGCCTTGTCGTTTGTGAGGAGAGCGTGAAACAGGCCGTTGCACGTGAACAGGCGGGTGTTAAGAAGGAGGATGTGCTGAGAAGTTTGTAAAAGATAAGGATAGATAAGTCACTGAACCAGACTGGATGCGTTCAAAGTTACTACACGAAGCGAGGGAATGGATTACTGAGCACCTGGTGATGACGTTTGCCCCCTCACTGTCCACTGGAGTCGGACCAGATGTTTGGAGGCTGGATAATATTATTCCCTTGTTCAGGAAAGAAAATAGGGATAATCCTGGGAATTGCACAGCTGTCAGTCTTATATCTGTGGTGTGCAGATTATTGGAGAGGAGTGTGGGAGACAGGATTTATTATTCCTTGGAAAACCATAGTTTGGTCAGAGATCGTCAGCATGGTTTTGTAAGGGGCAGGTCATGCCTTACAAATCTTATTGAATCTTTTGAGAATGTGACGAAACACCTTTATGGCTCATTCAGAAAGTATGGAGGCATGGGATACTGGGAAACCTGTCTGTCTGGATATGGGATTACTGGCCCACAGAAGACAGAGGGCGATGATAGATAGAAACCATTCATCCTGGAGCTCAGTGACCAGTGGGTTTCTGCAGGGAGTGGTTACAGAACCTCTGCTCTTTGTGGTTTGATGAATTAGTTGGATGAGGGAGTGGAAGAGTGGGTTATTAAGTTTCCCAATGACAAGAAGCTTGGTGGAGTGGTTGATCGTGTGGGGGGCTGTTGTAGGCTGCAACGGGACATTGACAAGATGCTGAGAAGTAGCAGATGGAGTCCAATCTGAAAAAGTGTGAAGTCATTCATTTTAGAAGATTGAATTTGAATGCAGAATTCAGGGTTAAAGGCAGGATCCTTTGCAGTGTGGAGGAACAGAGGGATCTTGGGTTCCAAGTCCATAGATCCCTCAAAGTAGTCACCCAAGCTGATCGGCTTGTTAAGAAGGAATATATTGTGTGGGATTTCATTAGTTTGGGGATTGAGTTTTAAAGCTGTGAGGTTATGCGCCAGCTCTATAGAGCCCTGGTTAGACCCGACTTGGAATATTGTGTTCAGTTCTGGTCCCTTCATTACAGGAAGGATGTGGAAGTTTTAGAGAGAGTAAAGAGGAGATTTACCATCATTCTGCCTGTACTGGAGAGAATGTCTTATGAAGAAAGGTTGAAGGAGCTAAGGCTTTTCTCATTGGAGTGAAGAAGGGTGAGGGGTGACTTGGCAGAGGTGAACAAGGTGAGGATAGGCATAGATAGAGTGAATAGAGAGATTTTTTACCCTGACATAAATAGCTATTCCAAGGGGGTTATAATTTTCGGGTGATTAGCAGATGGTTCAGGGGAGATTTGAGATGTAGGTTCGTTACATACAGAGTGGTAGCTGAGTGGAATGCACTGCCAGCGGTGGCGGTAAAATTAGATGCATTAGTGACGTTTAGTAAACTTCTGGATAGGCACATGGATGATAATAAATCGAAGGGTATAGAGGTTAAAGACATAGAGATGTAAAACATGGAAACATACACTTCTTTCCAACCCGTTCATGCCGACCAGATATTCCAACTCAATCTAGCACCCAGTCCATATACCTCCAAACCCTTCCTATTCATATACCCATCCAAATACCTCTTAAATGTTGCAATTATACCAGCCTCTACCACTTCCGCTGTCAGCTCATTCCATACACGTACCACCCTCTGTGTTAACAAGTTGCCCCTTAGGTCTCTTTTATATCTTTTCGCCCCATATCCTAAACCTATACCCTCTAGTCCTGGAAATCCCAACACCAGGGAAGAGACTTTGTCTATCTACCCTCTCCATGCCCCTCATAATTTTGTAAACTTCTATAAAGTCACCCCTCAACCTCCGATTTTTCGAGGAAAACAGCCCCAGCCTGTTCAGCCTCTCCGCACAGCTCAAATCCTCCAGCACTGGCAACATCCTTGTAAATCTTTTCTGAGCCATTTCAAGTTTCCCAACCTCCTTCTGATAGCCAGGAGAACAAAACGGCACGGAATATTCCAACAGAAGCCTAACCAATGTGCTATACAGCCGCAACATGACCTCCCAACTCATGTACTCAATACTCTGACCAATAAACAAAAGCATACCAAACGCCGCCTTCACTATCCTGTCTACCTGTGACTCCACTTTCAAGGAACTATGAACCTGCACCCCATGGTTTCTTTGTTCAGCAACACTCTCTAGAACCTTACCATTAAGTGTATAAGTCCTGCTCAGATTTGCTTTCCCAAAATGCAGCACCTCGCATTTATATGAATTAAACTCTAGTTGCCACTGTTTTTATCTTAGCGGTTGGATAACAGATTGGCATATTATCATGGCCGTGTTTGTCATTTGGATAAATTGTTTGGATGGGAATATTGTTCTGTATATAAGTAAGTTTTTTGGGTGACACTGAAATTGGTGGTAAACTGAACAGTGATGAAGGTTATCTGTGATGCAACAGGATGAAAAGTACTGCTGGGATAGTGGGCTGAATAATAGCCGATGGAGTTTAATGAGATAAATGTGAAATGTTCCCTTTTGGTGAAACAAACCAGGATGGGACTTGTACAGTTAATGTTTGGGCCCTGGGGAGTGTTGTCAGTCAGTGACCCAGTGACCCAGGTACACAGTTCTTTAAAAGTGGTGTCACAGATAGACAGGCTGGTGAAGAAGGCGTTTGGGATGTTATCCTTCACTGGGCAGAGCATTAACAGTCGGAGTTGGGACGTCATGTTGTATCTGTACAAGACATTGGTCAGGTCACCATAAAAGCATTGTTGATCAGTGGGAAGAACTCATCTGGTTCACTGACCTCGTTTTGTGTAGAACATCTGACACTCTAAACTGGCCTGGCAAACATGTGACTCCAGAGCCATTGCAATATTGCTAACTCTGAGCTGTCCTCTGGGTAATTAGCAGTGACACCCACATCCCATGAATTAATAAATAAAAATGCATATGTCCCTCCCTACCTCTGCAAACACCTCCAGCTGCAGCAATTCATACTGACTTTGTAACACCGTTCATGCCCTGACCACACTCTGTAACACTCATACCACCTCCGGCACCTTCACCTCTCCCAGTTCCTATTGTGACATTAAACCCTGACACTGATTCCCCTTCCCACTGCCCAACTCCTGCTAGCAGACCCTTTGAAATTCCTTTAACACTTACTCCTAAAACGCTCTCTCACTTCAGGTTTTTAAGTATTTTTTGGTGATCTTCTAAGCCCCATAATCTAATATGATACATTTTGTCCTGAGTGAGGGACAGGTGGGAGTTTTTTGTTGAGGTTTTGTCTGTTTCAATGGAATGTTCTTTTGCTGAGTGATTTACACTGTTCCTTCAAATGTTTTCCACTGTTCAGTTCCAGACACACATTTAAGTCTGTTTTGCATCTTTACCTTGGTCCATTCTCATTCAAATCCATGTAATTGGCTGTTTTTGGTGTAGCGTGTGTTTTCTATGATTCACTTTAAAACTTTATATTTCTTTAAACTGCACTTTATCACAATTTCCCAGAGGATCTCTCCAGGTGACATTACTCAGTTACTAAGTTTCATCACACAACGGTCGCTCTGAGATAGTTATGTCCCTAGCCAGTTGCACAATATGCTATTCAAAGAAACAATGAAAAAAACTCTGAACTCCTCTTCCGATATCAATGTTGTCAGTGTGACTGTCACAGATTATGTGAATATTGAAGTTTGCCAAAATTATGACAAAGTGTTTGTTAAAACATTCCAATGAGTTCCTGTGTAATGCAGTGATGAGCAATGGAATGCTGTTCGGTGGCTAAACCTTTTCTGTTGCTTGTGTCCTTGGCAAGTAGTAGCCAGAATTTACATTCAGACTGACTCTACTTCATGATCTGAGGGCAAATGCTTTCTTTGTAATGCCTTTGTTATCCATTATTGTTAGCGTTGTCTATTTTGCCTGCGTTTCCGCAAAGTTGTGATCCATTGAATATTTATGTCCACCTTTTATTGGCCCTGTAACCACGTCTCTCTGGTGTCTAAATTCATTTTATCTCTGTGTCAAAATCAGTCTACCTTATTGAAGAGACATTATCCATTCCAAAAAAAAACATAATTTACTCGTCCCCACAATTTTCTGTAACAAACCAATTTCCTGATGTACAATTTTACTTAAACTCAGTCCCATCCTGTTCTTTTCCGCTTGTCTTCAGTCACATTCCCATGCTGCTCCCATACTTCACTTTTTCTCTTTGCATTTGGAAAGCTCGTTTCACCTGAACCCTGTCCCTGCATCCTCTCTGTCAGTTTAAAGCCCTGTCCATAAACCTACCGACATGATTGGCCAGGACACTGGTCCCAGCAGGGTTCCAGTGGGACCATCCTAATGGGTTATTTTTAAAATCGGGTATGGGATGTGGGTGTCTCTGGCTGACCAACCTTTTCTGCACTGGTGCACAAGACAGTCCAAAGATACAGTGTTGCAGAGTCGTAAGTCTTATTAGAGTGTTGGAGGAGAGCATAGAACAGAAAGACCCCAGGCAGCATTCCCAACATCTCGTCAGAGGCCTGCTTTCCCCTTTGTTGTCCTGATGCTCACTAAGACAGCACAGGCCTGAATTGATAACTATGAATTCCCCATGCTGTCTCAGTGCAACGTAAATTAAAGGAGAGGTAATGATTGAGCCTGGGGTGTGTCTGTACTGTGCTCCCCCTCCTGCACTGTATCTATGCCATGTCTTGTTAGCCGATGTTTGGAGCCCTCTCATTGCTCCAAGCTCTGTGCACTCTGAGTGATCTTACCTCTCTCCAGGATTTATTGAAGGCTCCAGATCTCCCTGCCCTCTGTCTCCCTGGATGACCAACCATTTTCAATGAGGTGTTGGTCGAGACACCCAGCAATTGGGAAGTCTATTGAGCCAGCACCTCCCCGAGTACCTACAGGAGACAGAAATAGACAGAATGGAAAATTAGACTGATGCAGTGAGGGTTACACATGGAGAATGGAAATGAGCCCCTCAGAGATCTGTAAAATCCCAGTCTCCACCTCTGACCTGTGCTGTTGCATCTCTCTGGAGTGGAGAAATCTGTTGGCTCAGTATCTGGAGTAACTGCAAGAGTGAGAGTCAATGACAGAGGCAGCAATTAGACTCACACAGTGAGGGATACCACATGGAGAGAGACTTAGTGATATCACTAGAGTGCTGGAAGACCTCAGGATCACACAATCATGTTGGAAGAATGGGTTTATCTTCATGATGCCATGGTATCAGTGCTCAGGGATGAGCAACCAGTGAGCAGGCGAAATGATGGCCGAGTGGTATTACTGCTAGAGCATGTATCAAGACCTCAGCTAACGTTCAGCGAAAGAGAGTTTGAATCCCACCTTCAGAAATGGTGGAATTTGAAATCAATAATTTTAAAAATAGTAATTAGCAATCCATAAATAAATATGACACCCTTGTAGATGTACATAAAACCCAAACACTTGTCCGTTAGATAAGGACATCTGCTCATCCTCATGTGGTCTGCACGACATACCCACAGCAAGTATTTGCCTCTCAATTACCCTCTGAAATGGCCAAGCAAGTTACTCAGCTCGAAGGCAGCTCGGGATGGTCAGGAAAGGCTGGTCAGCCAGAGACATCCACAGCCCATACCCGATTTTACAAATAACCCATTAGTATGGTCGCACTATAACCCTGCTGGGACCAGTGTCCTGGCCGATCATGTCGGTAGGTTTATGGACAGGGCTTTAAACTGACAAGAGAGGATGCAGGGACAGGGTTCAGGTGAAACGAGCTTTCCAAATGCAAAGAGAAAAGGTGAAGTATGGGAGCAGCTGGGAATGTGACTGAAGACAAGCAGAAAAGAACAGGATGGGACAGAGTTTAAGTAAAATTGTACATCAGGAAATCGGTTTGTGACAGAAAATTTTGGGGAAAATTAAATCATGTTTTTTTTTGAATGGATAATGTCTCTTAAATAAGGTAGACTGATTTGTGACAAAGAGATAAAATAAATTTAGACACCAGAGAGACGTGATTACAGGGCCAACAAAAGGTGAACATATTCAATGGATCACAACTTTGCGGAAACTCAGGCAAAATGGGCAACGCTAACAATAATGGATAAAAAAAGGAATTACAGAGAAAGCATTTGACCTCAGAACATGAAGTAGAGTCAGTCTGAATGTAAATTCTGGCTACTACTTGCCGAGGACACAAGCAGCAGAAACGTTTAAGCCACCGAACAGCATTACATTGCTCAGCACTGTATTACACAGGAACTCATTGGAATTTTTTAACAAACACTTTGTGATAATTTTGGGAAATTTCAAGATTCACATAATCTGGGACAGTCACACTGACAACAGTGATATCAGAAGAGGAGTTCAGAGATTTGTTTTTCAGTGTTTCATTGAATAACAAATTGTGAAATTGGCTAGGAACATAACTATCTCAGAGCGATCGTTGTGTGATGAAACTTAGTAACTGAGTAATGTCACCTGGAGAGATCCTCTGGGAAAATGTGATAAAGTGCAGTTTAAAGAAATATAAAGTTTCAAAGTGAATCACAGAAAGGACACGCTACAACTAGAAACAAAAAACATTGAAACGTCGATTCTCCTGTTCCTTGGATGCTGCCTGACCTGCTGCGCTTTACCAGCAAAACATTTTCAGCTCTGATCCCCAGCATCTGCAGTCCTCACTTTCTCGAAGAAATAAAAACAGCCAATTACATGGGTTTGAATGAGAATGGACCAAGGTAAAGAGGCAAAACAGACTTAAATGTGTGTCTGTAAATGAACAGTGGAAAACATTTGAAGGAACAGTGTAAATCATACAACAAAAGAACATTCCATTGAAACAGACAAAACCTCAACAAAAAAACTCCCACCTGTCCCTCACTCAGGACAAAATGTATCATATTAGATTATGGGGCTTAGAAGATCACCAAAAAATACTTAAAATCCTGAAGTGAGAGAGCGTTTTAGGAGTAAGTGTTAAAGGGATTTCAAAGGGTCTGCTAGCAGGAGTTGGGCAGTGGGAAGGGGAATCAGTGTCAGGGTTGAATGTCACAATAGGAACTGGGAGAGATGAAGATACCGGAGGTGGTAAGAGTGTTACAGAGTGTGGTCAGGGCATGAACGGTGTTACAAAGCCAGTATGAATAGCTACAGCTGGAGGTGTTTGCAGAGGTAGGGAGGGACATATGCATTTTTTTTTATTCATTCATGGGATGTGGGTGTCACTGCTAATTACCCAGAGGACAGCTCAGAGTTCGTCATATTGCAATGGCTCTGGAGTCACATGTTAGCCAGGCCAGTTTAGAGTGTCAGATGTTCTACACAAAAGGAGGTCAGTGAACAAGATGAGTTCTTCCCACAAATCAACAATGCTTTTATGGTAACCTGACCAATCTCTTTTACAGTTACAACATGACGTCCCAACTCTTACTCTTAATGCTCTGCCCAATGAAGGTAACCATCCTAAACGCCTGCTTCACCAGCCTGTCTACCTGTGACACCACTTTCAAAGAACTGTGTACCTGGGTCACTGGGTCACTGACGGACAACACTCCCCAGGGCCCAAACATTAACTGCACAAGTCCCATCCTGGTTGGTTTCACCAAAATGGAACATTTTCCATTTATCTCATTAAACTACATCGGCTATTATTCAGCCCACTATCCCAGCAGTACTGTTCATCCTGTTGCATCACAGATAACCTTCATCACTGTTCAGTTTACCACCAATTTCAGTGTCACCCAAAAAACTTACTTAACTTACATAACAATATTCCCATCCAAACAATTGATCCAAATGACAAACACGGCCGTGATAATATGCCAATCTTTTATCCAACCGCTATGATAAAAAAAAGTGGCAACGAGAGTTTAATTCATATAAATGCGAGGTGCTGCATTTTGGGAAAGCAAATCTTAGCAGGACTTATACACTTAATGGTAAGGTTCTAGAGAGTGTTGCTGAACAAAGAAACCATGGGGTGCAGGTTCATAGCTCCTTGAAAGTGGAGTCGCAGGTAGATAAGATAGTGAAGGCAGCGTTAGGTATGCTATTGTTTATTGGTCAGAGTATTGAGTACATGAGTTGGGAGGTCATGTTGCGGCTGTATAGCACATTGGTTAGGCTACTGTTTGAATATTGCGTGCAATTTTGTTCGGAAGGAGGTAGGGAAACTTGAAAGGGTTCAGAAAAGATTTACAAGGATGTTGCCAGTGCTGGAGGATTTGAGCTATCGGGAGAGGCTGAACAGGCTGGGGCTGTTTTCCTCGGAAATTCGGAGGTTATGGGGTGACTTTATAGAAGTTTACAAAATTATGAGCGGCATGGAGAGGGTATATCGACAAAGTCTTTTCCCTGGGGTTGGGAAGTCCAGGACTAGAGGGTATAGGTTTAGGATGAGAGGGGAAAAGATATAAAAGAGACTTAAGGGGCAACTTGTTAACACAGAGGGTGGTACGTGTATGGAATGAGCTGACAGCGGAAGTGGTAGAGGCTGGTATAATTGCAACATTTAAGAGGTATTTGGATGGTTATGTGAATAGGAAGGGTTTGGAGGTAAATGGACTGGGTGCTAGATTGAGTTGGAATATCTGGTCGGCATGAACGGGTTGGAAAGAAGTGTATGTTTCCATGTTGTACATCTCTATGTCTTTAACCTCTATACCCTTCGATTTATTATCATCCATGTGCCTATCCAGAAGTTTACTAAATGTCCCTAATGCATCTAATTTTACCGCCACGCTGGCAGTGCATTCCACTCAGCTACCACTCTGGATGTAACGAACCTACCTCCGAAATCTCCCCTGAACCATCCGCTAATCACCCGAAAATTATAACCCCCTGGAATGGCTATTTATGTCAGGGTAAAAAAAAAACTCTCTATTCACTCTATCTATGCTTGTCATCACCTTGTTCATCTCAGCCAAGTCACCCCTCACCCTTCTTCACTCCAATGAGAAAAGCCTTAGCTCCCTCAACATAAGACATGCTCTTCTGTGCAGGCAGCATCCTGGTAAATCTCCTCTTTACTCTCTCTAAAACGTCCACATCCTTCCTGTAATGAAGGGATCAGAATTGAACACAATATTCCAAGTCGGGTCTAACCAGGGCTCTATAGAGCTGCAGCATAACCTCACAGCTTTAAAACTCAATCTCCAAACTCCTGAAATCCCACACAATATATTCCTTCTTAACAAGCCGATCAGCTTGGGTGGCTACTTTGAGGGATCTAGGGACTTGGAACCCAAGATCCCTCTGTTCCTCCACACTGCAAAGGATCCTACCTTTAAGCCTGAATTCTGCATTCAAATTCAATCTTCCGAAATGAATGACTTCACACTTTTCAAGATTGAACTCCATCTGCTACTTCTCAGCATCTTGTCAATGTCCCGTTGCAACCTACAACAGCCCTCCACACTATCAACCACTCCACCAACCGTCGTGTCATGGGCAAACTTACTAACCCACTCTTCAACTCACACATCCAACTTATTCATCAAATCACAAAGAGCATCGGTCCTGTAACCACGCCCTGCTGAAAACAACGGGTCACTGAGCTCCAGGATGAATGGTTTCTATCTATCGTCACCCTCTGTCTTCTGTGGGCCAGTAATCCCATATCCAGACAGACAGGTTTCCCTGTATCCCATGCCTCCGGACGTTTTGAATGAGGCATAAAAGATTTTTCGCCACATTCTCAAAAGATTCAATCAGATTTGTAAGGCATGACCTGCCCCTTACAAAATCATGTTGACTCTGTAATCAAACTATGGTTTTCCAAGGAATAATAAATCCTGTCTCCCAGAGTCGTCTCCAATAATCTGCACACCACAAACATAAGAATGACAGGTGTGCAATTCCCAGGATTATCCCCATTCACTTTCCAGAACAAGGGAATAATATTTTCCAGCCTCCAAACATCTGGTCCAACTCCAGTGGACAGTGAGGGGGCAAACGTCATCACCAGGTTCGCAGCAATCCATTCCCTCGCTTCGTGTAGTGACTTTGGACGCATCCAGTTTGGTACAATGACCTATCTATCCTTATCTTTTACAAACTTCTCAACACATCCTCCTTCTTAACACCCACCTGTTCACGTACATCGGCCTGTTTCATGCTGTCCTCACAAACGACAAGGTCCTTCTCAGCAGTGAATACTGAGACATAGTATTCGTTAAGGACCTCCCTTACCTCCTGTGACTCCAGGCTCAATTTCCTTCCTCTATCCCAGATTGGCCTTATCCTCACTCTGGCCATGCTCTTCTTCCTCGCGTAAGTGACGAATGCCTTACGGTTTTCCCTAATTTTCCCAACAATGGTTTTTCATGCCCCCTTCTAGTTGTCCTAAGTCAATTCCTCAGTTCCTTCCTCGTACCTTCAGAGAATCCCTACAGTGTGGAAACAGGCCATTTGACCCAACACCTCCATATGAACCCTCCAAACAGTATCCAACCGACCCCCATTCCCCCACCCTATTACTCTCCATTTGCCCTGACTAATGCGCCAAACCTCCCCATCCGTGAACACTATGGGTAATTTAGCATTGCTGAGTCAACTAAGCTGCACATCTTTGGGCCGTGGGAGGTAACCGGAGCACCTGGAGGAACCCCACGTAGACACAGGGAGAATGTATAAACTCCACACAGACTGTCGCCTGAGGCTGGAATCGAAATGGAGTCCGTGGTGCTATGAGGTCGTCGTGTTAACCACTGAGACACCGTGCCACCCAATGTAACTCTCTGGAGCCCTGTCTGATCCTTGCTTCCTCAACCTTAAGTAAGCTTCCTTCTTCCTCTTGATTAGATACTAAAGTCCATGTGGACAACGTCGACTGCTCTGCCTTCACGTATCTTGGGCCACCTCCTCAAAGAGTCAATCCGGTTTGCGAAACGTGGTTTTCCACTCACAAAGCCATGCTGACTGTCTTGGATCATCCCTTGTCTTTGTAAATATAAGGAGCTCCTTTCTCTCAGAATCTCCTCCAACAACTTCCCCATCACTGGGCTCACTGGGCTGTAATTTCCTGGCTTTTCCCTGCAGCCCTTGAATGATGGAAGAGTATTAGCCAACCTCTAGCCTTCCAACATCTCACTGTGTCTGTTGATAATATAAATATCTCTGCTAGGGACACCGTAATCTCTTCCCTCGTTTCCATTAATATTTTAGGATTGACCTAATGAGCTCCTGAGGATTGATCTATCTTTATTTGTTTTAAGATTCCAGTCCTTTCTCTTCTCTGGTGAGGATTCTTTTCAACACATCATTATTTATTTCCTCAAGTTCCCGAGTTTCCATGTCTTTCACCACAGTAAAGGCTGACAAGACTATTTTGTCTAATACCTCACCCATCTCCTCTGGCTCCACACATGGGTGACCTTATTGATCTTTAAGGGGCCCTATTCTCTACCAGGTTACTCTTTAGCCCTTATTGAAACTTGCATAAAGGCGTCCGATAAGTCAAATACACCATATCCCCTATACCACTCCACCCCCTCTACACCCTTACAATTCTGCCATTTATATTCACACCAACAAATTAAATCCAACAGACTCAAAAACAAATTCTCTTTTATCAAATGTGTTTCTGAGTGGCCAGTTATTGTATATTGACATATCCTTTCTAACAATTTCAGTATGTTCCCGACGTACTGTAAGGCTAACACTATTTGGTTTCAGACCGACAGCAGAAAGAGTTGAGGGAGTTCTTGTTTATCAGTCTGAAAAAGGTAGCTTACAGAGTCAGCAGGTAATAGAGAAGGCCAATCCAATGCTGGCCGTGCTTATTCTCAGCTCCACCCAATATCTCATTAATGCATTATCCTCATCCTTTCTTCACAACTTTTTGATGTTTTTCCCGAAACGTCGATTCTCCTGCTCCTTGGATGCTGCCAGACCTGCTGTGCTTTTCCAGCAAAACATTTTCAGCCCTGATCTCCAGCATCTGCAGTCCTCACTTTCTCCTCGTAGATTTTTTTCCCTAGTCTGCCTCTTGTGACTTGATTGGATGGGGATATCTGTTCAGCATGGATGGGTTGGACAGAAGGATCTGTTTCCATGCTGTACATCTCATTGACTCTATGACTCTATCCCAACAACCCTTCAGTATTCACTTCCCTGCGATGGTCATTCTGCAGCTACATCTCCGGATTGACAGTCCCATCATATCTGTTCACTGTCATTTCATCTGCCTTATGGCGAATACAGGGAGTCATTCCTCAGTAGTGTGGAGTTGAACGGATGGGTAGAGGTTGCAGAGATAGGGAGGCTTACAGCGGCTCGAGGATGTTCGAGTTAAACAGAGTTACATCTGGTCAAGAATGTTAGTGGGACAAAGGGGTTTGAGGATTGGAGGAATTTACAGAGACAGGGAGCTGGATTACATTCTGGAGATAGGGAAAGGGATCGATGTAGGGAGAGGCAGGCAGAGTGAGAGGCAGCGACAGGGGGTGTTTCAGGTAGGAGAGAATTGTATATACTGACAGAGGTATGGAAGGTTGTAGTGACGGAAGACATCTACAGATGTAAGGCAGTTTCTAGATTCTGGAGCTACATGGATAGGAAGGCAATGGAGAATGCCAGGTTGCTGGGTTGGAGACAGTTACACAGATGGGGAGGGTTGCACAATCTGAAAGAGAGTCCTGTGGTCGGGAGGGGTGTGGGAGGCGGGAACGAGGGTGAAATTTAAAATAATTCAGATCAAAGAATTGGAGAAGGGTAAGGAGATTACAAATGTTTCACAGCTCAGGAAGGGCTGTAGGAGTTGGAGAAGATTACCTAGGTAGGGACCATTGGAAAGGTTAAAGATAAATCCATTGACATGGGGAGGGGGTGGTATTGGTAGGAGGAGCTTAAAGGGATGACGGGACTGTCAGGGTTTACAGGGATGAAGTAATTTAGTATCTACTGGAGAAGTTTAGGGATGAGGGTGTTAGGGGTTAGAGAACCTGACAGAGACAGAGAGCATTGTGTGGTCTAGAGGAAATTCCAAACAGAGGAAGGATTATCGGGACTGGAGGATATTAAAGACATCACGAACACTGCATAGGCCAGGATTGATGCTTGGGACCTCTTGTACTGTCTCAGGGAGGACCAATACAGCAGAGGTGAGAGCAGGACCCTCACAGATGGTGGGAATGAAGCCTAGGATGTTGCTGTTCCTTGCCCAGCACTATATTTGCATCCTGTCTTCCAGGTCTGAATACAGAAGGCTCCTAGCCCCACCCTATGCTGTTTACTGTGAGTGATCTTACCGGCTGCAGGATTTACTGAAGGCTCCAGATCTCCCTCTCCATCTCTCTCTCTGGCTGACCAAGCGTCTTCAATGAGCTGATGGATGAGACAGGATTTAGGAATATCCTGATTTCCTGCATGAGACAGAGAAGTAGACAGAATGGGAAATTAGACTGATGCAGTGAGGATAACTCATGCAGAGTGGCACAGAGTCCAGCAGTGATCACGAAAATCTCAGTCTCCAACTCTGACCTGTGCTGCTGCGTCTCTCTGGAGTGGACAATTCTGTTGACTTAGGATCTCAGACCAGCAGTAAGATAAGAAACGCTGATAGAGGCAGCAAATAGACCCACGCAGCAAGGGATACCACATGGAGATATACTGAGTGATATCACCAGAGTGCAGGAAGGTGTCTGAAGACGTGGTTCTGATGCAGTGGGGACTGCTACCAGTACTCAGGGAGGAGTCAGCCATTATACTGGAATGGGCTCCATTGGTACGGTGCTGGGGCCAATGTCCTTGTCAATCATATGACTAGGATTATGCAGAGTGCTTTAAACTGACACAGATGAGGAGGAACTGAGCTTAGGTGAGAAGAAATTCCCAAATCCAAAGAGAAAGGTTGAAATATTGGAACACCATGGAGATGTGGCTAAAGACAAACAGAAAGAAACAGGAAGGGACTGAGTTTAACTGAAATTGTACATCAGCAAATAGTTTTGTGACAGGAAATTGTGATAAAAAAGTAAATTACTGTTTCTTAATTTGAATGCACGAAGTATTTGCAATATGGAATATGCACGTGTGACTTGTGATTTCTATCTAAACACCATCAGGGAGACGTGGTCACTGGGTAAACAAAAAGGTGAGTCATTAATATTAGAGGTCATACAACATTGTGGAAAGCCACACAGAATGGGAAGTAGGATAGGGAACTCCCATAGTTAGGGAAAACAATGGGATTAACAAGCAAAAGGAAACCATTTCTGGATAATAAGGGTCAGAGCACAGAATTGGAATGGCAGTGTTAAGGCCCCTTTACAACATGACATTATTAGAAACTGCATTAACAGGGAATTATTTCAATTTGTAACGAAGGCACTGGGATAATTGTGAGGGAATTCAATCTTCCTCTCATCATCTTGTTGGCGGTGGGTCACAGACAAGGCTGACTCTCTCCCACTCTCAGGAGAAGCTGAAAATGTGTTGCTGGAAAAGCGCAGCAGGTCAGGCAGCACCCAAGGAGCAGGAGAATTGATGTTTCGGGCATGAGCCCTTCTTCAGGAATGCCCGAAATGTCGATTTTCCTGCTGCTTGGATGCTGCCTGACCTGCTGCGCTTTTCCAGCAACACATTTTCAGCTCTGATCTCCAGCATCTGCAGTCCTCACTTTTTCACTCTCAGGGGGAGTCTGTACAGACCGATGTGTCCTTCCACAGACTTTGTTACAGTTGGGACAGAAGGTGGCCATGGGAAGGGGGTGGGTGGGGCGTCGGTGTGACAGCGAGCTCCTTGTGCTGTTTTCTCCTGGTTTCCCATTTTCCCCACAGCCATTCTCGAGGTGCTCGACACCTTCCCAGTGCTCCTCCCCCACTTCGGAAGGTCTTGGCCCAGTAACTCCCAGGAGTTACCAGATTTGATTAAGAGATGAAAAAAAAACGATCAATTCTGAAGAAGCCAAAGTTTAGAAATGTGGACACATTTGTTAAAGAGATTGCTAGGGAACTCCGAGCAGGAGTGCAGTAGGAAGAGGAAACGTTGCCAGCGTTTAATCAGATGATAGGAACAGGGAGAGGTGAAGGTACTGGAGTGGTGAGAGTGTTACAGAGAGGGGCAAAGGCCTGAACAATGTTACAAAGCCAGTACGAATTGCTGCAGCTAGAGCTGTTGCAAAGGTAGGGATGGACATATGTATTCTCATTGATTCATTCATGGCCTGAGGATGTCACCGGATGGACCAGCATACATTACCCCACTGCTAATTGCCCAGAGGCAGCTCAGAGTCAGCCATATTGCTGTGGTACTGGAGTCACATGTGAGCCAGACCAGGTAAGAATGTCATATGTCCCTCCCTAAAGGACATACGTGAACATGTTGAGCTTACTCAGATAATCAACAATGCTTATATCGTGACCTCACTAATGTCCTTTACAGATACAATCTGACATCCCAACTTCTACTCTCAATGCTGTGACCAATGAAGGTAAGTATCCCAAACGCCTGCTCCACCAGCCTGTCTACCTGCAATGCAACTTTCAAAGAACTGTGTACCTGCATTCCTGGGTCACTGATTGGCAACACTACCCAGGGTCCGAAAATTAACTGTACAAGTCCAGCCAGGTCTGCTTTACCAGAATGCAACATATTGCCTTTCTCCACCTGCTATTCCTCAACTCATTGCCCCAGCATTACTGTTGATCCCATTGTACTCTTGGATAACCGTCTTCACTGTCCACATTATCACCAATTTCATTGTCACTCACAAACTTGCTAACCATGACTCCTGTATTCTCATCCAAACCATTTAAATAAATGATTCACAGCAGTGACCCACCACTGAACCCCATGTCACAGGTTTACAGTTGAACTGCAACCCTCTATGAACACACTCTGTCTCCTACCGTCAATCCAATTTTGTATCCAATTTGTGAGTGCACCCTGGTTATGTGTGATCTAAACTTATGAACCAGTCTGCCATGCAGAACTTTGTGAAGGGCCTTGCTAAAGTTAATGTGGACATCATGTACTGCTCTGCTTTGATCTGTCACTTGTCTATCTCTACACTTCGGTTTGAGGCATAATTTCCCATGCACAAAGCCATGCTGACTATCGTTAGTCTGTCCTTGCCTTTCCAATTGCACAATGATCCTTTCTATCAGAATCAACTCCAAAAACATACCGACCGCTGCCATCAGTCTAACTGGTCTGTAGTGGCTGTCGATGACACAAACATCTCTGCAAGGGCCACGGTAGTTTCCTCGCTAGCTTCCCACTAGGCACTGGGATACATCTGATCATTTCCCAAGGTTTTATCTGACATTTTTTGCATTTTAAGCCATCCAGCACCTCCTGTTCTCCAATGTGAACTCTGTTCAAGACATCACTTTGTATTTTCCCAAGTTCCCGAACTTCCATGTCTTTCTCCCAAGTAAATACTAACGCAAAATATTTGTTCAGTATCTCCCCCATCAGCAGTGATTCCACACAGACAACCTCATTGACCTTTCAGGGGCCCTATTCTCTCACGAGTTAATTTTTAGACCTGGTTGAATACTGTCAAAATGCTTCTGAAATTTCAAATATCCCTCTCCCGCAACTAGCCTCCTCCAGCCTTAACTCTTCTGCCATTTAAGGTCACACCAAAATATAGAATCCAACAGAGTTAAAAATATTCCCCTTTTATAAAATCATGCATCTCCCATTGTTTCTAAGCATCCAGTGATCATTTATTGTCATATCCTTTATAACACGTCACTCCAACACGTTCCCGACTTACTGTCAGGTTAACACCATTTGGTTTCAGACTGACAGCACAAAGGGTTTAGGGAATCCTTGTGGATCAATCTGTAAAAGGTAGTTTACAGGGTCAGCAGGTCATAGAGAAGGCAAATCAAATGTTGCCATTTATTGCAAAGGGAATGGAGTCTAACAATAGGGAGGTCTTGCTAAAACCATGCAAGGTATAAGTCAGGCCACATCTAGATTATAATGAACAGTATGCGTGCCCTAAGGAAAGACATTCTTGTATTGGAGGCAGGCCAGGGAAAGTTCTTTCGGCTGATCCTGGAGTTGGCGGGATTTTCCAATGAGAAGAGGTGGAGTAGGTTGACCTTGAACCTATTGGGGTTTTTGAAGAATGGAAGAGAAATTGAATGAAACATCCAGGATTCTGAGGGGCTTTCACAGGGTAGATGCCGTGAAGTTAGAAAATGGAACAGTACAGCACGGTAATAGGCCCTTCGGCCCACCATGGCTGTGCTGACCATTGTGCTATTCCAAACTAATCACATCTTCCTGCACAAGTGCGATATCCCTCTATTCTCTGCCTGTTCATGTTTCTGTCTAAATGCCCTTCAAATGTTTGCTCTTG
This sequence comes from Chiloscyllium punctatum, assembly GCF_047496795.1. Classification (NCBI taxonomy): domain Eukaryota; kingdom Metazoa; phylum Chordata; class Chondrichthyes; order Orectolobiformes; family Hemiscylliidae; genus Chiloscyllium; species Chiloscyllium punctatum. The sequence continues at coordinate 14,285,008 of NC_092756.1, forward strand.
TTGCCACCTCTCCCACCTCCTGAGCAGCTTCTACCCTCTCAGTAAAGTCAACTGGCCTCATTCATCTCACTTAAAACTTCTCACTGTCACCTTAAACCGGGGCACCCTAGTATTTGATATCTCTACATTGGAAGGAGGATTCCAGCTATCCACACTATTCAAGCCTTTCCTAATGCTATATACCTGTACCCAGTCACTTCTCAGTCTCTGATATTCTCACAAAACAATCCAACTGCGTTCAACCTCCTTACAGTAAACACATTCTCATCCAGGCAACATTCTGCCAACCCTCTGTTACACCCTCCCCAAAACCTCCACATCCTTCCTGTGGTGTGTCGATGAGAACGACACGCAACATTCCAGACATGGCTGAATAAAGTTTCATTCAGTCACAACATGACATGCAAACGTCTGTACTCAATACTGTGACCAATGAAGGTAAGCATACCATACTCCTCCTTTACCACCACATTCTGCTGTGTTGTTATTTTCAGGGAGCTACGGATTTGCATCCAAGGTCATCTGTTTATCAATGTTTCCAATTCGTCAATTAGTGTCTTCCATTTGACTTCATAAATGCATCACTTCACACTTGTCCCGATGAAATTCAATTTGCGATTTCTCTGCACAGCGTTCCAGCTGATCTCCATACTGCTGCAACCTTTAACACTCTTCCTCACTATCCACAATTCCCCGAACTATCCCTAATCATTACATGCCTTTCCAAATGTTGTCTGCAAAATACTAAGCAAACTGCTGCCCTTTTCATCTGAATCACAGATATAAATTACACACAGACATCGCAGCACTGATCCTTGTGAAACAGCATTGGTCACAGACGTCCAATCAGAAATTGAACACTCCACATGTCTCTGTCTACTATTACCAAGAAAATATTGTATCCAACTTACCAACGAGCATGGATTGTGATTTGATCTTCCAAATCCCCTTTGCTATTTAGAATCTGTCCATTCAAAATGACTCTATATTTTGATTCCCAGATTAAATTGGCTGTCTCACTAATGCACTGACTGCGTCCTTTCTTGACAACAAAACGGGACCTTGTTTGGTTTTTTGCTGATCCTGCCTAAATCCCTACAATCCCTCAATAATCACATTGTTGTCATTATCACTCTGCAGCCACCCTTCCACAATAACAGTTCGATCATATCTGTTCCCTTCAGTTAATGCTGTCATTCCTTGTTGCAAATGCATGGTGCGTGTCACCGAGAGAGGGCCTTTGACGGACGGTTAGACGTCACAGAGTGGGAGAGATGTTTGGGGGCGCGACAATATTGCAGGGTTAAACATAGTTAGAGTTGCTACAGAATGTTCGCAGGAGAAAACATTTTACTGTTTGGAGGAAGTTAGAGAGATGAAGAGTCTTTGATTAGACTTCAGAGATAGGGATGTGTATAGGGTTGTGGATCATTACATGGACTATGTTGATCAGGGCATAGAAACATTCACATGATTCCAGGATGTTGTACATTTAACAACAGTTGTGCATCTGGAGAATATCACAGTGATAGAGAGGATGGTATGGACTGGAGAATATTACAGGGAAAGGGAGGGTGGTATGGACTGGAGAATGTTGCAAACACATGGAAGATGATATAAGCTGGAGAATGCTGCAGCAATAGAGAGGAGTATATGGACTGGAGGATGTTGCAGGGAAGGGAGGAAGTTGTAGACTGGATACAGTTAGAAGGAGAGATGATTTTATGCACTGCAAGGTATGTCAGAGAGAGTGAGTGGTGTGCATGCTGCAAGATATAACAGGGATAGGGAAGCTTGTCGGGACTGGAGGAGAGAGTCATAAAGAGGGTTGTGAGAGACCAGATTCACTTATGAGCATAGGATGTGCTACAGTGAGCAGAGTCTTTTGCAGATAGAAATGAGGATACAATGGCCACAAAGCAGTCACACCTATACATAGGTATGTTGGAACTGAAGGAATTGAAGAGATTACACAGACTGGGAATGTAGTATACAGTGGAGTAGATAGGGATGGTTTTAGAGACTCAACAACATTAGGAAATAATGGGGGTTGCAATGCTGAGAGGGGGTTTCAGCAAGGTGGAGGATATGGACCTGAAGGAGATTTCACAGATAGCGATGACTTTCGGCTCTGGTGGGGGCTGCACCGTACGGGGAATTGTAGTGGCTTGGGAAATTTACGCAGATATGGAGAGTATTAGTGGTCGGCAGAATTCACACAAACGGGTCTGCAGAACACGACAAAAATCAGAAGGGTTGTATCAACTTGATGGTGTACACAGGCAGGAAAGCTTGTGGGGTTTGGAGCAGCTCACCATGACAGAGAGATGTATGGAGGCTGGAGATGTTGCAGAAAGATTACTACGTTTAATTGGATAGAACTCCACATAAGTCTGTCCTGGCTCTTTATATAGCTGACCCGCTGTCGATAAGCTTCTGGTACTAATCCAAAAGCACTTAAAATAGCCTGTTCGACATGTGCGTAATCTCTTGGCCACTCAGGATACAGCGCTGCAAATACCTCACTGGCTCTGCCTAACAGCTTAGACTGAACTAACTTCACCCACAAGACCTCAGGCCACTGCATCAGTCTATCCAATTTTTCAAATGAACTACAGAGGTCCTTGAAAGTAGAGTCACAGGTAGATAGGATAGCAAAGAAGGCACTTGGTATGCATTCCTTTATTGTTCAGATTATTGAGTACAAGAGTTGGGATGTCATGTTGCGGCTGTACAGGAGATTGGTTAGGCCACTTTTGGAATACCGTGTGCAATTCTGGTCTCCTTCCTATCACAAGGATGTCGTGAAACTTGAAGGGTTCAGAAATGATTTACAAGGATGTTGCCAAGGTTGGAGGATTTGAGCTATAGGGAGAGGCTGCACTGGCTGGGGCGTCGGAGGCTGAGGGGAGACCTTATAGAGGTTTACAAAATTATGAGGGGCATGGGATAAATAGACAAAGTTTTTTCCCTGGGGTTGGTGATTCCAGAACTATAGTGCATAGGTTTAGGGTGAGAGGGGAAATATATGAAAGAGAGCTAAGGGACAAATATTTCACACAGAGGGTGGTACACGTTTGGAATGAGCTGACAGAGGAAGTGGATGAGGCTGGGACAATTGCAACAGTTGAAAGGCATCTGGATGGGTATATGAATAGGAGGGGTTGAGGGGGAGATGGGCCAGGTTCTGATTGGTGCGACTGGATTGGCATGGACAAGTTGGACCGAAGGGTCTGTTTCCATGCTTTACATCTCTCTGATTCTCTGACTCTAATTGCTGAAGTTTCAAATCACTGCAGGCAGTCAGTGATCGAGATAGAATTGTAAGGTCTTTTGGGGGTTACACCGTTCTGGAGGATTGTAGGGACTTGATGATGTTATATATGGAAGTAGGGTTGTCGGTACCGAAAATGGGAACAGAAATAGAGAACCGCAGGGGATTACAGAGATCTGGAGGCTCGTGATCTCTGGTGGAAGTTCCATGTAGAGGGATGTGTCGTGGAACTGCTGGACCTTGGAGAGATAGGCAGATTTGAAGGGGCTGGAGGGATTTACAGATGCATGGAGAAATTTAGTGACTGGACCATACAGAGATGGTGAGGGTTGTAGGAGATGCAATAGTTTGGAAGGACTGTAGAAGCTGGAGCTGTTCACATGACAAGGAGGATTGTAAGGGTGTGAAGAGTTAACAGAGGTTGGAGCATTCTTAGTAATTAGTGGTTTGGAGCACTGTCCAGACTGGGGAAGGTTTCAGAATGAGGGAGGGGTCGAGCAAAAGGAAGCAGTTACAGAAAATCGAGGAACATAAATATGTCACTTCGGTGCTTTGCCACTGATGGTCATCAGGAGGACAGTTGTCCTCATTAAAATGTACAGATCCTCATGGGAATGGACAGTGTGGATGCTGAAAGGATGGTTCCTTACACTTATGGGAGAGAGACAAACAAGCAGACTCTGTTTGACAAAGGTGGAGAAGCGGGAGTTGTCTTTTTCTTCCAATGGCCCAAACCTACTTCAGGTTTGTTCCCACACAGCTCAAAGGAAAGCAATGCGATAATATTGGTCATTTCGGATTGCAGGAGATAAGAAACCAAGGCCAGGCTGGAAGGGCTGGTGGGAGTGAGAGAGAAGGAAGATGTTCAACAGCTGGAAAGGTTGACAGGGAGTGGACACTGTCAGGACGAGAGAACATGACATGCTCATTCATGAGAAGGAGATAACGATATGGCACTCGGTCAAACACAGCAGGAGGAACCCTAGCTCCATACCTGTCATTTGCTCAGGGAGCTGCTCTCACCCAGTCTGTGCCAAGCCCCACATACAAACAGAGTCAAGATTAGAGTGGTGCTGGAAAAGCACAGCAGGTCAGGTAGCATCCGAGGAGTGGGAACATCGACATCAGGCAAAACGTCGATTTTCCCGCTCCTCGGATGCTGCCTGACCTGCTGTGCCTTTCCAACACCACTCTAATCGCGACTCTGAACTCCAGTATCAGCAATTCTCACTTTTGCCACATACAATCGGCATGAGGTTTCCCAGCTGCTTGTGCTCAGGGCCCAGTGCACTCACCCCTGAGCCTGTCGGTGAGGTATTTACATAGTTATACATTCTCCAGAAACACTGTGTCTGAGCTGTAATAAACTGGTAAATACACACTCTACCAAGCAAAGACTATCTGCACTCAGATTCCCCGGTGAGACAACCTTCTGAGTGACAGTCTGCAGAGAACAACAGAATCCACGAATCCCCATTGCATGTATCAGGGTCAATGACAAAACTTTCATTCTTTTAAAAATGACAACTCCTCAATTCCTGCATCTCATAAAACTGCCATTTAGAATAAAGAACATTCTAAATGAAGGCTTTGATGACGTGACCTCTGGTCAGTCCTGGAGATCTGTTTGTTCCAAGATGCACGGAGAGTGCTTTTTACCAGAGCACCACCAGGTCAGTGTCAGGCACACAGAGAGAACGGGCAAATAGATTCACACCTGAATTCACATCTTCCAGCCTGGCAATCTTAAGCTGTGCTCACCATTCTGATAAAGATCTCTAGAAACAGGACATCAGAGCCAGAAGACTGGAGGTTGGCTATCGTGTTGCTACTATTTAACAAAGGCAGTAAGGAAAAGCCATGGAACTATAGACTGGTGAGCCTGACATCGGTGTGTACCTTGTTGGAGAGAATCGTGAGCAACAGGATGTACATGTATTTGGAAAGGCAAGGACTGATTAGGGATAGTCAATATTTCTTTTTGAGTCGGAAATCCTGTCTCACAAACTTGATTAAGTTTTTTGAAGAAGTATCAGAGAAGATTGATGAGGGCAGAGCAGTGGATGTGATCTATATGGACTTCAGTAAAGCGTTCAACAAGGTTCGCCATTGGAGGCTGGTTAGCAAGGTTAGATCTCACGGAATACAGGGAGAACTAGCCAATTGGTAAAGAACTGTATTAAAGGTAGAAGACAAAGAGTGGTGGTGGAGGGTTGGTTTGCAAACTGGAGGCCTGTGACCAGTGGAGTGCCACAAGGATCGGTGCTGGGTCCAATATTTTGCATTGTTTCCATAAATGATCTGGATGTGAGCATAAGAGGTATAGTTAGTCAGTTTGCAGATGACAACAAAATTGTAGGTGAAGTGGCCAGCGAAAGAGGTTACTTCCAATTACAATGGAATGTTGATCAGATGGGCCAATGCGCTGAGAAGTGGCAGATGGATATTAATTCAGATAAATGCAAGGTGCTGCATTTTGCGAAAGCAAATCTTTGCCGGACTTATACACTTAATGGTAAGTTTTGACGGAGTGTTGCTGAACATAGAGATATTGGAGTGCAGGTTCATAGCTATTGAAAGCAGAGTCGCAGATGGGTAAGATAGTGAAGGCGGCATTTAGTATGCTTTCTTTTATTGGTCAGAATATTGAGTACAGGAGTTTTGAGGTCATGCTGTGACTGTACAGGACATTGGTTAGGTCACTTTTGTAATACTGTGTGCAATTCTGGTCATCTTCCTATCAGAAGGATGTTGTGAAACTTGAAAGGGTTCAGAAAAGATTTATAAGGATGTTGCTAAGATTAGAGGGCTTGTGCAAAAGAGAGGTTGATTAGGCTGAGGCTGTTTTCCCTGGAGCATCGAAGGCTGAGGGGTGACCTTATAGAGGTTTATAAAATCATTAGGGGCGACCATATAGAGCTTTATAAAATCATGAGGGGCATGGAGAGGCTAAAGAGACAAAGTCTTCACCCACGGGAACGGGAGTCCAGAACTGGAGGACACGGGATTGCAGTTAGAGGAGAGAGGTATAAAAGAGACTTAAGGGGCATTTTTTTCACGCAGAGGGTAGTACGTGTATGGAATGAGCTTCCAGAGTAAGTGGTGGAGTCTGATACAAAGCTATCTGGATGGGTATATGAATAGGAAGGGTTTGCAAGAATATGGGCCAGATGCTGGTAGGTGGGACTGGATTGGGTTGGGATATCTGGTCGGCATGGACAGGTTAGACCGAAAGATCTGCTTCCATGCTGTACATCTCGTTGACTCTAAGATCAGCTGAATGGTCCAATCAAAGACGATCTGTGGTTCAAATCGTAACATCCTTCAGGGTCCACAACCCATTCTTGATCCCATCCTGCAGGCTCTATGAATCCCACACTGTCTAACCTCCTGCAGGATCCACGTTCCTTCCTACATTAGTACCATCCTCCAGGTTCTGCAGCCCTTCCTACGTCTGTAACATGGCCCGGTCTCTACAAATCTTCCTTCCTCTGCAATGTTCCCCAGAAAGGCACTGGAGGATGGTGGCATTTACAGAGTTAGGGAGGGATATCGGGATTGGAGGATTTTGCAGGCATTAGGAATATAGGGACTTGAGGAGGTTTCACAGTTTATGAGTGTTATATGGACTGTAGGAATTTACAAAGATAGGGATGGTTTCAGATTGGAAGAATCTGCAGAAAAAGTTTACATGGTTAAAGGCAAGAACCTTAGCGGTGTGCACGAACAGAGTGATCCTGTGTACCTGAAGTTACCACCCAAGTTGAGAGGTGTTAAGAAGGCGTATGGTGTGTTGGCTTTCATTAGCAGGTATGGCTAAGACCCTAAACAATTTTTTTTTCCCTCCAGAACTTACTGTGGACAAAGACTGGGGAACGCAGAGAACAAGAGTAATACGTCAGACCACAATTGGAGTTCTCTGCCATTCCAGTCTCCCTGCTCTAGGAAGGATGCTGTGAAACTTGAAAGGGCTCAGAAATGATTTACAAGATTTTACCAGGGTTTTGCTGAATAAGCTGGGGCTATTTTCCTGAGCGCGTCGGAGACTGAGGGGTGACCTTACAGAGGTTGAGATAAACATGAGGGGCATGGATTTGGTAAACATTCAAAGTCTTTTCCAAGGGGTTGGGCAGCCCAAAACTAGAGGACATAGGTTTAGAGTTAGAGAGCAAAGTTTTAAAAAGGGACTGAAGGGACAACTTTTTCATGCACATGGTGATGTGTGTATGGAATAAGCTGAGAGAGAATGTAATGGAGACTGATACCTTTTAAATGTTGTAATTGTATCTGGATGGATATATGGATAGTCAGAGTTTAGCGGTACATGGGCCAAATGCTGGTAAATGGGATTAATATATTTACATCTTCTAGTCAGCATGGATGAGTTGGACTGAAGGCTGTTTCCATGCTGTACACCTCTATTACTTGAAAAGAGGGCATGTTATAGAAGAGGTGGTGCTGGTGGTTTTAAAACACAAAGGAATGGAAAGCGCCAGGCCCTGATTAAGTGTATCACAGGACATTGTGGGATGATAGGGAAGAAATTGTGGAGCTACTAGCAAGGGCATTTGTACCATTGACAGCCTTGTGTAATCAGCTGGAAGGCTGGAGGGTGGCATCGTGGATTTCGAAGATTCCAAATGGATCTTGATGAAATGGGTGAATGGGCTGAAAAACTGCAGATGGAATTCAATCTGAATAAATGCGACTTCATGCATTTAGTAAAACAAACAAGGGTAGAGCTTATACAATTAATGTTAGGGCCTCAGTTAGTGTTTTAGAGCAGAGGGACCCCCGGGGTCGGGTACATAATCCTTGAAACTTGCATCACAGGATGGATAAGACAGTGCTTGGCATGCCTGACTATTGCTCAGTCCATTGAGTGGAGGATTTGGGACATCATGTTGAGATTGTACAGACATTTGTGAGGCCTGTTCTGCAATACCCCATCTAGTTCTGGTCGCCCAGTTATAGGGAGGATATTATTAATCTGAAGGGTGTTCAGAAGAGATTTACCAAGACGTTGCTGGGTATAGAAGGCTTGAGTTCTGAAAAATGGCTGGATATGCAGAGTTTTCTTTTTCACTGGAGCCGGGAGGTTGAGAGGTGACCTTATAGAAGTTTAAGACAAAAAGTTGGGATATAGATAGAGTCAGTGATAGCTGCCTTTTCCTTCGGATGACAGAGTCTCAAGTGGAGGGGCCACATTTTTTAGGTGAGAGGAGAGAGATGTGCAAACAAAAGGATACAAGGTGCAAATTGTTACACAGAGGGTGGTTTGGGTGTGGAATGAACGTCCTGAGGTGGATGTCGGTACAATTACAACGTTTAGTTAAGTACATGAATAGGAAAGGGTTGGTGGGATATAGGCCAGCAACAGGCAGCTGGGACGAGTTTAGTTTGAGATTATGGTTGGTGTCAACTGTAGGGTCAGTTTCCATGCTGTACAGCTGTGACAACACTATGGTTTTGATCCATTATTTAAGAAAGGCTGCAAGAGGAAGCCAGGGAACTGAAAACCAATTAGCCCAACGTCAGTGGTGGGTTAGTTGTGAAAGTGATTCTGCCAGTCTGGAGTTACATTCGTTTGTAAAGGCAATGATTGGTGAAAGATAGTCAGCAGGGCTTTGTGCATACAAAGTCAAGTCTCACTAACTTGATGGCTTTTGTTGAATTGGTGACCAGACATTGTCGACACCAACGTCAGCAGGGCCTTTGATGGGATTTAGCATGATTTAGGGTGTAGGTTTGCTCGTTGAGCTGTAGGTTTGATATCTAGATGTTTCGTTACCTGGCTAGGTAACATCATCAGTGGCGACCTCCAAGTGAAGCGAAGCTGTTGTCTCCTGCTTGCTATTTATATCTTTCTCCTGGATGGGGTTCCTGGGGTTTGTGGTGAACTCCAGGAACCCCATCCAGGAGAAAGATATAAACACAAAGCAGGAGACCACAGCTTCGCTTAACTTGGAGGTCGCCACTGATGATGTTACCGTGCCCAGGCAATGAAACGTCTGGATTGTCAAACCTACAGCTCAGAGAGCAAACCTACACCCTAAACCTCAATCTGAGCAACAAACCTTCATTAACCTTGCATTTAGCATGATATACTGGTTCGTAAGATTAGATCACGTGATCAGGAAGAGCTAGTCAACTGGACACAAAATTGGCTTGACAGTAGGAGACAGGGGTTGGTGGGAGAGGGTTGTTGTTCAGACTGGAGGCCTGTGACCAGCGGTGTGCTACAAGGATCAGGGCTGGGACCACTGATGTGCATCATCTACATAAACAATTTGGTTGAGAATATTGGAGTCATTGTTAGTAATTTTGTGGATGATCAAATGAATGGTGTAGTGGGCAGTGAATACGGTTATCAAAGGGGATCTCGACCAATTGGGCCAGTGGAGCAAGGCATGAAAGATGGAGTTTAATTCAGGTATTGAGTTTTGGACTAACACAGATAATGGTACAGCCCTGGGTAGTGTTGTCGAACAGAGAGAGACCAAGAGGTGCAGTTACATTGTTCTTTGGAAGTAGCATCACAGGTGGACAGGGTGGGGAAAGTGACATTTGGCACACTTGCTGTCATTGGCCAGCACATGAGTTGGAGATATTTGTAACATTGTCTTCAATATTTCCCTTGGACAGAGGAGGCTTATAAGGGGTGACCTTATAAAGGTTTATAAAACCATACGGAGAGTAAGAATGGTGAATAGCCACGGGTAATTGAGACCAAAACTAGAGGGTATAAACGTGAGGTGAGAGAACAAAGATTTAAAGAGGGAGCTGAGGGGCAACATCTACAGAGGATGGCGCATAGACGGAATGAACTGCCAGGGGCACATGGGAGAAACAAGAACAATTACAACATGGAACAGACATTTAGGCAGGCACATGGAGAGGGGAAGGTTTGAAGGGATATGGGCCAAACACAGGCAAATGCGACTCGTTCAGGTTTGGGGAAAATAGTCAGCACTGATGACTTGGACTGAAGGTTCTGTTTTCATGCAGCATGACCCTGTACCCAGTTAAAGAGGAGGAGAATACGGAGATAAGGCATGTTATAGACACTGAAGGAAGGTATAGTGATAGGGATGGTAGTCTGCAATGCGGTACATTTCAAATATGCGGAGGGCCTATATGGAAAGAAGGAGGTTACAGAGATAGGAACTGTTATAGGAGTTAAAAATTATTGAAGACACTGATCCACAAGACATACCATAGGTACAGTGTTGGAGAAGGTACACAGAACAGAAAGATCTCAGGCAGCATTCCCACCCTCTCGTGGGAGGCCTGCTTTCCCCTTTGTTGTACTGATGCTCACTAAGAGACCACAGGCCTGGATTGATAACTATGAACTCTCTATGTTGTCTCAGTACAACGTAAGTTAAAGTAGACGTGGTGATTGAGCCAGAGTTGTGTCTGTACTGTGTTCCCCCTCCAGCACTGTATCTATGTCATGTCCTGTTAGCTGCTGTTTGGATCCCTCACATTGCTGTCTGCTCTGTGCACTGTGAGTGATCTTACCTCATTGCAGGATTTATTGAAGGCTCTAGATCTCCCTGCACTTTGTCCCTCTGGCTGACCAACCATCTTCAATGGGGTGATGGATGAAACGCCCAGCAACTGGGAAGTCTATTGAATCTCCCTGTGTACCTACAGGAGACAGACAAATAGACAGAATGGAAAATTACACTGACGTAGTGAAGGTTACACATGTAGAATGGCACTGAGTCCCATAGAGTCCCTGTGCTGTTGCATCTCTCTGGATTGGAGAATTCTGTTGGCTCAGGATCTGGAGTAGCTGCAAGAGTGAGTGACACTGACAGAGGCAGCAATTAGACCCACACAGGGAGGGATACCAAATGGAGAGATACTGAGTGATATCACCAGAGTTCAAGAAGGTGTTAGGATCAAACAATTGTGACAGAAGAAGATGTTTAGCTTCATGATGCACTGGTATCAGTGCTCAGGCATGAGCAACGTGCGAGCAGGTGAAGTGATGGCCTCGTGTATTATTGCTAGAGCATGTATCCAAAATCTCAGCTCATGTTCAGGGGAGACAGGTTTGAAACCCACCATCTGAAGTGGTGGAACTTGAAATCAATAAATTCAAATATTATAATTAACCATCCATAAATATGTATGAAACCATTGCTGATGTACAAAAATCCCAAACACTTGTCCTTTCGAGAATGACATCTGCCCATCCTCACATGGTCTGCATGACATACCCACAGCAAAGTGTTTTCCAAATCCAAATAGAAAAGAGGTGATGCATCGGAACACCATGGGGATGTGGCTGAAGACAAGCAGAAAGGAACAGGCTGGGCCAGAGTTTAACTAAAACTCTACATTAACGAATTGGATTGTGATAGGAAATTGTAGAAAAGAGTACAGAAACTTTTTTTCCGCATAGACAAAGTATCTTCAATAAGTTAGCTGGATTTGTGACACAGCTGAAAGAGATTTAGATACCAGAGAGATATGGTTACAGGGTAAACAAAATGTGGAACATAAATATTCAATGGTTTACAACCTTGTGGAAACTCAGGCAAAATGGACAACGCTAACAATATTGGGTAACAAAGGCGTTAGATAGAAAGCGCGGGGGGTGGGGATGGGGGTGGGGGTTCCTTAAAAATCAACGGGCAAACAAAGGTCACAAAATATCCTTAGCAGATAATGTTAAGGATAAGTCTCTAGATATTTAATAAGTACAGTTAGAGGAAGAGGATCCCCAACTAAGCAGTTGGGCCGGTTAGAATCCAAAGGGACAATCTGTGCATGGAGCCAGAGGAAGTAGTTGAGGTCTTCAATGAATACTTCCCATCTGTATTCACACAGGAGAAAGACATTGTCGGGATTTCAGTTGGGATGGTGAGGCTCTGGAACATCTTATGAGAAGGAGGCGCTAAATGTATTCACAGGGAAAAAGGTGGAGAAATTCCCAGTAACAATAAAATAAATCCCAGGCAGTAATGGGAAGTAAGAGAGGAGATTGCTGGGGCCCTGGCGGATATATTTAAAACTTTGCTGGCCACAGGTGAAGTGCTGAATGACTGGAGGATGGCGAATGTGGTTCATTTGTTCAAGAGTAGCAGTGATAGGCCAGGTAATTACAGAGAAAATCGTCTGACAGTAGCGGGAGGGAAAATATTGGAAACAATTGTGAGGGACACGAATCAACATTCGAAAGGACAGGAATACATTAGGGATTGTCTGTATGGATTTGGTAGAGGACTGGCCTCTGATATTGATGAGGCCAGTGCAGATGGTGTGGTAACATGGTGTTTATTAATGTCTTTGACAAGGTCTCACATGGAAGGCCGGTCCAAAAGGAAAGAGCCCATGGAATCCAAGGCATGTTGGAAAATTGGATCCATAATTGGTGGAGCAGGTTTTTCACGAATGGAAAACTTTGCCCAGCGTGTGTACCACAGGGTTCTGTACAGGAACCTTTGCTGGTTATTATGTACGTTAATATCTCGGATGTGAAAGCAGAAGGTATCATTGGTAGGTTTGCATATGACATGAAAGGTGAGGGTGTTGTCCACAGTGAGGAGCATGGTCTCAGGCTGCGCTCTGATACTGATCCGATGATAAACTGAGCAGAGTAATGGCAGATGGAGTTTACTTCTGATCACTGTGAGGTAATGCACTGTGGGGAGTCTAATCAGCGAATGATATCCATCATGAATGGTAAGTCTGCCTGGAGTACTAAGGAACACAGGGACCTTGGTGGACAAGTCCCTGGATGTCTGAAGGTGTCAGCACAAGCAGATAGGCTGGGGAACACACCTGAACTGGGAACAGGAGGGGGACACATATCCTGGTGGGGAGAGTTGCTGGGGCTGCTCGAGAGGATTTAAAATCGTCTGGCAGGGATGTGGGACCGCAAACAGTCGTACAGCCCGAAAGAAGTTTGAGGCTGGTATAGATGTTCAAGAGATCAATTTAAATAGACAAGGCAGGCAAGAACATAGCAGGCAATGAGGGAAAATTGATTAATTAAACTGCATTTATTTCAATGCAAGGGGCCGCAGAGATAAGGCAGATGAACCCAAAGAATGGAAGGGAACATGGGACTGCGATACCATAGATATTACAGAAACACAAATAAGGGAGGGACAGGACTGGCAGCTCAATGTTCCACGGGACAGAGGCTACAGGAAGGATAGAACAGGAGGCAAAACAGGAGGAGAGCTGGTGGTTTTGATTGGGGGAAAACAACACAGCAGTACCTCGAGAGAATATTCATTCAGGATCGGCCAGTTAAATGATATTAGTGGAACCAAGAAATAAAAATTGGTCATCAGTTTGCTACGATTGTACTACAGCGATAGGCAATGGGAGATGAAAGAGCAAATATGTCAGGAGATCTCAGATATCTGTTAGAATGATAGCGTCGTAATGGTATGGGATTTTAACCTTTCCAAACCTGGACTGGGATTGCTACTGTCTTAAGCAGTTGGATGGAAGGAATTTGTTAAGTGTTCCAGAAACTCCCAGTCATTATGTAAATGACCCAACGGGAGAATGGGGCTAAACCTGACCTCCACTTGGGAAACAAGGTAGGGAACGGGACTGAGGTGTTAGTGGGGGAGCACTTTGGAAAGTCACCAGATTGGTATTAGTTTGAAAATAGCGATGGAAAAGGACAGGCCTGGTCCACAAGTTCAAGTTATACAATGGAGCAAGATAGTCATGAATTTTTAAAGTAGATTTGGGGAGGTTATTTGCAGGTAAAGGGAAGTCTGGCAAGTAGGAATATTTTAAAACCGAGATAAAAAGGAGCGTTCAGCGCCAGCGTGTTCCTGTTAGTGTGCAGCTCAATGCTGACTGACTTAGGAAACACTGGCTGAGTTTCGAGGCTCCAGCCAAGAAGGGGGCACATGTCAGATATAACTGGTTGACTCAAGGGAATCCCTTCAGGAGCATCAGGGCTGTAGAAATACATTTCGAATGGAAATCAGGAATGTAAAAAGGGGACATGAGATAGCTTTGGCAGAGAAAGTTAAGGAGAATCCAAAGAGACTCTACAAGTGTATTAAGAGCAAAAGAAGAGCTCGGGACAAACCCGGTCTCCTTAATGATCAATGAAGAAGGCAACGATGTGTGAAACTATAAGATCCAAAACAAATATTTCACTTTGGAACTTACTGTGGATAAAGACTGGGGCGCTCTGGGAACTAAACAGTGTTTGTCCTGACTACTATTGGAATACTGTGTGCAATTCTGGTCTCAATGCTGTGGATGTTGTGGAACATGAAAGGGTTCAGATGACCAAGGATTTGCCAGGGTTGTAGGGTTTGCGCTGCAGGGAAAAGCTGAATAACCTGAGGCTGAATTCACTTGAACATGGGAGGCTGAGGAGTTACCTGATAAAGGTGTTTAAAATCATGATGGTCATCGATAGGGGGAAGAGACAAGGTCTTGTCCCCAGGTTGGGGGATTACAAACTGATAGGCCATAGCTTTAAAGTTCGAGGGGAAATTTTCAAAGGGACCTAAAGGACAATTGGTTCCTGCAGATTGTATGGAATAAGCTGTCAGAGGAAATAGTGGAGGCTGATAGAAATACATTTAAAAGGCATGTGGATGGGTATATGAATAGGAAGGGTTCAGAGGGATATTGGCAAAATTGTGGCAAATGTGACTAGAAACATCATGCAGGAGTTGGTCTGAAGGATCTACTTCTGTTCTGTACATCTCTGTCACTCAATGTCCTGAAATGAGTCCACATTATAGGAAAGGAGGTGCTGAAGGTTTTAATACACAAAGGTAGATAAATCTCCAGGACCTGATCAAATGTATATTAGGACATTGTGGGAAGCTGGTGAAGAAATTGTAGGGGCCCTAGCAGAGATGTTTGTACCATAGACAGCTATGTGTGATAGGCAGGTCGACTGGAGGGTGGCATTGTGGACAGTGAAAAAGGTTTTCTAAGATTACAAAGGGATCCTGATGAAATGTGTGAATGGCTCAAAAATAGTAGATGGAGTTCAATCTGAATAAGTGTGAGGTAAGGCATTGGTGCAACAAACACGGGAAGAACTTATACAATTAATGATCGGACCTTCGGTAGTGTGTTGTAGAACTCTGGGTTCAGGTACATAATTCAGTGAAGCTTGCAACATGGAGAGGCAGGATGGTCAAAAAAAAGGTGCTTGCCTCACTTGCTTTCATTGCTCAGTCCTTTGGATATAGGAGTTGGGAAGTCACATTGAGATTATACAGGCCATTGCTGAGACCTCTTCTGGAATACTGTGTTCAGTTCTGGTCACCCAGGATATCGGAAGGATATTATTAAGCTGGAGAGGGTTAAGAGGAGATTTACTGGGACGTGGATGGGTATGGAAGGTTTCAGTTATAAAGAAAGGCTGGAGAGATTGGTATTTTTTCATTGAGGAGAAAGTGAGGACTGCATGTGCTGGAGATCAGAGCTGAAAATGTGTTGATGGAAAAGCGCAGCAGGTCAGGCAGCATCCAAGGAACAGGAGAATCGACGTTTCGGGCATCAGCCTGAAGAAGGGCTGATGCCCGAAACGTCGATTCTCCTGTTCCTTGGATGCTGCCTGACCTGCTGCGCTTTTCCAGCAACACATTTTTTCACTGAAACCTGAATGTTGACAGATAATGTCATAGAAGTTTATAAAATCATGAGGGGGATAGATAGAGTTAATGGGAGTTGTATTTTCCCATGAACAGGGGAGTTTCAAGACAAGGCACTACATTTTTAAGTTTAGAGGAGAGACATATTAAAAAAAAGATATGAGAGGTACATTGTTACACAGAGGGTTGGTTGTGTATGGAATGAACTTCCCAAGGAAGGGGTGAACATGGGGACAATTACAATGTTTAAAAGACATTTGGATTACTCCAGGAATAGGAAAGGTTTGAAGGGATATGATCTAGGAACAGGCAGATGGGACGAGATCAGTTTCAGAGTATGGTTAGTGCTAACCAACAGTGCGGTATGACTGTCTGACTGTGATTATAATATTGTGTCATTAATTATGGAAGGATGCAAGAGAAAGCCAGGGGTGTACAGACTGGTGAGCCAGACATCAGGGTGGGTCAGTTGTTGTAGGTCATTCTGAGAGATATGACTTACTTGCAGTGGGAAAGATAAGGACTGATTACAGCCAGCCAGCATGGCTTTGCGCGTGAGAAAACATGTCTCACAAACTTGAATGGAGTTTGTTCAAGATGTGACCAAGAAGATAGACGAAGGCAGAGTAACAGATGTCAAGGTGTAGCATGATCCATTGGTAATTAAGGGTAGATCACAAGGGATCAGGGAGAGCTCGCCAACTGGATACACAATGGGATGACAGTGGGAGAGAGAGGGAGGTGGGAGAGGGTTGTTGTTCAGACTGGAGGCCTCTAACCAGCAGTCTGCTTTCAGGATTGGTTCACCATTTACATAAACAATCTGAGTGAAAATATAGCAGTCTCTGTTAGTATGTTTGCCGATACCAAGATTAGTGGAAGAGTGGGCAGGGAATATAGTTATTGAAGGGGATGTTAATGAACTGGGCTCGTGGGCCAAGGAATGAAAGATGGAATTTAATTCAGGTGTTGGATTTAATTAAGACAAACCAGGGAGGACTAATACAGTTAATGGTCGGGCCCTGGACTGTGTTGTCAAACAGGGAGAGACCAAGGGGTGCAGTAACATGGTTCGTTGGAAGTGCCATCACAGGTGGACAGAGCGGTGGGGAAAGCAGCATTTGGCACACTTGTCTTCATTGGTCAGAGCAATGCGTACATGAGTTGGAGATATTTGTTACATTGTCGTCAATATTTCCCCTGGGCAGAGGCGGCCACGGGGTGACTTTGTAAAGGTTTATTAAACCATGTAGGGCCTAAGTAAGGTGAATAGCCAAGGGTAGGTGAGTCCAAAGCTAGAGGCATAAACGTGAGGTGACAGAGCAAGTATTTAAAGAGGGAGCTGAGGGGCAACATTTTCCACAGAGGATGGTGCATAGACGGAATGGACTGCCAGAGGAAATGGTAAAAACAAGTACAATTACAACATGGAAAAGACACTCGGGCAGGTACATGGAGAGGAGAAGATTTGAAGGGCTGTGGGCCAAACACAGGCAAATGGAACTCATTCCATTTAGGAAACCTCAGCCGAAGAGTCATGCAGCACAGAAACAGACCCTGTGTCTCCAGTTGTTGGAGAAGGAGACTATCGAGACAAGGCATGTTGGAGAGACTGAAGCAAGTTACAGCGATATGGATGGTCATCTGGACTGGAGGTGTGAAATAATTGGTGAGAGGGGAGGAGAAGACAGATATAGGAACTGTTACAGGAGTTAGAATGATTGAAGACACTGGTCCACAAGACAAACCATAGAAACAGTGTTGGAGAGGGAATAGGGAACAGGAAGATCCCAGGAAGCATTACCACCATCTCGTGGGAGGCCTGCTTTCCCCTCTGTTGTCCTGATGCTCACCAAGACAGCACATACCTGGATTGAAAACTGGGAACTCTTGATGCTGTTTCAGTACAAAACCAAACTTAAAGTAAAGGTGGTGACTGAGCCTGGTGTGGGTCTGGACTGTACTCACCCTCCAGTACTATATTTATGTCATGTCTTGTTAGTTAATGTTTGGAGCCCTCTAATTGCTCTCTGCTCTGTGCACTGGAATGATCTTACCTGGCGGCAGGATTTATTGAAGACTCCCGACCTCCCTGCCCTTTGTCTCTCTGGCTAACCAACCATCGTCCCAACCAGCAATTGGAAAGTCTATTGAGTCATGAACTCCGAGTACCTGTAGAAGACACAGAAATAGGCAGAATGGGAAATTTGACTGATGCTGTGAGGGTTACACATGTAGAATGGCATTGAGCCCCACAAAGATCTGGAAAATCCCAGTCTCCAATCCTGGCCTGTGCTGCCTCATCTCTCTGGAGTGGAGAATTCTGTTGGCTCAGGATCTGGAGTAGCCTCAAGAGTGAGAGGCGCTGACAGAAGCAGCAATTAGACCCACACAGTGAGGGATACCACATGGAGAGATACTGAGTCATATCACCAGAGTGCAGGATCAAACAATTGTGCAGGAAGAAAGGGTTTTGATTCATGTTGCAGTGGAATGCGCAACCTGTAAGCAGGCGAAGTGATGGCCTAATGGCATTATTGTGAGATAATTAATCCAGAAACTCAGCAAATGTTCTCTGGACACAGATTCAAATCCCACCATTGCAAATGTTTGGATGTGAATTAAAGGTTTCAAAAAAGATTAGATTAAAAACCCATAAGTGAGTATTAAATAATTGCTGATGTTAAGAAATATCCATAGACTGCATGGGTCTGGGATATCACAGGTATTACAGAACAACAGCTGAGGGAGGGACAGGACAGGCAGCTCAATGTTCCAGGGGACAGATGCTGAATGAAGGACAGAAGGGGAGCTGAGAGAGGAGGAGAGCTGCTGGTTCTGATGGGGTGAAACATCCCAGCAGGACTGAGAGAGGATATTCCTGTGGGATCGCCCAGTGAAGCTGTGTTAGTGGAATTAATTGTTCGAAAAGCGCAGCAGGTCAGGCAGCATCCAAGGAACAGGAGAATCGACGTTTCGGGTATAAGCCCTTCTTCAGGATTCCTTAGATGCTGCCTGACCTGCTGCGCTTTTCCAGCAACATATTTTCAGCTCTGTTCTCCAGCATCTGCAGTCCTTACATTCTCTTCGTGGAATTAATCAATAACAATGGGTCTTCCCTTTCCTCTGATTGTTCCACAGACCCCGAGAGCCCCGCCCTCCTGCAACTTGACCTTCTCAAGATGGCGGCCCTCAGGCCCGTGCTCCCTCTTCCCTCAAACAAATGGCGACCGTGATCCTGGGCCGTTTCCCTGATCAGAGACCGCCACATCCTGACCCGGGCCTGAAGGGTCTTTTTCGGGGTTTTTAACCTTTACTTGGGACTTGTCAATTCTCTCCGCTCCTTTCTCCCAGCGAGGATCCCACACACCGGCTCTGAGCGCCGCTCTTTGAAGCCGATCACAGCCGCTGCCGGAGAATGTAGCTCCATGTCTCTCTGTCCTGGTCAATGTGACACTGCGCATGCTCCGCATAGAAAGCAAACTACGCGTGCGTCTGAAGTTATCAATGAGTTTACAGAGAATATTCATACCTGCACAGAATCATGGGGGAAATATTATTCATTAACAATTGCTCTGTCGAGTTATAGTCATGGCGCTATTTAGCGTGTAAATTTAGTGTGTAGAGAGGTTGCTTCAATTTAACCATACCGGCCAGGTATGTAAATTACCAATTGTTCTGGGAGTTTTCAATAACCCATTACTCGATTTATGCAAATCGTTTGGAAATATGTACGTTATCAGATTTGCATCTCAACTGTTTGTTAAAATTTCACATAGATTTTTGAGAGAGGTTTAATGCTCCACTATGTTAATGAGAATTATCAATCCGGCAAAACAGTTTGCTTTCTGACCAATCTTCAAGCGTTTACTCCCCGAGAGTGCTTTGGCCCCGATCCTCACTCACTTCTGGTTGGAGGACCGGCCGCTGCTCGGTCATCAGTTCCGCCCCTTCCTCCCAATTGCAGAGTTGATTCAGGCGTGACTCAGCAGGCTCAGCACAAGAAACAATAAGGGACAAGGGAAGTTAAAGTCGATGTCTTGTGATGTAGTGAAAATATCCCGAATCTTGGATCGAGAGGCTTGAGTTCAATTCACAGCTAATGCAGGTGTGTGTAATAACTACTTTGAACAGGTTCATTCGGAAAAACAAGGGAAGTTAGGAACCGAGGAAAAAATATAGAAAATACATACAATGTTTTGGGGTCTCAATGCTCAGAAGATTTCAGTCTTTACCAAGTGTTTCAGGGCCCCATTGGTCCCAATACAGACTGTTGCACTCCTTGTGCACAGCCAGATACCACGATTGTGGGGCAAAGTGTTGTGGTGGGATATGGAGGTGCTTTTGTAAAATTTCTTCAGTTTTAGAGGTGAAAATAGGTGAGAAGGTGTAGGGTTTTGTATGGAGTTACCTATTCCCCTCCTGTTGCAGCATCATATTATTGCCCTGACTCTACCTTGTACATTGTTGGCAGAGATCGCTGACATTTTGAAAGCCCACAATACAAGATTCATCACTCTGTTTAAGACAGCAGAAATCTCTTGTAGCACTATAGTTGTAGAACAATACAGTGCAGAACAGGTCCTTCGGTCCTTGATGTTGCGCCGACCTGTGAATTATTCTCAGCTCATCCCCCTACACTATCCCAAAATCACCCATGTGCTGAAGTAAAGGATTGTTTAAATTTCCCTAATGTGGCTGAGTTAACTACATTAGCAGGTAGTGCATTCCATACCCGAACCACTCTCTGAGTAAAGACCCTGCCTCTGACATCTGTTTAAATCTATCACCCCTCAATTTGTAGTTGTACCCCCCATACATGCTAGCGTCATCATCCGAGGAAAAAGACTTTCACTGTCTACCCTATCTAATCCTCTGATCATCTTGTATGTCTCTATCAAATCCCCTCATAGTCGCTTCTTGCCAATGAGAACAGGTTCAAGTCTCTCAACCTTTCCTCATAAGACTTTCCATCCAGACCAGGCAACATCCTGGTAAATCTCCTCTGCACTTTTTCAAGTGCTTCCACATCCTTCCTGTATTATGGGCACCAGAACTGCACACAATATTCCAAGTGTGGCCGCACCAGCATTTTGTTCAGTTGCAGCATGATATTGCAGCTCCGGAACTCAATCCCTCTATGAATGAAACCTAACACACCGTATACTGCCTTAACAGTACTATCCACCTGGGTGGCAATTTTCAGGCATCTATGTACATGGACTCCACCATCCCTCTGCACACCCACACTACCAAGAATCTTTCCATTAACCCAGTACTCTGCCTTCCTGTTATTCTTCTCAACGGCATCACCTCACATTTAGCTGCATTTAACTCCATTTGCCACCTTTCAACATAATTCTGCAGTTTATCCAAGTCCACCTGCAATCTGTAACATTCTTCCACATGGTCCATTCCACGGGATTTAGTGTCGTTTGCAAGTTTACTGATCCAGCCACCCATGCCTGCATCTACGTCATTTATAAAAATGACAAACAGCAGTGGTGCCAAAACAGATCCTTGTGGCACACCACTACTAACCTGAGTCCAGGCTGAATATTTTCCATCAGCCACCACTCGCTGCCTTCTTTCAGAAAGCCAGTTTCAAATCCAAACTCCTATATCACACTTCGTTTCATGTCTTTGCATTTTCTCCAACAGCCTACCATGTGGAACCTTATCAAAGGCTTTACTGAAGTCCATGTATATCATGTCAACTGCCCTACCCTCATCTACATGCTTGGTCACCTTCTCAAAAAACTCAGAGGTTTGTGAGACATGACCGGCCCTTGATGAAACCATGTTGACTATCTGAAATCAAATTGTTGTTTGCTCGTTGATTATAAATCTTATCTCTTATAATCCTTTCCAAAACCTTTCCTACAACAGAAGTAAGGCTCACTGGTCTATAATTAACTGGGTCATCTCCATTGCCCTTCTCGATCTCTCCATTGCCCTTATTGATCAAGGGCACAACATTTGCAATCCTTCAGTCCTCTAGTACCAAACCTGTAGAGAATGACGACTCAAATATCAAAGCCAAAGTCTCTGTTATCTCCTCCCTAGCTTCCCAGAGAATCCTCAGATAAATCCCATCCAGCCCAGTGGACTTGTCTACTTTCTGGAATTGATAACACCTGATCGTAACTAACTTCGATCCTTTCTAGTCTAATATGTTGTACCTCATTCTTCTCCTCTACAATATTCTCCTTTTCCTGAGTGAAAACTGATGAGAAATGTTCATTTAGCACCTCACCGATCTCCACAGGGTCCACACTGAACTTCCCACTTCTGTCTTTGACTGGCCATATTCCTACCCTATGCTTTTGTTTCTCACATACCTATAGAAAGCTTTCGGGTTCTCCTTTATTCTATTCACTAAAGACTGCTCATGTCCTCTCTTTGCTCTTAACTCTCTCTTTAAATCCTTCCTATCTGATATGTAACTCTCCATTGCCTCATCTGTTCCATCTTGCCTCATCAACACATAAGCCTCCTTCTTCTTCTGAACAAGAGATGCAATTTCCGCAATAAACCATGGTTCCCTTACCTTATCACTTCCTTCCTGCCTGACAGGGACATACCTGTCAAGGACATGTAATATCTGTTCATTAAACCAGCTCCACATTTCAATAGTCTGCATCTCCTGCATTTTGCGACCCCATTTTATGCATCATAATTCTTGCTGAATCGCATTATATTTGCCCCACCCCATCGATAAGGAGGAGGTTAATTAGGTAGTTTCCTGAGTTGAGGGGTTTGGTTTAACAGTAGATTGGTAATATATTCATTGGAATTCAGAAGAATGGAAAAATATAAAATAATGAATGGAATGGATAAAATAGAAGTAGAGAGGATGTTGCCACTGGCAGGTGAAGCTGGCACAAGAGGGATCATCTCAAGATGAGAGGCATCAAATTTAAAACTGAATTGAGAAGGAACTTCTTGACCTCTACGGAATTCATTGCCCAGGGAAGTAGTTGATGCTAATTCAGTAAACATTTATAAAGCTAAGGTAGGTTTTTTAAAAAAGAAATAATTAATTAAGGGATACAGTGAGAATGTGAGTAAATGGTTCTGCATCCACGAAATGATCAGCCATGGTCACATTGAATGGCAGAGCAGGCTCAAAGGGCAGGACGGCCTTCTCCTGTTCCTAGTTCTTTTGTTATGTTATGCATTCTTCCCTCACTCGACTTGGAAGTGCTGGTTCTGGATTAGTGGTGCTGGAAGAGCACAGTAGTTCAGGCAGCATCTGAGGAGCAGTAAAATCGACGTTTCGGGCAAAAGCCCTCTGTCAGGACCAAAGGCAGAGAGCCTGAAGTGTGGAGACATAAGCTAGAAGAGGGTGGGGAGAAAGTAGCATAGAGTACAATAGGTGAATGGGGGAGGGGATGAAGGTGATAGTTCAGGGAGGAGGGTGGAGTGGATAGGAGGAAAAGAAGATAGGCAGGTAGGACAAGTCATGGGGACAGTGCTGAGCCAGAATTTTGGAACTAGGGTGAGGTGGGGGAATGGGGAAATGAGGAAACTGTTGAAGTCCATATTGTTGCCCTGGGGTTGAAATGTGGACTTCAACAGTTTCCTCATTTCCCCTTTCCACACCTCACCCTAGTTACAAACTTCCAGCTCAGCAGTGTCCCCTTGACTTGTCCTACCTGCCTATCTTCTTTTCCACCTATCCACTCCACCCTCCCCACGTACCCATCACCTTCATCCCCTCCCCCACTCAACTATTGTACTCTATGCTACTTTCTCCCCACCCCCACCATCCTCGAGCTTATCTCTCCACGCTTCAGGGTCTCTGCCTTTATTCCTGATGAAGGGCTTTTGCCTGAAACGTCGATTTTACTGCTCCTCGGATGCTACCTGAACTGCTGTGCTCTTCCATCACCACTAATCCAGAATCTCGTTTCCAGCATCTGCAGTCTTTGTTTTTACCTTCGAGGTGCTGGTGTTGGAGTAGGATGGACAAAATTCAAATTAACAGAACACCATGTTATAGTCTAATGGGTTCATTTGGAAGTACGAGCTTTGCTGCTTCTTCATCAGGTGGTTGTGTGATTTTTAACTTTGTCCCTCACACTTGTAACTGATAAACAGCAACAAAAGTCATGAAGCAGTGCGCATGCTCGAGCCAACAATCGGGCCCGGGTGGGAGGAGGTTGAGCAATTCATCAACTTCACCAACACATTCCACCCTGACCTTAAATTTACCATCACCTCTGACACCTCCCTCCCCTTCCTGGACCTCTCCAACTCCATTAATGACTACCGACTTGACACTGACATTTTTTACAAACCCACCAACTCCCACAGCTACCTGGATTATACTTCTTCCCACACGACCTCTTGCAAAAATGCCATCCCATATTCCTAATTCCTCCGCCTCCGCCGTATCTGATCCCAGGAGGACCAGTTCCACCACAGAACACACCAGATGGCCTCCTTCTTTAGAGACCACAATTTCCCTTCCCACGTGGTTAAAGATGCCCTCCAATGCATCTCATCCACATCCCGCACCTCCGCCCTCAGACCCCACCCCTCCAACCGTAACAATGACAGAATGCCCCTGGTGCGCACCCTCCACCCTACCAACCTTCGCAAAACCAAATCATCCACCGACATTTCCGCCACCTCCAAACAGACCCCACCACCAGGGATATATTTCCCTCCCCACCCCTTTCCGCCTTCTGCAAAGACCGTTCCCTCCGTGACTACCTGGTCAGGTCCACGCCCCCCTACAACCCACCCTCCCATCCTCCCATCCTGACACTTTCCCCCGCAGGAACAGTAAAATCTGCGCCCACACCACCTCCCCTACCTCTATCCAAGGCCCTAAAGGAGCCTTCCACATCCAAAGTTTTACTTGCACATCCACCAATATCATTTATTGTATCCGTTGCTCCCGATGCGGTCTCCTCTACATTGGAGAGACTGGGCACCTCCTAGCTGAGTACTTTAGGGAATATCTCCGGGACACCAGCACCAATCAACCACACCGTCCCGTGGCCCAACATTTCAACTCCCCTTACCACTCTGCCAAGGACATGGAGGTCCTGGGCCTCCTTCAACCCCGCTCCCTCACCATCAGACGCCTGGAGGAAGAACGCCTCATCTTCCACCTCGGAACGCTTCAACCCCAAGGCATTAATGTGGACTTCAACAGTTTCCTCATTTCCCCTTCCCCCACCCCACCCTAGTTCCAAACTTCCAGCTCAGCACTGTCCCCATGACTTGTCCTACCTGCCTATCTCCTTTTCCACCTATCCATTCCACCCTCTCCTCCCTGACCTATCACCTTCATCCCCTCCTCCACTCACCCATTGTGCTCCATGCTACTTTCTCCCCACCCCCACCCTTCTCTAGCTTATCTCTCCACGCTTCAGGCTCACTGCCTTTATTTGGGCGTTTGCCCGAAACGTCGATTTCGCTGCTCCTTGAATGCTGCCTGAACTGCTGTGCTCTTCCAGCACCACTAATTCAGAATCTGGTTTCCAGCATCTGCAGTCAGTGTTTTTACTTCAGGTTAATGATGTCAGTGGTGGACCAATGGATAGGCAGGGGTAGAGCTGGAGGACCTGGTGGGGCAGTTGGTCCTCCAGTCAATCAGTGAATGAAGGCGGGACTTGACTATACCACGTGATCATCCTCCGCGGATGTTGGGGATGTATGCGCGGAGAGCTGTCGGTAAGGAAAGAAATAAACAGCCGGAAGCGGGAGGGAAATGGTGTTGGTATGAGAGGTTTTACAATCATTTGGTACACATCGGAAAATACAAATTTGAAACTTTCAGTCTCATTTTTCAAGCAAACGGGAAAATGCCTCGTTGAGTAATCGGCCCGAGTGAGTGCCGCCATCTTTATTCGGGGCAATGATTCACTGGACACGTGCGCGGCCGCCAGCTTTGTAGGGGGCAAAGTTCAGAGGGATGTATGTACAGCCTTCCCTGGTAAAAAGAGTCAAAGGGCAGGTTTACACAGAGCACATTCAAACCCAGAAAAATGGACTTTTTTTTTGGATTTGTTTTGTCATTCATTTAAATGATTTGGATGTGAATAGAGGCCGTATAGTTAGTAAGTTTGCAGGTGACACCAAAATTGGAGGTGTTGTGGACAATGAAGGAGGTTATCTCAGAGTACAGTGGGATATTGATCAGATGGGCCAATGGGCTGAGGAGTGGCAGATAGGATTTAATTTAAATAGATTAGGTTAGGATATCTGGTTGCCATAGGTTGGACCGAAGAAGTCTGTTTCTGTGCTAGACATTTTTGACTGTGGGATCATACAAGTGAACTCTGCTCTGCTTCACCTCTGGGTTCTCTGATGTCCACTTGTTCATTATCTAGCTTCCTCAGTCTCTCATGGGTGTATTTTTGGTCTGTATAGTATTTTACAATTACTTTCACAGCTGTTTTGTAAATGAATTGAAAAATGTAGAGCTGGAAAAACACAGCAGGTCAGGCAGCACCCGAGGAGCAGGAGAATCGACGTTTTGGGCATAAGCCCTTCTTCAGGAATGTAAATGAATTGTCCACTGCTGCCTGGCTCCTGACCATACGCTGTTCCATTATCAGGTTATTTTTTTTCCACAATATCTTTGACAGTCAAGAATTCTTTTTTCCAATAAGCGAGTGCATTTTCCTTCAATTTCCGACAGTCAAATTCTGCACCATTTTCATTCCCTGTGATTCACATTGCACTCCCTGAAACATCAACTGTGTATTTCTCCTTCCACAGAAACCAGCGATCAATGCCAAAGCCTTGTTGCCTGTGGAGAGGGTGATGTTTGACTTCCTTGTACTGCTGCAGTTTGTATGGTGAATGTGCTCCCACAACGTGGTTGGGTAAGAGACGTTACAGATTATTCACTCAGCGATATTGAAGAGTAGAAGATATCTGTACAAATCATCATGGTTTTAATTTCGCAAAAATATTATTGAGAAGTTTTGACATAAGGCTACAGATGAAGAATATTGTGTCCAGTGACCACAACCATTGCCAAATAAGCAGTTTTTCAAGAATGTCTTAAAGGAAGAAAGTAGATCTTAGAGAGTTAGAGTGGGGATTCCAGACCATGTTCCCTTGGAGTCTGTAGAAACATTCACACAGGAGAACTCAAAAATAAACACATGATTGAGAGTCTGAACTAAAATGAGTTATTGAGATATGAAAGGATGTGTGGTGCAGGGAGTTAGGAATGATTACAGCCAGGAATTAATTCAAAGGTGCGAAAGTAAATTGTTGTTGCTTATAAATGGGAGTCTTTTGATTGATCAGCAAGTTTTGGTACAAGTGAGCACTTCGGCAGTAGAGTTTTCAATATTCCTGAGATTATCGGGAGGGTGAAGGTGGGATGCTGGCCATGAGTGGGTTCAGACAATGAAATCTAGAGTCAACAAAAGGAATGAATGAGAGTTTCAGCAACTGAGCTGAGACTGTGGTGAGGTCAGGTGATATCACTGAAGTCGAAATAGTGGACTTGGAGGGGGTCTGGCCTGTCATCCTCAACTCGTTTAGCTGTTTGTCAGTTTGTGAATCAAGTCTTAACAAGCTCAGGAACTGAGTGGTCCTGGCAGAACGCAAACTGGGCATCGCTGAGCAGGTTATTGCTGAGCAGTTGCTTGACAGCACTGTTGATGACACCTTCCATCACTTCACTGCTGAGCGAGTGTGGACTGATAGAGGGGAATTGGTTGAGTTGGATCTGCCCTGTGTTTTTGTGTTGGAACATCCCTGAGCAATGTTCCACAAAGTCAGTAGGTGCCAGTGCTGGAGCAATACTTGCCTTGGTGGACAGCAAGTTCTGGAGCACAGCCAACAGTATTATTGCCAGAATATTGGCAGGGCCCATACCTTTACACTGCTTATCCATTTCGTGATCTGATTGGAAATGAGTTTTCAACCAAGTCGATTGGTCCCTCACATCACAGATATCAATGGGGAAGGCTCATACACTTGGCACTGCTGGCTGAAAATCGCTGCTAATGCTGTCCTATTATCTGTTGCATGAATGTGTGAGACCCCTCCATCTGTAAGGGTGGGGATATCTGTGATGCTTCCTCCAGTGAGTTGTTCAATTGTCTATCACTATTCTTGACTTGGTGTGTCAGAACTGCAGAACTCCGATCTAATCTATTGGCTATGGGATCACTTAGTTCTATTTGGTGTTGCTTTTGCTGTTTGGCATGCAGGTTTGGTAGCTGCACCAGGTTGGCACCTCATTTTTAGGTATGCCTTGTACTGCTCCTGACATGCCCTCCTGCATTCACCATTGAACCAGGTTTGATTCCCCTGGCTTGATGTTAATGGTTAAGTGGGGGATATCAGGCCATGAGATTTCAGATTGGGCTGGAGTACAATTCTGTTGTTGGCCCACAGTGAGACAGAAGTTGCAGGGTCAAGAGGGCTGATTGTGTGGTTGTATCTTCCAGTGCATTGGTAGATGTAATGTGGTCCATCCAGTTTCATTCCTTTGTTGAGACTGTGCAATGATTAATACAATGAGTGACTTGATGGGCCACTGTCGGGTTTCTTTCCCTCAAGGATATTGTCAATGGCAGAAAAACATCCCCACTGGTTCCATGGCAAACAGTAGATTCTTCATTCCAGTTATATTTTTCTTGAATTCAGAGCCAACCTCTACCGATTTGGGATTCGAACCTGAACTTCAGTTGTATATTTTAATATTCTTGATAAATATGACAGGTTTGTTCACTTATTTTTAGAATCACTATCACAGGTTATGTTTATTGTTTTGGAGATAAAAACACTCCATTATCCTGTCTCCTCCATCCTCCCCTCCAACAACAAGAGTGAGGAGCACATGGAGTTTCTCTGTCCATAACATTGAGACAATCCGATCAGCTGCCTCTGCTTCTTTCCTCCCTCTCCACTAGCCCACCGAGCCAAACTGCCTCACAACGGTGCTCCTCATTTTAGTCATAAATTTGCATTTCCTGGAGTCCCTTGTCAAGCCTTATTAGAGGTCATCTTGACCATTTACCCTAGTGTAGCTAAATCATGGACATTCCAAATCACTGTTTCATCCTCCTGCTTATCATCACCCCCCTCCCCTTTCGCAATTCACAGATATTGTTCCATGATCTATCTGTCTTTTCTGGTTATATCCTTCTCTCCCATTCTGCTAAAACCTAATATTTGACCTCACCATCATTGGAAATCCTGCTCCGTCTCCACTCTCCCTTTCCTTTCTGAGTTCATTGTATTTGGTGTCCCTCCAGGATCTATCCTTGGCCCGTCCTGTTTCTCACCTACACACTGCCAGTAGGTAACATCGCCCAAAAGCACTATTAGTTTTCACATGTATACACTGACAATGTCCAGCTCTCCCTCCCCATCATCCCTCTCCATTACTCCACTATTACTCAGTTATCAAACTGCTTACCACGCTTCGATTAGCTGCAATTCACTCCAATGCAACACTGTAATTGATAAACCCATTGCCTTCAGTTGCTATTCCAAATTCATTTCCCTTACTGCTGTGTCCCTCCCTCTCACTAGGAAGTGTCTGAGGCAGAACTACATTCTTCACAATATTGCTTTCATATCTGACCCCAAGGTGACCTTCTGATCAGACATCTACACAATCACAAACACCACAAATTCCAATCTCTAAAACGTTGCTTGTCTCCTTTTCACCCCAGCTCCATTGCTCCTGAAACCCTAACCTGTGTCGGTGTTGCCTTTAACTTGACAAATCTGAAACAGAACCCTTGATTCCGCGACTGACCCAGAATCTGGTTCAAGACTCACCCGTAATGGGACACATCCTCTCCATATTTACCCTGTCAAACCTCGACAGAATCCTGTATGTTTCAAAGCGATCTCCTCTCATTCTTCCAAAGTCCAGTGAGTATATTCCCAACTTATTCAGCCTTTGCTTACAGAATAATCCCTTCAAAACAAGGATCATCCCAATGGATCTTCTCTGAAATGCCTCCAATAAACTGCTCTATTTCATTAACTAAAGTGACCAAATCTGTTCACGTTACTCCAGATGTGGTCTCGCTCGCCATTTGTTTAGTTGCCCTAAGGTATATACTCCAAACTCTTATATTACAAACTCTTTGAAATAAGGGACAGCATTCCATTCCCTTTCCTGATTCCCTGTTGTAACTGTGTGCTCGCTTTCTGTGTTTCCTGCTCATTTTCCCCCAGTCCCTTTTTGGTGCAGCTTTCTACAGTTTATCCCAAGTTATACTCAATTAGCCAACTTGTTGCCCAGGTTTCCTGTGAATATCTCTCTGTAAACTGTTTATAACCTTTTGGAACTTTCCTGTTATGCCTTTTCTAGGAGATTTCCCCCCTCATTATTCGAAACATGTACTGTGAGCACTGGGCAGTGGGAAGCTTGCGCAGTTGCTATCTTTCAGGGATACTCTGTTTCATGACTGGGAGGAGCTTGCTGCCCATTGGTCAGAATGGAGACATCTTGCCCATCAAGCTGCATGAGCCTTTCACACCCATGTCTTATTGAGGAGGCACAGCGGCAGCACTGAAGGAAAGAAAAGGAAGCAAATCCTGTTCTCCATATCTCACTGAATCTTGGGACATTCTGTCCCATGTTCAGTCACATGAAGTCCCAAGGTGGAAACTCATAGAAACCCACATAAATTTGCCCTTGAAGTGCCTGCTAACCTCCACCAGGGGTAATGTGTACAGTCCTCCTGGGCCAGGAAGAGGGGATTGTATGAGTTTCAAACTTGAACTGACAGTGACGGATTTTATAAACTTGTATTAAAGGTAGATATTCTTATGGTAATCTCAGTCACTGTAACGCCAAACTCTGACAGATTTACTCAATACATCAGGACCTGGATATTCGTATTATGTGAGAGTATTGTGTTCCAGATCAATACCATTTGCTGAATAAAGGTTCTCCATTGAATCAAACCATCCTCTCAATAGATCTTCCCAAATCTTCAACATGTGTCCTGTAATCCTTGTATAATGAGCTGATGGGTGTAAGGTTTATAATTACAACGTGTAATTTTTGTAAACCACTTTGTCACAGCTCCCCAAATTTCCTTTGCTACAAGGAGAATACTCTGTTTTTCCAAATCCCTGATTCCCCAATGTCTGTTTGCTCTCTATAAGGTACACAGCAGGATTGTGTTGGAACATTCTCCACTTGCTGCATCAGTGCACCCCCCACCCCCCCAACAATATTAAAGAAAGTGAACATCCTCCAGTATAAAGTACTGTACCCGAGTGGTTTCCCATCCACCACCTTCAGCATTCTCTCTCCCCACCCTCGAGGCACAGTGGCATCACTGTGTAAAAGATCAAGTCAGCATTGTCCTACCCGACCATAGGACTGCTCTCTCATTAGAGAGAGATGTCGGTGGTGGTTAACCTGAATATTACCACAGTGCAGGCAAGGGGAGAGGT
This sequence comes from Chiloscyllium punctatum, assembly GCF_047496795.1. Classification (NCBI taxonomy): domain Eukaryota; kingdom Metazoa; phylum Chordata; class Chondrichthyes; order Orectolobiformes; family Hemiscylliidae; genus Chiloscyllium; species Chiloscyllium punctatum. The sequence goes on from NC_092756.1 coordinate 14,316,307, forward strand.
TGAAAATGAGAGTCCATTAATTGCGGATGGTTATTCTTGATGAGTATTAGCAACACACATGTCACGTGAACAATTAATCTTAAAAAAGCCCCACAAATTCTGCAACTAAAATCCCCCATTCCTTGAACCATCCTGGTAAATCTCCTGTGCCCCCTCTCAGGGACCCTGCCATCCATCACAATGTGTGGGCGATCTGTGGTTCGCACAGACCCAGCTGCTCTGAACCCTGTGGGTGATAGCATCGAGCAACAGTTGCACTAAACGTCTCTGTCAGGAAGAGAGTGAGAGACAGAAATCCCGAAGGCATTTAAAATCGATTTAGGAACACACTTGCAATGCCAAGGCTGACAGGTCTATGAGCTCTGTGCTGGAAAATGGGATTAAAATAGTCATTTGGGAGATTTCTTTACAGCAAAAACCCAATGGACCACAAAACTGTTTTCTGTAATGTAGACCACAGAAGCGTAATATAGGAGTATGACAAGCCACAATAGAAACCAGGTCAGAGAAGGTGATATTAGAATAGATGATACGGAATTGATTAATGTTTTTTGGAGGAAAACGTGACAGAGGTTAAGCGGGACATTGTGGAGCTCTGGGTGCAGGAATCTGAAATAAAAATGGGTTATCCTGAACGCTGGAATTAAAGAAAGGCACATCACAGAGATTTGTGAGGGTGGACAAGATTAAAGATCGAGAGTGTGTTGAGACTGGAGGAGATTAGAGATTGGAGGATGTTGCAGAGATTGAGATGTCTTTGATGCAGAGATAGTGATAGTTCTGAGGCTAGAGAGGAATTATAGAGACAAGGATGAGTTGTTAGCTTTCCCAACACTACCTCTTTACTGATAATGATTGTTTCTCTGTCCTCATCTGCCATTGCCTCCATAGACCTGCGACAATGAGAGTACACAGACAGTATGTTCCTGTTAAGGCCAAGGCTGGGAGGCGTCGAGAATGCTGCATGACCTGCGAAATTGAGGCTCTGGTCAAGAAAATGAAGGAAGGATATGGCAGGTACAGACCACTGGGTTGGTGTGAATCCCTAGAGGACTATAAGGGCAGTAGGAGTGTACTCGCGGAAAACCAGGAGGCGAAAAAGGGGACATGAGATAGCTTTTGGGAAGAAGCTTTAAGGAGAATCCAAAGAGATTCTACAAATACACTAAAGACAAAAGAATAACTAGGCAGAGAATAGCGACTCTCAAAGATCAACAAGACAGTAGGAGGTGGGAGAGATTCTGTAAGTATTTCATGTCAGTTTTTACTGAAAGGAGATATGGAAGTTAGAGAAATTGGGGGAATAAATAGTGATAACTTGGCAAGTGTACATATTACAGAGGAGGAGGTACTGGATGTCTTAAAATGCATAAAGGTGGATAAATCCCTGGAATCTGATCAGGTGTATCCCAGAACTTTGTGGGTAATTAGGGAAGCTTTTGCCGGGCCTCTCGCTGCGATATTTGTATCATCGATCGCCACAGGTGAGGTGCTGGAAGATTGGTGCCATTATTTGAGAAAGGTGATAAGGAAAAGCCAGGGAACTATAGACCGGTGAGCCTGAAGTCAGTGGCAGAGAAGTTGTTGGAATGGATTCCAATGACATTTACATGTCATTGGAAAAGCAAGAAAATATTAGGGAGAGTCAGCATGGCTTTGTGCATTGAAATCAGTAACTTGGACTTGAGAAAGACACAAAGTTTCATATAACACACTGGTTAGCAGGTTCAATACCATAGAATTCTGCCGAAACTAGCTGTTTGAATACGGAATTGGCCAGAAGGTCAAAGAGTCATAGATGGACAGCACAGAAACAGAGACCCGTCGGTCCAACCAGTACATGCTGATCAGATATCCCAATGCAATCTCGTCCCACCTGTCAGCACTCGGCCCATATCCTTCCTATTCATATACACATGAAGATGCCTTTTAAATGTTGCAATCGTAATGTCCACCACCACTTCCTCTGGCAGCTCATTCCATACAGGTCCCACCCTCTGTGTGAAAACGTTGTCTCTCAAGTCTCTTGAAAGTCTTTCCCCTCATACCATAAACCTATGCCCTCTAGTGCTGGGATCCCCCACGCCAGGGAAAATTCTTTGTCTATTTATCCTATCCATGCACCTCATGTTTTTACATACATAGATAAGATCACCTCTCAACCTCCGACGCTGTAGGGAATACAGCCCCAATCTATTCAACCCCCAGCCTAGCTCAAATCCTCCAACCCTGGCAAAGATCTTAGAAATCTTTTCTGAGCCCTTTCAAGTTTCACAACATACTTCCAATAGGAGGGAGACCAGATTTGTACACAACGTTCCAAAAGTGGCCTAACCAATGTCCTGTACAGCCACAACATGACCTCTCAACTCCTGTACTCAATACTTTGTCCGATAAAGGAAAGCATACCAAATGCCGCCTTCACTATCCTAACTACCTGCACTCCAAGGTCTCTTTGTTCATTAACACTCACCAGAACCTTACAATTAAGTGGATAAGTCCTGCTAAGATTTGAGTTTCCAAAATGCCAAACCTCAGCCATTCACCCATCTGATCAAGATCCCATTGTATTCTGAGGTACTATTTATCACTGTCCATTACACCTCCAGTTTTGGTGTCATCTCACTAACTATACCTCCGATGTTCACATCCAACTCATTGATATAAATGACGAAAGGTAGTGGATCCAGCAGTGATCCTTGTAACACTCCACTAGTCACAGGCCTCCAGTCTGAAGAGCCAGTTCTGTATCCAAATGGCTATTTCTCCCTATATGCCATGAGCTCTAACCTTGCTGAGAAGTCAGTGTCATAGTGGAGGGTGCTTTTTGGACTGGAAGCCTGTGATGAGCAATATGCTGTCAGGCTGGGTGCTGGGTCCACTGCTTTTTGCCATTTATATAAATGATGTCTATGTGAATATAGGAGCTATGGTTCGTAGGTTTACAATAGACACCAAAATTGGAGGTGCAGTGGACAGCAAAGTTACCCGAGAGTACAATGAGACTCCAATCAAATGGGCTGAGGAGTGGCAGATGCAGTTTAACTTAGATAAATATGAGGTTCTGCATTTTGGAAAAGCAAATCAGGGCAGGACTTCTACACTTAATGCGAAGGTCCTGGTGAGTATTGCTGAACAAAGAGATCTTGGAGTGCAGGTTCATAGTTCCTTGAAAGTGGAATCATAGATAGGCAGGGTAGTGAAGAAAGTGTTTGGTGTACTTGCCTTTATTGGTCTGTGCATTGAGTACAGGAGTTGTGACGTCATTTTGAGGCTGTACAGGACATTCATTCAGCCACTTCTGGAATTCTGCTTTCAGTCCTGGTCTCCCCGCTATTGGAATGATATTGTGAAACTTGAAAGGATTCAGAAAAGATGCAAAGATGTTGCCAGGGTTGAGGGATTGAGCTACAGGGAGAGGCTGAATAGACTGAAGCTGTTTTCACTGGAGAATCGGATGCTGAGAGGTGACCATAGAGGTTGATAAAATCGTGAGGGACATGGATAGGGTAAACAGCCAGGGTCTTATTCCTGTTTAGGTGAGTCCAAAACTAGAAAGCACAGGCATGAGGGAAAAGATTGAAAAAGGATATTAGGGGCAAAGTTTCAAGCTGAACATGGCACGTGTATGGAATGAGCTGCCAGAGAAAGTGTGGAGGCTGGTACAGTTACAACATTTAAAAGGCATCTCATTGGATACGTGATTGGGAAAGGTTTAGAAGGCTATGGGCCAACTGCTGGCATATGGGACGAGATTAATTTAGGATATCTAATCAGCATGGACAAGTTGGACTAAAGGGTCTGTTTCTGTGCTGTACATCTCTATGGCACTAATAAATTAAAATTAAGATTTAGCAGAAGGTCAGACAATTCTCCTTGGAGCTGAGAAGGTTAAGCAGTGATTTTGACCAGGAGTTGATTTGTTTCCAGGGTATTTCATTTACAGAGAGACAGAGTGAGAAATTTTTAATGTCACAATTTTTAGTAACTATTTTCAGGTAACTGGCAAATAATGCAGGTTAAAAATGTGAAGATTATTTTACTCACTAAGTTCTGAGCTTCTGGAACAGTTTGACTGAGAGCTGGATGCAGATTCAGTAGTTATTGTCAAAACAAATTTGAAATTTAACTTTTTTAAGGAAGGATTTGGAGGGCTATATCCAAATGGGAGGTGAGTTGGGACTGACTGGCACCATCTCCAGAGGGAGAGAGTACAGCCCCAATGGGCTGAATAGCCCCCAGCCCCTGTGCTCTGTGATACTGACCCATTCACTGTGAATGATGAAGCTCATCACAGGGTAGAGCTGTAGAGATGTACAGCATGAAAATAAACCCTTTGGTTAAACTGGTCCATGCTGACCAGATATCCCGACTTAATCTAGTCCCATTTGCCAACACTTGGCACATATCACTCTACATACTGGATTAGTGGTGCTGGAAGAGCACAGCAGTTCAGGCAGCATCCAACGAGCAGCGAAATCAACGTTTCGGGCAAAAGCCCTTCATCAGGAATAAAGGCAGTGAGCCTGAAGCATGGAGAGATAAGCTAGAGGAGGGTGGGGGTGGGAGAGAGGAGCATAGAGTACAATGGGTGAGTGGGGGAGGAGATGAAGGTGATAGGTCAAGGAGGAGAGGGTGGAGTGGATAGGTGGAAAAGAAGATAGGCAGATCTGTCAAAAACTATATGTACAACAAACTTTTATCCACCCACCTCCATAACCAGCGCTCCTCAAACATTCCAGAAGATTCCCCTGGCCTCGGAAACGCCATTAGCCATGCGGCTGACGCAGCTACCACCCCCACGCTGAGTGATGATGTCACTTCCGCTCACATCATGGCCACTCCCACAGCCACTTCCGGCCCTCACATCATCGCTGATGCCACATGCTCAGTAACTCCCGCCACCCCTACTGCCATGATCACCACCACTTCCGCCCCCCACCAGTGCCACTCACCTGCATTCTGCTGACACGGCCCCCACAGACCCCACTGTCACTTTCCCCACCCCCCCCCCAGAACCCCGAGGGCAACATTACCCCTGCTCATGCCTCCACCCCCATTCCCCCCACCATCACACCAACTTCAGGTACTGGCTCCGACCCCACTCCCAGCTCCACACCCACACCAGATCCCAGCTCCCGGCCCTGCCGAGTTTTCACCATCCCCCCAGACCTCCCACTCACTGAGGACGAACGATCAGTCCTCAGCAAAGGACTCCCCTTCATCCCCCTCCGTCCACGCATCAATGAATTTAATACACGACTTGACATCGAACAAATCTTCCGTCGCCTCCGCCTCCGAGCTTACTTTCACAATCAGGACTCCCGCCCAACTTCCGAGGACCCCTTCGCCAACCTCCAACACACTGCATCCACTTGGACACCCCGCGCTGGCCTATTCCCTGCCCTCGACCTCTTCATTTCCAACTGCCGCCGGGACATTAACCGCCTCAAACTGTCGTCCCCCCTCCCCCACTCCAACCTCTCACCCTCACAACGCGCAGCCCTCCAATCCCTCTGCTCCAATCCCAACCTCACCATCTAGCCAGCGGATAAAGGGGGCGAAGTGGTCGTCTGGCGCACTGACCTCTACACTGCTGAAGCCAAACGCCAACTCGAGGACACCTCGTCCTACTGCCCCCTCGACCATGACCCCACCCTCATCACCAAACCACCATCTCCCAGACCATACAGAACCTCATCACCTCAGGAGATCTCCCACCCACAGCTTCAACCTCACAGTCCGGGAACCCCGCACTGCCCGGTTCTAACTCCTTCCCAAGATCCACAAGCCTGACCACCCTGGCCGACCCATTGTCTCAGCATGCTCCTGCCCCACTGAACTCATCTCTACCTACCTTGACACTGTCCTATCCCCCCTAATCCAGGAACTCCCCACATACGTTCGAGACACCACCCACGCCCTCCACCTCCTCCAAGACTTCCGTTTGCCTGGCCCCCAACGCCTTATCTTCACCATGGATATCCAATCCCTCTACACCTCCATTCGCCATGACCAGGGCCTCCAAGCCCTCCGTTTTTTCCTCTCCCGACATCCCCAACAGTACCCTTCCACTGACACTCTCATTCGTTTGGCCGAACTGGTCCTCACCCTTAACAATTTCTCCTTTGAATCCTCCCACTTCCTCCAGACCAAAGGCGTAGCCATGGGCACACGTATGGGCCCCAGCTATGCCTGTCTCTTTGTTGGCTATGTAGAACAGTTGATCTTCCGTAATTACACCAGCACCACTCCCCACCTCTTCCTCCGCTACATTGATGACTTCATTGGCGCCACCTTGTGCTCCCGCGAGGAGGTTGAGCAATTCATCAACTTCACCAACACATTCCACCCTGACCTTAAATTTACCTGGACTATCTCTGACACCTCACTCCCCTTCCTGGACCTCTCCATCTCCATTAGTGACGACCGACTTGACACTGACATTTTTTACAAACCCACTGACTCCCATAGCTACCTGGATTACACCTCTTCCCACCCTATCTCTTGCAAAAATGTCATCCCGTATTCCCAATTTCTCCGCCTCCGCCGTATCTGCTCCCAGGAGGACCAGTTCCACCATAGGACACACCAGATGGCCTCCTTCTTTAGAGACTGCAATTTCCCTTCCCACGTGGTTAAAGATGCCCTCCAACGCATCTCATCCACATCCCGCACCTCCGCCCTCAGACCCAACCCCTCCAACCATAACAAGGACAGAACGCCCCTGGTGCTCACCTTCCACCCTACAAATCTTCGCATCAACCAAATCATCCACCGACATTTCCGCCACCTCCAAAAAGACCCCACCACCAGGGATATATTTCCCTCCCCACCCCTTTCCGCCTTCCGCAAAGACCATTCCCTCCATGACGACCTGGTCAGGTCCACACCCCACTACGATCCACCCTCCCATTCTGGCACTTTCCCCTGCCACCGCAGGAACTGTAAAACCTGTGCCCACACCTCCTCCCTCACCTCTCTCCAAGGCCCTAAAGGAGACTTCCACATCCATCAAAGTTTCACCTGCACATCCACCAATATCATTTATTGTATCCGTTGCTCCCCACGTGGTCTCCTCTACATTGGGGAGACTGGGCGCCTCCTAGCAGAGCGCTTTAGGGAACATCTCTGTGACCCCCACACCAATCAATCCAAACCGCCCCGTGGCCCAACCTTTCAACTCCCCCTCCCACTCTGCCGAGGACATGGAGGTCCTGGGCCTCCTTCACCGCCGCTCCCTCACCACCAGACGCCTGGAGGAAGAACGCCTCATCTTCCGCCTCGGAACACTTCAACCCCAGGGCATCAATGTGGACTTCAACAGCTTCCTCATTTCCCCTTCCCCCACCTCATCCTAGTTTCAAACTTCCAGCTCAGTTACTGTCTCCTTGACTTGTCCGACCTGCCTATCTTCTTTTCCACCTATCCACTCCACCCTCTCCTCCTTGACCTATCACCTTCATCTCCTCCCCCACTCACCCATTGTACTCTATGCTACTCTCTCCCCACCCCCACCCTCCTCTAGCTCATCTCTCCATGCTTCAGGCTCACTGCCTTTATTCCTGATGAAGGGCTTTTGCCCGAAACGTTGATTTCGCTGCTCGTTGGATGCTGCCTGAACTGCTGTGCTCTTCCAGCACCACTAATCCAGTATTTGGTTTTCAGCATCTGCAGTCCTTGTTTTTACATATCACTCTACACCCTTCACATTCATATACCCATCCAGATGCCAAATGGTTTAATTGTACCAACATCCTCCACTTCCTGACAGAAGACTCCATACACGCACCAACCTCAGTGGGAAAACATTGCCCCTTAGATCCATTTTAAACTCTTCCCCTCTCATCTTAAACCTATGTCTTCTCATTCTGGACTCCCCGACCCCAGGGAAATGACCTTGTCTATTTATCCTACCCAGGCCCCTCATTGTTTTATAAACCTCTATGAGGTCACCCCTCAGCCTCTGATGCACCTGGGAGGATCCCACCACTCATGTCACAATGGGGCCTGGCTGATTGACACAGCTTCAGACCAATAGGAGAGATGGCGTGATCCTCCAGCCAATGGGAGTGAATGAGGGGTGGGTCCAGCAGGCCAACACATGACCATCAGCTTTGCAGGCGCAGTGTCACTGTGAGGGGGGACTGAATGTTCAGGAGTGGGAGAGACAGCAGATACTGGGAGAGAGATGGAGTTAGTGTGGACTGAGAAGGTTGATAAACACTGTTTCAGTCTGCTGGACCTGAATGAGATACTCTGGGTAAATTAGAACCACAAGATCTGCAGATGCTGTAAATCACACACAACCAGAAGGTACTGGAAAAGCTCAACAGATCTGTCAGCATCTGTGAAAAGAAATCAGTTTGCATTTTCGATCCATTGACGCTTCCTCAGGAACTGATGTTACTGAGAAAAAAATGTCCGTTTTTATATAGAAGGTAGGGGTTAAAGAGTAAATGATAAGTGGGGATAGAGTCCAAAGAGAGAGATAAGAGCAGTTGGACAAAGGAGTGGATAACGATCTGATGCGGGGAGGGTGAATAGCTTTTTATGGGGACTGTTAGTGGCTAACCATAGGTAGTGTGTAATGGCAGCCTATGTAATAACAAGGCCTGGTATGTGGGGTAGGGGGGAAAGACACTAGGATGTGGGAGAGTTCAGGACATAAAATTATTGAATTTGATGTTGAAGCCAGAGGGTTGCAGGGTCCCCGAGTGGGAGATGAGGTGGTGTTCTTCCAGCTTGTGTTAAAGTGTGGCGCTGGAAAAGCACAGCAGATCAGGCAGCATCCAAGGAGCAGGAGAATTGACGTATTGGGCATGTCAGCATTTCATCAGAAATGTGGGTGCTGGAATATGGCTGAGAGATAAATAGGGACGGGTGTTTGGGGTTGGGGGAAGAGAGCTCGGTTGGCAATAGGTGGTTGTAGATGGAGGGCAGAATGGACAATTGGAAAGGAAGATAGGCAAGTGGGACTGTTCAAGAGGGCTTTGCCGAGTTGGAGGGTTGAATCTGAGATAAGTTGGGGGATGGGAGATGAGGAAACCTTGATGCCGTGTGGTTGAAAGTTCCCAAGGTGGAAGATGAGGTGTTCTTCCTCCAGGTGTCGGGTGGCTCGGATTTGTGGGATGGAGGACTTGCATGTCCTTGCCAGCGTGGTGGCGGAGGGAGTCGGGGGTAGCCGAAATGGTCAGCTACAGGGCGATGGGTTGGTTAGTGCATGTGTCCCAGAAGTGTTCCCTGAAATATTCCACAATTTGGCGTCCCGAGAGCAAGGGACACAATAGGTGAGGTGTTTGGGTGGGCAGGGAATTCTCTGCTGGATGTCGTAGGATCCAGTGGTGCCTTGGATGGAGGTGAGGGGAAGGTGTGGGTACAGGTTTTCCACCTCTTGCAGTGGCAAGCGAAAGTGCTTAGAGTGGAGGGTGGGTTGGTGGGGAGTGTGGATCTAACGTGGAAGTCACAGAAGGTATGGTCTCTGTGGAAATGAAATGAAAGGGGTGGGGTGGGAAATATATCTCAGGTGGTTGGATCTGATGGTGGAAATAGCAGAGGATGATGTGTTGTATCTGGGTGTAAGGTGAGGATGGCGGGATTCCAATTTGTTGCATTTGAAGGGGTGAGGTTCAAGGGCAGTGGTGTGGGAAGTGGAGGAGATACGCTGGAGGGCGTTGCTGACCACATGTGAGGGGAAATTGCTGTCTTTGAAATAGGAAGCCATTTGGTATGTTCTGAAGTGTTCTTCCAGCTTGCGTCAAGCTTCACTGGAGCACTGCAGTAAGCATGAGACAGAGATGTTGGACAGGGAACAGTCTTGTGTGTTAAAGAGCAGGCAACTGGAAGCTCAGGGTCTTTTTTGCAGGCACAATGTAGATCATCAGCCGCCATTTCCACCACCGCCACTGAGATGCTAGAAGGTTCCTGTCTCCTCCATTAACAGCTTTCCACCTTCCCACTCCTTTATCTTTCCAAATGTTCCTGTGTCTCTTTGGGCTCTGTCCCCACCTATTATTTACTCTTTAACCCCTATCTCCTGTAGCCCAAAGATCTGTAGGTTCGGTGAATTGGCCCAGCTAAGGTTCCCGTAGTGTTCAGGGATGTGCATTAGTTCGGGGAAATGGAGAGTGATAGAGTAGGAGAACAGATCTGGGTGGGATAAACTTCGGAGGGTGGGTGTGGAATTGTTGGGCCAAAGGGTCTGTTTCCTGAAGGGATTCTAATTTTCCCAGCTGTCATCGGTTCTGAGGAAGGGTCACTGGACCCGTGATAACCTATGATGTGTGTAGGAGGCGGAAAGGGGAGAGTGGCAGCAGAAACCAGATGAAATGTATCAGTGTAGACTGGGAGGGTTTAGTTACATTCTGTGCAGGTCGTTCGTCTGAATTAGAAACTCTTGGTCCCACGTTTGCAGCAAAGGGGAAGATGGCTTGGGCCTCAGGCAGTGAGAGGTCCTGGGTTATAGCCACCATCTTCATTTGGGGCAAGGTACAGCAAGGAGCATGGACGTGTCCTCTTCCTGGGTGGGGGCGGGGTGATTTGAAGAGGAGCATTTAGACATCACACACATACCAAGAGAAGTGTTTGCCTTCACTATTCATCTTGCACTGACTGTGAGCTTTGTTTTGTGAATTCATTTTATAGGATATTAATTGAGAATAATTGAGACTGGGATCTCAATAAACAAGTTTCTACAGTCAGCGGAGTCATCAGGATCGGAATGTCATTGGCATTTAACTGTGGAAGGAGAAAGGTTTGTCTGTTCTGTGTGTGGGGAAAATATCTTCAATATTTTTGTCAAGCCAAAAGCAGACAGATGTTCAAGTCCATGGTTGGATCCCCCTTGGGGTATGTGTTCAATTCTTGGCCCTCTAGCTGTGGAAGGAGGTATTGGCCTGAGAGACAGCACAGATTTATCCAAATTACACCTCGTCTTCTTGCAGGAACTGTCAGATTTAGTCTCAATCATCCACTTTATAATGTTAATCTGTAAACTCCCTACTTCCAATTCTCTGCAAATTTCTCGTGGACTCAAATTCCAGCACCATTTCAGGTGGAACGTTCCAGATTCTGACAACTGTCTGTTCATTCAGAAACTGCTGAAGTCCATGTTGACTCTGGGGTTACAACGGGCTGAATTGAAAGATGAGGTGCCGTCCCTGAGCTCCCATTGAGATGCATTGGAACAGTACAGGAGGCTGAGGGCAGTGTAGGTATGAGCAGACAATGAAAATGACAGGGCTGCACTGTGAGGGCTGCTTGACTCAATGAGAGTGTTTTGGAGTTGGGTGGAAATAGTGAGGTGAAACAGGGAGAAGGTGAAGCTGAAACTCCATTTTACTTCAGGCCTTTCAGAAATTCACAGTCCCAATGGTAATAGCCAATTTGTCAGTGATACCTGTGGAGTATTTAAGTTTTTAAAGTATGACATATCAGCTTAAGTAAAGATTTTTTTTGTTATTATAATTGGACACGTTTGAAGTGAAGGAAGGTTACTCACTCATTTAAATTCTCCTAATGGGAGTAACTAGATGAATGTAGAGAGACATTGTGACAGGAGCCCTCAGACCCGTGGTGTGCTCCTCTTGCACAATGTGGGAAACAAGGGCCGCTTCCAGTGTCCCTGACGGCTATTTGTGCAGCAAGGGTTCCCATCTGCAGCTACTGTGAAACTGCCTTTCAGAGCTGGAGCTGAGAGTGGACTCACTGTGGAGCATCTGCAATACAGAGAAGGTTATGGACAGCACGTTTAGTGAGTTAGTCCCCCTGCAGGTGAGGGTTACACAGGCAGAAAGGGAATGGGTGACCATCAGATCTAGTAAAAGGCTCAGGAAGCGAGTACAGGAGTCCCCCGTTGTTATCCCCTTCTCATACAGATACTGTATACCGCTTGGGATTCTGTAAGGGCGGGAATGGGTGGGGGTGGCTTCTTGGGAAATCAGCATCAGCCAGAGAGCTCTGCTGATCAGAACAAGAGGAATGAGAGTGGATGGGCTATAGTGACAGGGGATTCAATAATCAGGGGTACAGCCAGGCATTTCTGTGCCCACAGACATGAATCCAGGATGGTATGTAATCTCCCTGGTGCCAAGATCCATGATATCATGGAGTGGCTGCAGGACGTTCTGGAGCTGGAAGGTAAACAGGCCGTTGTCGTGCAACATACAGATACCAAAGATATCGCTAAACAGAGGGATGAGGGCCTGAAAGCTGGACATAGGGAGAGCAGAGATACATTACAATGTAGCTCCTGAAATGTAATAATGTCAGACTTACTCCCAGTGCCATGTGCTAATGAGAGCAGGAATGAGAAGGTAGATCAGCTGGATGTGTGGCTGGGGAAATGGTGTACCAGAGAAGGGTTATGATTCTTCAGGCACTGGGACTGTTTCTGGGTGGGACCTGTACCAGCCTGATCGGTTACCCCCGGCCAGAGCTGAGACAAATATGTTGGTGGCTTTTTCCAGTTCCATTGGTGAGTTTGTAACAAGTCTGGCAGGGGGGTGGGAAGGAAAGTGTAGGCTTAGATGGGTCAGATTCAGGACAGGGAATGGGAGGTAGAATATTAGTGATGTAGGTAGCGGCTCAGAAAGCCAAAGGAAAGGAGGATTAAACGAAGATTGAGTCCCTCTTCAGCCATCATTCCTGACATCCCAGGAAGGAGAGTCAACAAAATCTGGAGCTGTATACATGTCGATGTCTCTGTGCTACAGCAAAATGGTGGAAATCTGCAAAAAAAAACAAAGTGCTGGAGATCCTCAGCAGGTCTGTCAGCATCTGAAATGGTGATAGATGCAGGAAACATTGCAGCCTTGAAGAAATTATTTTATTTCATTTTCTTATTTGTGTTTTTTTTCACTGTTCTATACCTCTTATTTCTTGATTGTCTCTCTTTCTCTCGCTTCCCATTCTCTCAATACCTTTTCCCTCTCCTCTTCCCGCTTTGCTATCCTTCTCCCCTGTTTTCCATTTTGTTTCTGCTTCACCCATCCCTCACATATTTTGTCACATAGCGCTGGCTTCAGCCTGGGTGATTCACGCCTCTTAATCTCCCTTTAATCTCTCCATGCACTGTCATTATCACCTTTGCATCTGGAGCCTTGACTCACCTTCTCTCAGCGTGGTATAAATAGCTCCATAATACTCCCCCTTTGTTTTTATCAGTTTTAATCAGTTAGACTCGAAACGTCAGCTCTTTTCTCTCCTTGCAGATGGTGCCAGACCTGCTGAGAATTTTCCAGCATTTTCTCTTTTGGTTTCAGATTCCAGCATCCGCAGTAATTTGCTTTTATTAATGGCTCTATGATTTTGCCGGTGATATGATAACTCCAGTGTCGATGCATGAGAGGTGAGCAAGCGAACGAATTCCCTCTGGAAGTCGTGTGACAAGTATTAACAGAGATCCAGGAAAATAACATGAACGAATCTTTGATTTGAATTGAAGCCTGAACTCTGGTTCTCCTCCGACACTGTGCCAGGTCTGCCTAATACTGCATATACTTCACGTTTTGCATTTGTTGGTGAAAACAATTGAGACTGGTTGTTTTGCTGCAGACAACATCTACCAGTCATCACGGGTACGGCGATCAAGTCGTGCGTCTATCCCTGTCCAATGTTTTATTGCGCAGGTGACGCTTCCTGCTTTGTGGAGCACGTTGTTTGGAAACACAGCAAAACCACACAAGCGCAATACATGGTCAGCTTGGGGGTTGAACCCACGACCTTGGCGTTATCAGTACCACGCTCTAACCAGCTGAACTAACGGACCAAAGCGTGGGTGCCTGTGAAAGCAAATGCCTATATTGCCGGTGCTCACAACCACGGCGGCTGGGCATTTTCTGCTTCTAATCGATCGCACGACAGTCTGAAGCATTTCCTTTCGTTGCAAAGCTTTTCAACAAAAAAGACATTTACTTTTCCGAACGCGCATACTCGAGTTAACCATTTGCTCTGATATCTAAAATTCAGCACAATGTCCGGACGCATGTAATTTCAATCGCAACGCCACCAGCTCAGCTGCAGCTTGTCACGTTGACAAATTTCGTCTGGAGAAACGTACCTTCAACGATCGCTCACTGTTCTTCTGGATACTCACAGACCTTTGGAATCAGGGTTATGTGCTGCTTATAAACTGCTACGAACCTTATGCCAAATGCATTTGAATTGTAATCTATCAGTGGGGTTCTTTCTGCTCCCGAACGACGCAGTTGCTTTGGTGTCAGCAACAGCTCAGAAGTCAATTGCACGTTTTGCTCAATGACTCATGCTGCTTATGCAATCTTCGTTTGACAGCATATTTAGCAAGTTTTACAGGCCTTCCTGCAGAGTTTGTCAGCGACAGGTCAGCTGCTAAAATGATTGCTTCAGACAGCATGCTACATCCTATATTTGAAAATGGAAAAGGTGCAAAGGTTTACAGGCTGAACACTCACTCACTATTTCGCCTGGTGCGTCAGAGGCTGGGAGCTGATCTTATGGAGGTTTTTCAATCATGAGGGGAATGAATCGGGTAAATAGACAAGTTCCTTTCGCTCAGGTGGGGCAGTGCAGAACTAGAGGGTATAAATCTGGTGTGGGCAGGTGAGAATTCGAAAGGCAGTGAGGGGCAACGGCTGCACGCAGAGGGTGGTGCGTTTCTGGAATAAGTTGCGAGACGAGCTGGTGATGGATGGTATAATTCCAATTCTGTTAAGGAATCTGGATGTGTACTTGGATAGGAAGGGTTTAGAGAGAAATGGGTCAAGTGCATGCAAATGCGGCTGGATCAGGTGAGGATATCTGTTCGGAATGGACGAGTTCGACTGAAGACTGTGTTTTCTGTGCTGTCCATATCTAATGGCTCTATGATAGTGCAGGTGAAATGATAAAAAAGATAAATTTAAAAAATGAAGTAAAATTGTCTGAAGTTGCTGAATTCAAACAACTTCAGGTAATTTTATTTAAATTATTTTATTTATCTTCTTTATTTGTGTTTTTGTTTTCACTGTTCTGTATCTCTTACTTCTTGATTGTCTCTCTTTCTCTCGCTCCCCACTCTCTCAATACCTTTTCCCTCTCCTCTTCCCGCTTTGCTACCCTCCAGCACAATTTTCACTGACACTGCCTGGCGTATCCTCCTCGTTAAATTGACCATCAGGCCAGGGGGAACATAGGAGGGCCTGCGAAGGTATATTGAAAATGAGGTAACATTAACAAACAGGATCTCTTACACACCAAAGAGTGAAAACTGCAAGTGATAGACAGATTGAACCAACAAATCAGACCTAATCTCTTCACTCCTGTCGACTGCAGTCTGGGTGAATGCTGGTGGACAATCAAATAACTTACTGGTGGAGGATCCATAAATGTCGCCTTCTCAATAATGAAAGAGCCCAGCACAACAAGAGAAGATAAGGTTGAACCATTCCCAACAATGTATAGAAAGAAGGGTCGATGGGATGATCTGCTTTAGATTCCTCTAGATGTCAGTCTTCAGCTAATTCGGTTCATTTTGTGTAGTATCAGCAAATGGCTGGTGGTTTTGGATAATGCGAAGTGTTTGTGCTCTGATTACATTCCATTCAAGCTGTTCCTGCCGGGCTACAGCACTGGCATCTACCTGACAATGTGGGAAACTATCAGTGTATTTCCTGTATATATACAGACGAAACATCAAACTATCAACAACTGCTGCATTGCTCTATTCCTCTGAATTCCCACTTGGAGTATATGGACTTGACGAGATTACAAAGAGAGATCAGAGTGAAGTGTGGAGAGGGCAACATAGATCAGAAGATATTAGTATTTGGAGGAGGTTGCAGAGAATAAAGAGACATTTACATGCTGTGGTAGGTATCAGAGATTGGAAGAGTTATAGGTTCTGAAGAAGCATACACAGGGAGGGAGGGAGGTGTTGGATAAGGTAACAGTGCTAAGAAGGGGGCACGCTCTGGTGAACGTTACAGGGTTAGTGCATAGTTTCAGGTGCTGGATTAGGTTACAGGGATTGGGAGAGGTGTAGGTGCTGGACAATGTTACAGGGATAGGGACGGCCAAGGTCCTAAAGAGTGTTACAGGCATAGGGCGAATGTGTAGGTGCTGGAGAATGTTACAGGAAATGGGAGGGGTATAGGTGCTGGATTAGATTACAGGGAGGAGTGTTGGCACTGCAGAATGGTACACAGATAGGAAGGGGTTGCAGGTGCTGGAGAATGTTACAGGGACAGAGAGGGGTGTAGGTGCTGGGAATGTTACAATGATAAGGAGGGATATCAGGTTGAAGAAGCTTGCGAAGGTTACCTAGATGGGGAGGGCTGAAGAGGCTGGAGAGGGTGACAGACATATGGATGGTCAAAGGGGCTGGAGAGGATTACAGGCATAGTGAGCGTTGTAGGGGCTGAGAATGTTCCAGAGATATGAAAAGTTGAAGCGTCTTAAGAAGTACACAGAGATATGGAAGCTTGAAGGGGATGGAGAAGCTTACAGAGATACGGAGGGTTGAAGAGGCCTTTGAAGGTTACAGAGATACGGAGAGTTGAAGCGGCTTGAGAAGGTTACAGAGATGTGGATGGTTGAAGAATCTTGAGAAGTTTACAGAGATAGGAAGGGTTGAAGGGGGTGGAGTAGGTTACACAGATATGGAGGGTTGAACGGGCTAGAGAAGGTGATAGAGATTTGGAGGGTTGAACCAGCTGGATAAGGTGACAGAACTGGGAGGTTAAAGGCGACCAGAGAAGGTGACAGACATGGGTAGGTTGAAGGTTGAACGCGTTTCAAAGTTGGGTAGAAGTATGAAGTGAAGATCGATTACTTTTTTAAGAAGAGAAGAATTAAGGGGCACGTTGAGACGGTGGGCAAGTGGAGCTGAGTCCATGAAAACATTAGCCATGATCTGATTGAATGGCAGAGCAGACTCTTAGGACCAGATAGCCTATTCCTGCTCCTACGTTCTTATGTTCTTACATCCGCCTGTAGGTGAGGGGCCTGAATGGACTGAACATGGAGATGTTTCCACGAGTAAGATAGACTAGGGACACAGTTTCAGAGTGAAGGAATGATCCTTTAAAATGTGATATGGAGGAATATTTTCAGCTAGAGGATGATCAATCTGTGGAACTCAGTGCCTCACGGGGCTGTGGAGGTAAGTAATTCTGCATACCTAACTCAGAGATAGATTAGTTCGTGATGACTAAGGGGATCAAGGCTTTCAGGGACTAGAAGAGAGAATGGGGTTGGGAAACAATTCAGCTATAATCGAATGGTGGAGCAGACTCAATGGTCCGAATGGTCTCATTCTACTCCTATATCTTGTGGACTTATGGACTGTCCTTATTCCATTGGGTTTGAAGTGTGAATTATCATTTCGGGCATAATGTTCATCATGAATTCCGACACGTTCCTTCTTATTACTGTCATGTCTTGGTTTCAGATCGATTGGAGAAAGCTCCACCACAGAAAAAAACTTGGGAATCATTGTGTATAAATCTCCGAAACGTGGCATACAGGATCAGCCGGTCATAGAGAAGGCAAATGTAATGCTGGCATTGATTCCAAAGAGAATGGAAAATAATAATAGCGAAGGCATGCAACAACGACAGAAGGCAGTAATCAGCTCATAGCAGACAACACTTAGTCCCCTATCTAAAGGGAAAATGTTCTTGCACTGGAGGCAGTTCAGACAAGATTCACCAGACTGATCCTCAAAAAGCTGGGATATTAATGAGAAGAGGCGGAGAAAATTGTACTTTGAACTGGTTAGAATTTATTGAGAAAACAAGGCAAATGTGTTGATACACCAAAGATTCTTGTGTTCTCACAGGGTGGATAATGAGATGTTGTTCTCCTGAGCAAAGGTCTATAACCAGAGATAAAGGGGAATGCAGGCACAAGAGAAGCTAACACTGAAAAGCAGGACTGTACAGACTGGAGGATGCTACAGAGGTCAGATATTGTGAGATCACTGATGTTGTTTAGAGGTCAGATAGGTTGTCGGGACAGGTACAGGCTTATCAGTCCTGAAGAAGTTACAGAGATCGGGGGAATTATAGAGAACGGGGATTACACTGATAGGGTTGGTATTTGGAGCTTACCAACGAGTTTACAGAGATAGGGAGGGTGTAGTGGCTGGGCACAACACAGTTGTCATGTTAGTTGTAGGGACAAGAGTTTACTGAGGTTGGGAGTTTTAAAGGGGCTTAATCAGTTCACAGATCCAGGAAAATTGTAGGAATTGGAGGACCAGAGATGCTGAGGACAGTAGGGCGGCAGGATTTCAGACGGTTAATGAGGGCTGTGAAGGCAGGTTTGCAGCATTCCCATCAGTTACACAGAGATGTGGAGTGCTGTTCTGGATGAGGATACGGAAATCGAGATGGTGGCAGATGCTGTAAAATACTACAAAAACAGGGCGTGGTAGTATTTGAGGCGATTACAGGGAGATGATGCATTGAAGAGTTGGAAAGCAGAAGAGTTTAAAGGGATAAGAACAGTTTTAGGAGTTAGAAGGATTTAAGGCACTGGAACAGATGTGTTCTCCTGTTTCCTTGCTGTATGATTCTATGACATGAAATTGATAGAGTCTTGGAGAGGGAATACAAAACAGGAAAATCCCAGGCAGCATTAGCAGTCTGTCATGAGAGTACTGCCTTCAGCTCTGTTGCACTGATCCTCATTAAGACAGCGCAGGCCTCGATCAATAAGTGGGAACTCCATATGCTGTCTCAGGAAGGCTCAGTACAGCAGAGCTGATCGTCGTCCTCTCACAAGTGGGTGGAGGTTGAGCCTGGGTTCTTACTGCTCTGTTCTCAGCCTTCAGCACTGTGTCAACATCATGTTTTGTGGGTAGATGTTTCGAGCGCTATAAATGCGTTCTGCCCTGTTGAATGTGAGTGTTCTTACTTCGCTGCTGGATTTATTGCAGTCTCCATATCTCCTTGCCTTCTGGCTGACAAACTGCGTTCAATGAGGTGTTGGGCAATACAGATATTAGAAATTGAGTGTCAGGAACTTCCTGAGTAACGACAGTAGACAGAGAAATAGACAGAATGGGAAATTAGACTGAGGCAGTGAGGGTTGCACATGGCGATGAGGGGAACAGCACTGAGCCGAACTGAGATCTGGAAAATCACAGTCTTCATCCCTGGCCTGTGATGCCTCGTCTCTTCAAGGTGAAGAATTCTGTTGGCTCAGGTTCTGGAGTAGCTGCAAAAAGCTGCAGATAGAGATAGCAATTAGACCATCACAATGAAGGATCCTACATGGAGAGATATTGATTGATATATCCATTTGCAGGAAGGTAACAGGATCAAACCACAGTCAGGAAGGAGGGGTTTGATTCATGGTGCACTGGGATCAGTACTCAGGAATGAGGCAGCTATCAGTGGGATAGGCGATGGCCTCGTCTTACACTCATTAGACTGTTCATCCAGAACTTAATGCCAATGTCAGGGATACCCATCTGAAAGCTCAATATCCTTTAATGATGGAAATCTGTTATAGTCAGTTGGTCTGGCCTACATATGACTCCACGTCCTGATCAAGGGGTTGAATCTCAACTGTACTCTCAAATAATCGAGCAAGCTGCTCAGCTTAAGGACAGCTATGGGTTGGCATGAAATGCTGGCCTGCCATAAATGCTCACATTCCACGTATGAATTAAAACCTAAATCTGCTGGGGCCAATCATGTCGGTAGGATTATAGCCAGGGCTTTAAACTCACAGAGAGGATTCTGAGACAGTGTTCAGGTAAAAGAAGCTTTCCAAATTCAAACACAACATGTCAAGCATCGGAACAGCATGAGGATGTGAATGAAGACAAGCAGAAAGTAATAGGAAGGAAGAGTTTTCCTCTCACTGTACATCAGCGAATAGGTTTGTGACAGGAAAGATTTGGAAAATATAAATTATAACTTTTTTTGAATGGAAAAATTCTCTGCAATTAAGTAGATGGACTTGTGGTACAGATATGAAAGTGATTAAGACACCAGAGAGATACAGTTTCAGAGTGAAGAAAAAATTGAACATTTCAATTCAATGGTAGGCAACCTAGCGGGAACTCAGGCAAAATGGGAAAGCAGGAAGGGTAACCTGATCGTTGTGGGTAACAAAGGCATGACACAGATAATATTTGGCCTCAGATTTTGTAATAGAATCAGTGTAAATTCTGGCCACTACGTGTCAAAAACACAAGCAGGAGAACAGTTGTTTTTTAATGAGGCCGTGCAGGATTTAATTTCTCATCGCTGGATTAAACAGGAATCGGTTGGAATTTTTAAATAAATTTAGTATGATAATTTGGGGAGACATCAAACTTTGTATAATCTAGGAAAATCACACTGGCAAGAGCGATCCTCGGGGAGGAGTTCAAAGAATATTTTTTATCAGGGTTTCTGCAACTAGCTAAGAGCATAACTATTTCAGATCGACTGTTGGGCGATGAAGCTGAGTGAAGGAGTGATGTCACACTCAGCGAACCGACGGGAAATTGCAATACAGTGGAAGTCAAAGAGATTATGAATTTTTAAGTGACCGTTGAGCGCACCCGACGATCAGAAACAACGCCAATCCCCTGAAGTTTTAGAGAAGAACTGACCAAGCTAAACAGGGGAAACAGATCGATATAACTGGCTGTAAATGAACTGTGGAAAAGAATTGAAGGAACTGTTAAATATTAACAATTAAATATTTAAACATTAAACAAAATGACAAAATCTCAGCCGCACATTCCCACCTGTGCTTCTGAAATGTTTAGAAGACAAATAACCTAACAATTCTGAAGGAACCATGGAAATATTTCTTAAACGGATTTCAAGGGGTGTCCTCTCAGGAGGAGTGTGGTATAAAGAAGAAACTTTCTCGGGGTTTAATGAAATGAAAGGAGCGAGGAGAGTTAAAGATGCTGAAGGTGGCGAGTGTGTTACAGAGAGTGGTAATGACCAGAACAGTGTCACAAAGCCAGTATGAATTGCTGCAGCTGCAAGTATTTGAAGAGGCAGCAATGGAAATACGAATTTATACTTGTTCATTCATGGGTTGAAGAGTCTACTGGCTGGACCAGGATTCTTTGTCCACAGAAAATAGCCCAGATGTGGCTCAGAGTCAGACATATTTCTGTGGGTCTGAAGTAAAATGTGAGCCAGACCAGGTAAGAATGTCAGATGCCCTTCCAAAGGGACGTATGTGAACCAGCTTAGTTTTTTTTTCAGATAATGAACAATGCTGTTATGGTGGCTTCACCAATGCCCTGTGCAGCCACAACATGATGTCCCAACTCTTACTCTCAATGCTCGTACCAATGAAGGTAAGCATCCAAACACCTGTTTCACCAGACTGTCCACATGCGACACAACTTTCAAAGAACTGTGTACCTGCATCCCTCCGTCTCTGTTTGACAAAACTACCCAGGGCTCTAACATTAACTGGACAAGCGCCCCCTCCCTCACGGGTTTATTTTACCAGAATGCAAAACATGCATTTCTCCACCTGCTATTCCGAAATTCACTTGCCCAGGAGTACTGTTGATCATGTACTCTTAGGTAATCATCTTCACTGCCCACATTACCACCAGTTTCAGTTTCCCTCACAAATGTGATCAGCACGACACCTGTATTCTTATCCAAATAGTTTATATGAATGATGCACAACAGTAGACCCAGCACCGAAACACATGGGACACTGTTTATGACAGGCCTGCAGTTTGGGCACCAACCCTCTATGACTGTCTCCTACCGTCAATCCAATTTTGTACCCAGTTGGTGAGTGCTTCCTGGTTATGTGTGATCTAGACTTGTTCATCAGTCTGCTATGCAAATCCTTGTCAAAGGTCTTGCTCAAGTTAATGTACATAATGACAACCTTTCTGCCTTGACCTATTATTTGGCTACGACCTCAAAAACTCAATCAGGTTTGAGATACATTTTTCCCACAAAGCCATGCTGACTATCGCGAATCTGTCCTTGCCATTCCAAATGTATGAAGATCCTATTTCAGGATCTCCTTCAACAACTTAACCATTCCACTGGTCTGTAGTGGCTGTCAATGATTCAAATGTCTTTGCGATGAGGCCTGTAATTTCCTCCCTATCTTCTCACAAGGTGCTGCGGTACATCTGATCATGGCCCAAGGTTTTAGCTACCTTTTTGTATTTACAGACATTCAACACCTCCAGTTCTCCAATGTGAATTCTGTTCAAGACATCACTATTTTCCCAAGTTCCCGAGGTCCCATGTCTTTCTGCATAGTAAATCCTAATGCAAAACATTTGTTTTGGATCTCGCCCATGAAACAGTGATTCCACATAGACAGCCTCATTGACCTTTCTGCAGCCCTATTCTCTCCATTGCTAATATTTAGCTCTTGTTGAAACTTGCCAACATGCTTCTGAATCTACAAATATTCCCATTCCGTCATTCACTTCTCCACCCTTATCTATTCTATCATGGGAGGTCACACCAAAATTTAAAATCCAACAGATTTAAAAATATTCCCCGGTTATAAAACTATGAATCTCTCATTGTTTCTAATGGCCTAGTTATTGTTCATTGTCATATCCTTTATAATATACACTGCACTTTCCCAACTTACTGTCAGGCTAAAATTGTTTGCTTTCAGACTAACTGCACAAAAGGTTTTGTAAGTCCATGTAGCTTACACGTTCAGTAGGTAATAGAGAAGATAAACCAAATGCCGAAATTTAGTACAAAGGGAATGGTGCCTAAAAGTAGGAAGGTCTTGCTAACACTGTGCAAAGTACGAGTCAGAGCGCGCCGAGAATATTCTGAAGAGTGTGAGTGTCCAAAAGAAAGATATTCTTGTATTGGATGGAGCCCAGAGAAAGTTCACTCGGCTGAACTTGGAGATGGAGCAATTTTCTAATGAAAAGAGACGGAGTTAGTTCAGTTTGAGCCCATTAGTGTTTCGAAGAATGGGCGAGAAATATTATGCAACATGCAAGACTCAAAGGGGCTTTGCCAGGGTAGATGATGGGAAGTGCGAAACTACAACAGGACAGCTCAGCAATAGGCCCTCAGCCCAACATGGCTGTGCTGACTCTGATGCTATTCTAAACTAATCTCATCTTCTACACATGGTCCGTACTCCTTTCCTCTCTTCCTGTTCATGTGTCTGTCTGAATGCCACTTCAAAACTTTGAAAACATTTCAGCTTGTACCACGTCCTGAGCAGCTTCCACCCTCTATGGAAAAAAAACCTTGCCTCATCCATCTCATTTATTTTATTTTCACTTGCAAACTTAAACCAAGGCAGCCTAGTATTTGACATTGCCACATTGGAAAAAAAGGTTACGACTATCCACACTATCCACGCCAATCCTAATGCTATATACCTGCACTAGTTTGCCCCTCATCCTCCAACATTCTCGCAAAACAATCGACTTGTGTCCAACCTCCTTATATTAAGCACATTCTCATCAATGCAACATTCTGGTAAACCACTATTGCACCCCTTCTAAAGCTCCATATGCTTCCTATTGTGTGGCGATGAGAACTATACGCAACACTCCAAACATGGCCAATCTGATTTTTTATTAAATTATAACATGGCATGCAAATGTGTCTACTCGATGCTGCCACACTCCTTCTTAATCAGTACATCCTGTTGTGTTATGTTCAGGGAACTATGGATTTACTTTCAAGGTCCCTCTGCATATCAATGTTCCCAAGGGTCTGGTCATTTACAGTGTAATTTTCTCTTGCATTTGACTTAAAAAATACAACACCTCACAATTGTCACGATGAAATTCAATTTTCTGTTTCTCCATCCAACGTTCCATTTGATCTACACATTGCTGCATCCTTTAAAAACTTCCTCACTTCCCACAATTTCACCAACTATCCATAATTAGTACATGCCTTTTCAAATGTCTTCTGCAAAAGTGCTCATCTGACTGCTGAGAAATTCAGCTTAGTCACAGATATAAATTCCAATCAGAAATCGCAACACTGATCTTTATGAAACATCTCTGGCCACAGATGTCCAATCAGAAACACACCCTCCACGTTCTGCTGTCTATTATGACCAACAAAATTTTGTATCCAAACTACCAACCACCATGGATTCCATAGATTGTGATTTGATCTTTCGGGCAAAACTACCATGGCATAAGGTTTAGTAAAGCCCATGTAGGCACTATCCATAGCCTTACACTCAATAATTATCTTTGCCACTTCCTTTCGTTTTCCTTGTATGAGGATCTGCTACCAGAGTGCATAAAATCCCAGCAAAGGCTCACTTATTCAAATTAGAGGTGAGAAGGAATTTCTTCCCACAAAGAATAGTGAATCTGTGGGAATTTGTTACTGCAGAAGGCTGGTGAGGCTGGGTCATTGAGTATATTTAGAATAACGATGGTCGGAGTTTAATTCATCAGGGAAACAAGGGCTACATGGAAAAGACAGGAAAGTAGAGTTGAGGATTACCTGATCAGCAATGATCTCGTTGAATAGTGAAATATAATCGATGGGCCAAAAGGTCAAACTCCACTCCCACATCTGAGTGATCTAAATCATGTTTCACCTCGAAAAATGCACAGTATTCTGATTCTCTTCAAACAAAGCTCCTTTTCAAGGAGATTATTAGGTATTTCTGAATACACTAAATTTGATATAGAATGGTCCTTTCTCTTAATGGCTCATTGACATGCTATTACATAAAACCACCTCGTATACAGTCCGGGATTCCATTATAGCACTGATACTCATTAGTTATTCAGTCAGGATATTATGGACTCAAAACAGTAAAACCATTAGGAAGGCATATAGTAACTTTTAAACAGATAGGGAGGATTGTTGGGATTTGAAGATGTTGCACAGATCGGGTGTGATGTCGGGACTGGAGGAGATTACACTCACAGGGATTGGTTTCGAGACTGAACAATGTTAAGCAATAAGGGATCTGCAATGGCAATGCAGGATTCAGCACATTGGATGATGTGGGCCCGAATGAGGTTACATAGATAGCAATAGCTGTAAAGTCTGGAGGAGATTGTAATGACTGGAGGAATTTACTCGAATGAAGAAAGTACTAGCGGTAGGCATAATTAACAAACATGGAAAGGATTGTAGGGGTTGCAAGACGCTACAGAAATGAGAAGTGTTCTATCAACTTGATGGTGTATACAGACAGGAACGTCGTGGCAATTGGAGCAGCTCACTATGACAGGGACGGACACAGAGACACGAGATGTTATAGAATTGGAGAGGTTTGAAATCACTGCAATCATCAGGGACAGTGAGAGAGTTGTATGGTCTGGTGGAGATTACACAGCTGGGAGAGATATAGAGACTTGATGATATTGTACATGCAAGTACGTTTGTTGGGACTGAAGGTGGGAACAGAAATAGAGAGAACTGTGGGGGGGTTACAGAGACATGGAGGGTGGTGGATCTGTTGGAAGTTCCTATTAGAGGGATTTTTATTGGAACTGCAAACCATGCCAGAGATAGGGAGGTTTGAAGGGGTTGGAGCCGTTTACAGAGGCAGTGAGAAATATAGCAATTGTAAGATACCGAGATCGTGGGGCCTGTAGGAGATACTAGAAATTGGAAGGACTGTCGATGCTGGAAGGGTACACAACCAAGGAGGATTGCAAGAATGTGAGGAGTTTACAGAGGTAGGGAAATTGGAGCAGACTCAGTAATTAGTGGTTAGGAGTACTGTCCAGATTGGGGGAGGTTTCAGAATGGGAGAGGCACTGAGAAACAGGAAAAGGTTGCAGAAAATAGAGGAACACAAGCATGTCACTCCAATACTGTGCCAATGACGGTAATCAGGAAGATATTTGTCCCCATTAAACTATACAGATCCTCAGGGGAATGGGCCAGGTGGATGCTGAAGGTATGTTTCCTTCCACTTATGGGAGAGAGACCCAATAAGAAAACTCCGTTTGACAGAGATAGAGAGGGGAAAAGTCATCTTGTTTTCAGTGGCTCAACCCTACTTCAGGTTTGTTCACACACAATTCAAAGGAATGCAATGAGACAGCAAAGAGCAAGGTCGTTTGTAACAGCTGGAGATATGAGACGAAGGCCAGGTTGGAAGTCCAAGGGGGAGTGAGAGGGAAGGGAGATGTTCAACAGCTGGAAGGGTTTACAGGGAATGGACACTGTCAGGACTGGTGAACATGACACGCTCACTCATGAGAGGGAGGTAACGATATAGCACAAGGTCAAATATAACAGGAGGATTCCAAGCTCCCTACCTGTCATTTACTCAGTGAGCTGCTCTCACCCAGTCTGGTGCCAAGCCCCACGTGCAAACAGCATGAGGTTTCCCAGCTCCTGGTGCTCAGGGCCCCCTGCACTCGCCCCTTAACCACACGGTAGGTAGTTGCAGACCTATACATTCTCCAGAAACACTGTGCCCTAGCCGAAATAAACTGGTAAATTCACACTCTACCAACCATATTCCTCTGAGTGATAGTCTTCCTAGAACAGCAGAATCCACGAAATTCCTCTGCATGTGTCAGAGTCAATGATAAAAGTTTCATTCTCTCAAAAACGGAGAGAATTCCTGCATCAACGAAAGTGTCAATTAAAATAATGAAAAAATAAAGAGCATTCTGACCGATGGTTTTGATCAGGTGAGCTTTGGTAAGTCATGCAGATCTGGAGGTCATAGAGGAGTACCAGGTCAGTAGCAGGCACACAGATAGACTGGGCAAATAGATTCACATCTGAACTCACATCTCCCAGCCTGGGAATCTGCAGCTGTTCTCCCCCATTCCAGTAAAGATCTCCAGAATTAGGGCAACAAGATCGGCTGAACGATCCGAACCTTTAACCTTCTGAGAATCCACGCCCTTTCCTGTATTCGAATCATTCTCCCTTCCTACTTCCATAACATGGTCCGCATTCTGCAACTCTTCCTTTCTCTGCAATGTTCTCCAGAAGGGAACTGGAGAGAGTTGGGGGTTACAGATATAGGGAGGGATATCAGAATGGTGGGATTTTGCAGGTATTAGGAATATTGAAGTGGCAAAAGAGACTTCAGTAATTTTGAGGTTTGCTGCAAATAAAGGAGGAAGGAGGAAGGTAGGGATCTGAGGAGGTTACACAGTTCATGAGTGTTTTAGGGACTGGAGGAATCTACCAAATAGGGAGGGTTTAAGATTGAAGGCTTCTGCAGGAAATCTTAACAGTGCTAAAGTCAGGATTCTTGGTAGTGTGGAGGAACAAGGGCATCTCGAGGTCCACGTCCATCGATCACTCAAGCTTATCGGGTTGACTTTCCTTAACAGGGGGATTGTGTTTACGAGCTGCGAGGTTATGCTACAGCTCTATAGAGCACTGGTTAGACAACGTTTGGAATATTGTGTTCAGTTCTGTTTGCCACATTGTGAGGACAATGTGAACATTTTCGATAGGGTGCAGATGACTTTTGCCAGGATGCTGCCTGGACTGGAGGGCATGTCTTATGAAGGAACCGTTGATGATGCCAGGCCTTTTCTCATTGGAGCAAAGAAGGAAGACTAGTAATTTGATAGGGGTAATGAGACGAATAGATAGAGTAGATAGCCAGAGACCTCTTCCCATGGCAGAAATGGCTGTCGCAAGGGGACATAATTTTAAGGTAATTGAAAGTTTAGCTTAGATGATAGACGTAGCTGCTTTACACAGAGAGTGGTGGGTGTGTGGAATGCACTGACAGCTGTAGTAGTTTCAAATACGTTGGGGGCATTTAATCAACTCTTCGGTCGGCACATGCATGACAATGAAATTAATGGTCTGTAGGCTAGTTTAATCTTACAGTAGGATTAAAGGTCAGCACAATATCGAGGGCCGGAGGGCCGGTTGCGTGCTGTTTTGTTCTATGTTTGAAAAAGGGAGAATCACAATGATAGGAAGAGGTTTCGGAAAGCTGGAGAGAATTGGGTCTGAATGAAGAGACACAACTAGGAAGGCTTGCTCGGATTGTCGGAGGTTCCGGAGACAGCAATGGGATGATCTGGAGCAGACGACCCAGACTGGGAGAGTTGTGGGGACTGGAGATAGTTTCACAGGAATGGAGGACCAATAGTCACAGGAGGCTACAGAAATGTGGCGAGCTGTAGGATGTACAGGTGATCATGGAAATGGGGAGATTGGGAGGGATTGATCAGTTTTCAGGGATAAGGGTTTTCGTTGGACAGGGCTGGTTAACACAGAGGGACTGTTTAGGGAATAAAGTAGATTAGAGAGATAATGTGATTTGTATAGACTGGAAGAACAAAACACATGTGGCGGGTAGTTTGGACCGAACATGTTTATTGAGATAGGAAAGCTTATGTTCTGCAGGTTATTTAGATGTAGAGGGTGTGGCGTCGAACAGTTTTTTTTTCCCAGGAGATAAGTACAGCAATTTTGGTTGGACACCGTTTCACAGATAAGGGAGATTAATATCCTCCTCCAGTTTGGTCACAGTGGGTAGGTTTGCAGGGGACGGTGACGTTTACACAGATAGGGGTGTAAGAGCTGGAAAAGGTTATGGAGATGAGTAGATAGATGGAGAGACTGGAGGATATTACGTTGACTGCGGGGTGCGAGTGACGGGAGGGTGTTACACAGATAGTGAGTCTTTTTGGAACTGGATCAAGAGAGTCACAGGCGTTTAAGTGAGGTCGACAGATCACGAGTGTTACAGAGACCTGAGTGGATTGTAGGGTCTCCACATATTGATCGTGTCTTTATGAGTGTAAGAGGTTACATAAATATGGATAGCTTAAACCTTTCTTTTTTCCTGAACAGGGCCTCAACGTCTTCCATCAGCCAGGAATTCCTCATCCTGCCAGCTTTTCCCTTCACCCTAACAGGGACGTATTGGCCCTTGATTCCTGATATTACATCTTTAAAAGACTTCTATTTGCTAGTATTTCCATTTCTTTCAAAATGATTCAGTCAATCGATTGCAGTTTATAATACGGAGTTGCTGGTATTGAACTGGAGTAGGCAAAGTTAAAAATTAAAGGACACCAGGTTACAGGCCAACAGATTTATTTGGAGGCACTAGCTTTTGGGGCGCACTTGTTCATCAGGTTTTTGTGGTTCACAAGGGAACCATAAAGGCAACATGTCCAGCGAATACTGATCAATCGATATCGTGAGTTTGATGATTAAATTAGAGTACAGTAAAAAACAGGTAAAGTCCTTCACAAGTATAGAGAGTGCAAGGGGACTGGAAAATGAGGGGTAAACAATGGCTATGAATACATTTTGTAGGCACGATTGCAGAAATGCCACAAGTTATTTTATCAGTATAATTAAAGGAGGAGGATGCCTAGATGAAGAGTGGGGCCTGTTAGAAATAAAAGGGACAATCTGCATGGAGCCAGGGGAAGAAGGTGAGATCCTCAATGAATACTTCCCATCTGTATTCACACAGGAGAAAGACATTGTAGTGCGGATTTCAGTCGGATGGTGAGATGCTAGAACATGTTAATATCAATAAGGAGGTGGTATTAAATGTTTTCACATGCATAAAGTTGGAAATATCCCCAGTGTCCAATGAAATGTATCCAGAATGCTATGGGAGGAAAGGAAGGAGTTTACTGTGGCAAAGGTGGGTATATTTAATACTTTTCTGGCCACAGGTTAAGTGCCAAATGACTGGATGACAGCTGATGTGGTTGTTTCGTTCAAGAAAGGCAGCAGGTATAGGCCAGGTAATTACACAGCATATAGTCTGACAGCAGTGGGAGGAAAATTAGTGTAAACAATTCTGCGGTGCAGGATGAATCAACATTTGGAAAGGTAGGGGTCGGTTAGAGATAGTCAGCATGAATTTGACAGAGGAATGTCCCGTCTGATAAATTAAGCTGAGACTTCTTTGAAATTACAATGGAAAATATTGACGAGGACAGTGCAGATGATAAGAATTACACCGACTCTAGTAAGGCCTTTGACAATGTCCCACTTAGAAGTCTGGTCCAAAAGGGAAGAGCCGATGGGATCCAAGTCATGTTGGTAAATTGGATCCAACATTGATGAAGGGATGTTTATGTGTTGAAATTCTTTCATCAATTGCTGTTCGTCTGGGATCTATTCCGGAACCATTGCTGTTCATTATATGCATTAATAAATTGGATGCTAACCACAAGATACCTTTAGCAGGTTTGCAGATGACATGAAAGGTGGGGGTGTTGTCCACAGTGAGGCGGATGGTCTCAGGCTACAGCCTGATCGTTGAGGCTGGGACAGAATTTCAAGGGAGTAATTAAAATAGACAAGGCAGGCAAAAACACAGCAGACAACGAGGAAAACTCATCAATTAAACTGCATTTACTTAGATGTAAAATGCCTGCAATTAAGACAGATGAAGTCATCGCATTGATGGGAACATGGAACTGGAATATCAAAGGAATTACAGAACTACAGCTGAGGTAGGGACAGTCAAGCAGCTCAATGTTCCAGAATACATCTACTACCGGAAAGAAAAGAAGAGAAGACAAGAAAGGTGGTAGAGTGGAGTTTTTGATCATTGCAAACAGCACTGCAGCACTTAGAAGGGATATTCGTGTGTACCATCCAGTGAAGCTATATTAATGAAACGGAGAAATAAGCATGAGTCATCACTTTGATATGACTGTACTACAGGGCCGCAACTGTCAGCGGGAAATTGAGCAGCAAATATGTCTAGAGGTCTCAGGTACGTGTAAGTATGATAGGATTGCAATGGTCGAGGATTGTAACTTTCCAAACCTCCACTGTCACTGCCAGAGTGTTCAGAGCTTGGATGGGTAGGATTTGTTCAGCGTATTCAAGTAACAACGTAGGGAAAGGGTCTGAGGTGTTAGTGGGGAAAAACTTTGGCAAAGTGACCACGATTCTATGAGTTTGAAAATAGCGATAGAAAGGGACTGGTGTGGTCCAAAAGTGAAAGATCAAAATTGGCCTTGCTTCAATCCAGAAGGTATTCGACAAGTCATTCAAACGTTGACTCGTGGAGGCTATTTGCGGGTAAAGGACGTCTGGTAAGTGGGATGCTTTCAAAAGAGAGATGAAATGAGAGTTCAGGGCCAGCATATTCATGTTAGTGAGAAGGACAATGCTGACACACGTAGGAAACATTGAATGAATAGTGATATCGAGGCTCCGGCCAAGAAAAAAAGGGGCAAATGTCGTATATAGCCAGCTGGATTAAGTGAATCCATTGAAGAACTTTACTGGTGTGGTAATACTCGGAAATCAGGAGGGCCCAAAGGGGACCTGAGAGAGCTTTGGCAGATAACCCTGAGGAAAATCCAAAGGGATTCTGCATGAATATTTACAACAGAAGATGAACTCGGCACCGAATGTGACCCCTTAAAGACCAATCGGACCATCCATATATGGAACAACTAGTAGTGGGTAAGTACCTAAAAGAAAATTTCACGTCAGAACTTAATGTGGCGAAAGACTGGTGAATGTGGATAGAAACAGTGATGTATTCAATGCAGTTTACATTGGACGACAGGAGGTGCTGGATGTTTTAAAACGCATAAAAATTATACAAACCCCTGGGAACTTATCAAGCGTATTCAAGGACATTGTGGGAAGGTGGGGAATCACTTTCCTCACGGGTGGTGAGCTGGAAGCCTGGAGGGTAACTAATGTTGTGCCAGTATTTAAGAAAGGCCATGAGGGAAAGCTACGTTCCGAAACACCAATTAGCTTGATGGCAGTGGTGTGAATGCTGTTGGAAGCGATTCTGAGGTCCAGGAGTTGCATGTATTAGGAAAGGCAACGATTGATCAGGGAGAGTCAGCACAACTTTGTGCGTATAACTAGTGCCTCTCCGACTTCACTGATTTTGTTGAGGTGATGACGAAAAAGATGGATGAAGACAGAGCAGTAAATGTTGCCTATACTGTTTACAGCAAGCCCTTTGACAGGGTGTTGTTGGGTTCATTGGTTAGTATGTTTAGATCACATGGGATCAGGGAGAGCGAGCGAAGTGGGTACAAAATTGGTTTGAGAACAGGAGACAGAGGATGGTGAGAGCAGGTTGTGGAGGCCAGTGACCAGCCGTGTGCCGTAAGGAGCGGTGCTATGTCCAAAGTTGTGCATCATTTAAACAAACGATTCATTGTTAATTATATTGTGGATAACAGAATTAGTGTTATAGTGAGCAGTGAATGCAGTTATCGAGAGGAATCAGTGGGATAAGCAATGAATGATGGAGTTGTATTCAGTTGTTGGATTTTGTTAAGTCAAACCAGGGAGGACAAACACAGTTAATGGTTGGGCCCTGGGCAGTGTTGTTGAACAGAGTGAGACCAATGGGTGCAGTTATATTGTTCCTTGGAAGGGGCATCAAAAGTGGACAGGATGGTGAAAGAGGCATTTGGTACATCTGCCCTCACGGGTCAGACATTTGAGTACATGAGTTGGTAAATCATGCTACGGCTGTACAAGACATTGCTGGGTCTCAATTCGGAGTACTGTATCGACTTCTTATCATCCTGCTTTAGGAAGCTTTTGTTCTGAAACTGTAAATGAAGCAAAGATTGACAAAGATGTTACTGATACATGAGGGTTTGACTAACAAGGAGAGGCTGGAAAACCTGGAAATCAAAACGGGGGGATAAGACAGCTTTGGCAGATAATGTTATGGAAAATCAAAAGAGATTCTACGGCATACTTGTACAAACAAGTAGCTAGAGAGACAACAGTCCCCTCAACGATCAATGACGCCATCCATGTGTGCAACCACGGGAGATGGGTGAAAGCCTAAAAGAATGTTTTATGTCAGAATGTCCTGTGAACTAAGACTTGGAAACAAAGGGAAAGAAACAGCGATGTCTTAAACAGGGTCCCCATTACGGAAGAGGTGGTGCTGCAGGTTTTACAACACAAAGGTAGAGAAAGCCCAAGGTATTGAACAAGTGTATCCCAGAACATTGTGGGAAAGTCGTGGCGGGGACTCCAGTAGGCATAATTATATGGTTGTCCTTCATATTTGCATTGGGCATCGATAGCCGAGGGTTGTCCTTCGAAAGGTTTATAATACCATGAGGGGAATGCGTAAGGTGAACAACCAAAGACTTTACACCAGTTTGGGGAGACCATAGCTGGTGGGAATGAATTTGAGGTGAGCGAGGAGACTCGTAAAAGGGATTGGAGGAGAACATTTTCCACACAGAGAATGGTGCACGTACTGAATGAGCTGCCAGGGGAGGTGGGAGAGAAAACTACTGTGCCAACACGTAAAAATCATTAGGGTAGACACATGGAGACGAGAAGTTTTAAGGGATATGGGCCAGATGCAACCAAATGCGACTCGTTCAGTTGAGGAACAGTGGTTGGCACGGACAAGTTGGATGCATTGTTTCTGTGCTGTATGACTCTGTCGTTAGTTATTGGAGGAGGCTGCTCAGATAAGGCATGTTGTAGACAGTGAAGTAAGTTACAGCAATAGAGATGGTAGTCTGGTTTGTGGTACGTTTCGTGGGGCGGCACGGTGGCTTAACAGTGCTAGGGACCCGGGTTTGATACCAGCCTCGGGTGACTGCCTCTGTAGAGTTTGCACTTTCTCCCTAGGTCTGTGTGGCATTGCTCCGGTTTCCTCTCACAGCCCAGAGCTGTGCAAGTTCGGTGAATTGGCTGTGAATTCATAAGTTGCCCAAGATATGTAAGATATGAGGTGCATTAGTCAGGGGTAAATATAAGTTCGGCGGAATGGGTCTTGACAGGTTAGTCTTCGTGTGTCATGTGGAATTGTTGGTTAGAAGGGCCGGTTTTCACACTGTAAATATTTTGTTTAAAAAAGATGTGGAGGCCCTTCGGGAATAAAGGAGATTACAGGGATAGGAACTGTTAGAGGAAATTAAAAGAAAAAGAAGACACTGGTCTGCAAGACATGCCATAGACACAGTGTTGAAGAGAGAACACAGAACAGAAAGATCCCAGGCAGCATTCCCACCCTCTCATGGGATGCCTGCTTTCCCCTCTGTTGTCCTTATGTTCACGAAGACAGAATAGGCTTTGATTGATAAGTGTGGCACTCCCTATGGTGTCCCAGTGCCACAATATCTTACAGTCGTGGCTGTGATTTAGCCTCGGATGGATTTGTACTGTGCTTCCCCTCCAGCACTGTATTTAAGTCATATCTTGTTAGCCGATGTTTGAAGCCTTCTCATTGCTCTCTGCTCTGTTTAACGTGAGCGATCTTAACTCGCTCCAGGATTTATTAAAGGCTCCATATCTCCCTGCACTTTGTCTCCCTGGCTGACCAACCACCTTCAATGTGGTGATGGACAAGACACCCAGCAGTTAGGAATTTGATTGAGTCACGGATTTCCTGAGTACCTACAGCAGGCAGAGAATAGACAGAATGCCAAATTAGACTGATATATAATGAATAATGTATGATGAATAATGGTACTGTGTCCGACAGAGTTTTGGAAAATCCAGTCCCCATCCCTACCCTGTGCTTCCTCGTTTCTCTGGAGTGGAGAATCCTGTTGGCTCAGGATCTGGAGTAGCTGCAAGAGCGAGAGGCGCTGACAGAGGCGGCAATGAGACCCTCACAGTGAGGATACCACATGGAGAGATACTGAATTATAATACCAGAGTTCAGCATGCTTTCACAATCAAGCAATTGGGTAGGAAG